>NC_085841.1:33046568-33379068 GCF_035594765.1 Anolis carolinensis | reverse complement strand
ATAAGTAGATAAGTATAGAAATGCAAAGGATAGGAAAACAAGAATAATCGGAATGTTATGAGAATATATGAGGAATTTCTTTTTGGAAAATGCGACTGTGACAATGTTATAATTTATATAACCAAATATTTTTTTAAAAAAGTAGGGAAATGAGCTTAGTAGTTCTCTGACTTTCTGGACTTCCTGAAAATTGACTTCGTGAATGTTGTCATATTGTGACTAGAAGGAAGAGAAGAGTCTCACATATTTTTTTCATTCCAGCCAGTGTGCCTTGCTCTGCTTGAACCTCTTTAAAACAGCTTAGAAATAGAGATAAGCACCAACCCCCAGTGTTGGATACAACTAGACTTAATGTCAGGGGAAAACACAATTTATACAATTACAGAGCTTTGATTCCATTTTAAAGGCCGCAACTGCATTCTTTAGAATAGTGCAAACTAGACCTCTCCAGCTGAAAATCCAAAATGCTTCAACTTCAGCCATCAATCCCAGAATTCCATAGAATGGAGCCATAACCATTAAAGTAATTTTATAGCAATACAGTGTAAAAGGGACCTACATTATATCATTCCAGGCCAAATTTCTATGGTTGAGAACCCTATGAGAAGTTCCAAGAAAGTTTTGTTCCAAATCAATATGAAACCAGCAAGCTACCTTTTAAATGAAATGTGAGAACTACAACCCACTCCCCACAGCAATATATGTACAGTGTCCCCTCACTTTTCGCGGGAGTTAGATTCCAGGCCTGCCCGCAAAAAGTGGAAAACTGTGATATAGCGGCACTATATTTATTTCAATAAATATAGCCTCCCTCCCTCCCTCCCTCCCTCTTTTCCTCTTTAAACATACTGTTCTGTCTTCCTTGTTGTTCCTGGGGCGATGAGGTTCAGGCAGGGCCTACTGGTGCTGCCTGCAGGTGGCTGAGGAGGAAGCGCGGGCTGGGTCACGTGACTCAAACTGGGCCCTTTTGTGCCTGCAAAGGGAGGGAGGGCCAGATGGAAAAATCCGCAATACAGCAAATCCACGGAACCCAAACCGCGGATTAGCAAGGGAACACTGTATATGTAAAAGACAGGGGCTCCATTTTATATTGCCATATACATTGGATTTCAATGTTTGAGGCCACAGTGAATGCTAAAACACTTTGCCAGTTTCTAACATCATCATAAACTAGCTATGAAGCTTTTTTGGTATTGAATCACTTAACGGTGCAAGTGAAAGGTTGTATGTGTGAATATTTCCTGTAAACAAAACCTAGAGGACACATCATGTCAAAGAGAGGGATTCACAGATTAATCATATACATTACACATATATCAACACTTCCATTGCTTCAAGGAAGACTATTGAATTCTAATACTAACCATGAGACTGAATTATTGTATGACCTGGAGCAATTTATTAACCTCTCTGTAGTTTTCTGTATATTTATTCAAGAAGGATAATACTATTTTATATCCCAGGAGTAGTAAGCACTAATTAGTTAATGTATTACAATGTTCTATGTAAGCGATAAATATAATTAGCATTAAATTAAAATGATAGTGTCTATAAATTCCAACTATGGCAGAAAGAGAAAATACTTTTAAAAATGTGGTGCTCAGACTAGGAACTGGGCCAATCCAGGAAATGGTCATGGAAACTCACTTTTTATCTTCTTCTCAAACATATCTTTGCAGTATTACCCCAATGAAAGCAGAATCATAGTGCTATAATTGTTTAGTGTAAAAAAGTGCATACCATGCTTTCAGTTCATTGGCATCTTTGCAAATAAAAGCATGAAAAACATGTTCAAGAATAACATGGGAAGTAGCAAGCAGGAGGGGATGGTTCGAGCTATTGGAAATGCTAAATAATAATAATTATTATTATTATTATTTTATTTTATTTTTATACCCCACCCCATCTCCCCGAGGGGACTCGGGGCGGCTTACATGGGGCCAAGCCCAGGCAATAAGCAATATAAAACTCAACAATAAAAACAAATCATAAACAAATAAAATCACATATACCAATAAACAATAAACACGCTTTGATAAAAACCTGGGTTGGCTCCTAAAAGGGGTAGTGGGCCAGAAAAGTGCAAATAGTTTTGTAAAGTACAGATTAGGAAAGAGGTAGGTACCGGGGACTATTATCCCATTAAAGTGCTGGAGGAGGCATACACCTAAGACTATATACGGCTAAGGAGTAAAAATACTATTAAAATAGAATGGATAAAGAGGGCAATCCCAAACTAAGGAAATCAGTTGCCAAAAGCCTGTTGGAAGAGCCAAGTTTTCAGGCTCTTCCGAAAAATAAGGAGGGCAGGGGCCTGCCTAATCTCCCTGGGGAGAGAGTTCCAGAGCCGAGGGGCCACTATGGAGAAGGCCCTCTTCCTCGTCCCCACCAACCACGATTGCGACAGTGGTGAGATCGAGAGGAGGGCCTCCCCTGATGAACGGAGAGACCATGCAGGTTCATAGGGGGAAATACGATCACGAAGGTAGGTGGGTCCCAAACCATTAAGGGCTTTATAGATAATAACCTGCACCTTGAATTGGGCTCGGAAAATAAATGGCAGCCAATGGAGCTCCTTAAACAGAGGGGTAATTTGCTTCAGTTAGTAGCCTTGCATGCCGAGCGCTGGACTAGTTGAAGTTTCTGGGCCGTTTTCAAGGGCAACCCCACGTAGAGTGCATTGCAATAATCCAGTCTAGAGATAACTAAGGCATGGACCACCATGGCCAGATCTGACCTTTTGAGGCACGGTCGCAGCTAGCGCACAAGTTTTAATTGTGCAAAGGCCCTCCCAGCCACCGCCGACACCTGAGCATCAAGTGTCAGCTCTGAGTCCAGGAGGACCCCCAAGCTGCGGACCTGTGCCTTCAGGGGGAGTGTGACCCCGTCAAGCACAGGATAGCAATTTTCCCAGTGAAATTACATTACACTATAGTATAAAATTATTTAAATTTTATTTGGAGAAAGGTATTTTAGTTTCTGTGTTTAATATTC
Organism: Anolis carolinensis; assembly: GCF_035594765.1. Classification (NCBI taxonomy): domain Eukaryota; kingdom Metazoa; phylum Chordata; class Lepidosauria; order Squamata; family Anolidae; genus Anolis; species Anolis carolinensis. The sequence goes on along the minus strand of NC_085841.1, from coordinate 33,376,074 downwards.
TCATCTACCTTTCCCCCGTATGGTTCTCAAGGTGGCTTATAAAGTTAACATTTATATTATGTAGAAGTTTTGAACTATAATTAACTTATCAATAAAATTTAAAGCAAACAATTAAAAGAAGAAAAATATAAAAACTCATAAAAAGGGACTTCTTTCCTGAGCAATCAGCCCTCAAAAGGCATAATTAGGAGGGAGGCAGTCTAACTAGCTAGGACTTCATCACATGGGTGATGTCCATCATTGTGATTCACCACCCTCTGTGGAGAATCTGGGTGGCAATGGAGCAGTAGCGGAGCAATCCTGGTACCCTGGCTGCCAGCTGACACTTCCCCAGCCCACGTGGGAAAGTGTCACTTTGTGGCTTGAGTCTGTCAAAGCCCCCTTTGTTCTTACGGAACACAGGGAGGGATTGTGTTGGCAGCAGCGGTGTCCCACCATGCTGCCACCCCATGGAGCCCCACCGGAAGTCACCTTACATCGTTTGATGGGTAGTGTGGGGTCCCATGGGTGAACTGGGGCCGAAGCATCATTGGACAGTTTTTTTGCCCCATGTGATAAGACTGTAGGAAACGAGTTCCAGAACTTGGGGGTAGACACTGAGAAAGTTTTGTTCTGAGATCACACCAGAGGTGGGGCAAAGGAAATAACATTTTCAGAAGACCCCAACTCATGAGCAGCTTCATATAAGAGGATATCGTTCCTCTGATAACCTGGTCCTGAGCTATGTAGGACTTCTAATTATGCCTGGACCCAAGCCGTAGAGAGTGCTATATATCATAACTAGCACTTTGAATTGTGTCCAGAAATACACTGATAGCCAATGGAGCCATTGCAACAAGGGAGTTGTGTGCTCCCTGTAGCAAGCCCTGGTTAACAATCTGTACCAGCTGAAGTTTCTAAACATTCTTAAAAAGTAACCACACAAAAAGGCATTAGATTAATTGAAATAGCATGTCAATGTTCTTTGAAGACCAAATCTCTGTTTCATGCTTGTCATATATATCTCAGCTCATTGTGATTCCCAAATTACTATAGAGAGTTAATAGCTAAATAAGTGGTTTGGGGGGATACAATGCTTTTTACTTACTGGGCAACAGCATTTAGCATTTGACATACTGAACAAAGCTGACCTCCAAATTAGTTCACAGCCATAAGCAAGCAGAACATAAGAAGTCACTTTGAAGTTCAGTGGACACAACCACCTGTTTTAAAATATTAGATGTTCACTTCATTCTTTGTGGAGCACTACAAGCAACTGTAATGGTACTTGACAATATTGACATTTATGCTATGTCTCTTGATGATGCCGTTTCTTTTCAGCTGAGTCATTATTTCAGAAAGCATGTATGAAAACAAATAAATTTGGGCTGTGAACAGGTTAAATGGCACCAGTTCATTATGGCACACAGATTTATTTTGTTATTATAAATCAGTTTTATTCCACATTTTTTATTATTCCCTTGGATTAAGCCCTCCAATTAAAATCAATAGAAGTGCAAGTGACACAATCAATCTAGATATTTGATTATGGATTTGAAAAATCCTTCTTTTTTCCTGTGTTGTTTAACTAGCCTTCCCCCATATCATCCCTAGAGCACTAGAAGTTCTTATTGACAGCAATGAATTATGAATACCACTCCAGAAATCAGATCCCAATTTATATTGTAAGGTATAGATGAATCAAGGGTACAAAAAACAAAGTGGAAATAGTAGTCAAAGCATTTAAGAAGTTCTTTTTAATGGGAGAGTTGTACTATTGTAAAACTTAACTTATCCAATCTAAAACAAAACATTTTAGGGCTTTTATAGGGTATACCCAATAAGCTATTTCAATTTTTACTGAAGTGTAGCTTGAAATAAATCATGTCAAAAAAAGGGATTGAACTAATTTACATATCAAATATAAAGGACAATGGCTTGAATTGAGGGTTTTTTTCCCCATTGTAAGTAATCATGACATTATTACTGACAGTTGGTCAAGATGTTTCATGTTATTTCTTCAAAGAGTGACAGAATGGGATTTGCATTGGCCAAATGGGTCAGCTTTGTTCCATTTCACTAACTTTCAGAATCAGAGTAAATCATTTTAAAGCACAATTAACAGACTTTCAATTTTGCTAAGTGAGGAATTTAGTATGGCATTTGTGGAGCTCCTGTGGACACTTGCTCGTTTTACAGTCTTCTCAGATCCATCTCCAAAGGCAGTATTTCTGAGTTCACATTGAATAGAACTGCACATGCACATAGGGACACATGTACACATATACAGACTCAAACATATCCTCAAATATTATGGGTCAGCAGTTGTCATTAGGAAATGGAAAAGACTGTGTAACATCAGGAGCTGTTTTTTCAGCAAGTCTATCTATGTATCTATATCTTTATCTACACACATACCGTATTCACTCGAGTCTAATTTGCTAGGGTGCACATTAGATTAAATGGCACACTAGAATTGCATAAGATGGCCCTTTCCTCCTTGTCTCTGATGCTGCTAAAAGGGGATCACCCATTTAAGGCACTGGCACTGCTGCTGTTTGAGATGGGGGTACCATGATGGTAGGTCCCCAAGCTCAGATTTTTGATAATTAGAGTGTGCAATACAATGGTGTTCTAGACTTGAATAAATATGGTATATATGAAATTACAGGATAATGGGTAGTGTAGGACTGTTTGACACAAGACACTCCATATATGTTGTTCTTGTTTAACCTGGACACTAATTGCATGCATGTAATTTCTGAAAACTGTTTTGGATTTCATTAGTTTTAAAGCTAATGAAACTCAGAGTTTTCAAAAACTACATGCATGCATGCATGCATGTATAAAAAACCACTGGTAAAAAAACTCACTGAGAAAATGATCTAATGCTGTCATGTGTTCTGATTGCTCAATTAAGATATGCCCTGCGTGGATCTTTACTTTGTTTACCTTATGACATTGAGAAGCAATTAAACTCTTGCAGCATAGAGAGGTGTTTAGTTAAACAACTTGTTAAAGAATGAAGACTTGGGGGAATTCTTGTTACAGAGTAAACAAGCAATGAAGGAAACTTGGGGGGGGGGGTAGACCTTGGAAAGAATATTCAGAGTTGAATTCTCAAAGTATTGTTTTTGAAGACTTCGTCATTAAGGTCACACAATTCATTCATTTTATACTCTTTGCAATGTTTTTAATACTAGATTATAATTAGAAGGCTTGAGATTCTGATCCAACTTTAAGAAAGGCCAACTCATCCATCTATCCATCAACCAAAAAGAAAGATAGATTGTTTACTTGTTTTGGGTTTTTTTTGTATAGTTGTTTGCTGATTTCCATTGTTTACTGATTTGTTGCTGTTTAATATTGGCCTGAGTTTCTGTTGCCCTGTATTAACATTTTGAAATGTGGCTTTGGTATATTTAAGGTTTATAATATCTTTGTATCTTTGTACTTTTACCTGTGGTGTTTTATTACTTTAGTACTTAGAGTACTTGGAAATATTAAAAAGATTAGAATAGCTGAGGATACCTTCAAATGAACTATTCAATAGAAGACTGTGAGCCCTTAAAGAAAAGATATTATGTAAGAAATGATAATGAAACATTAATAGCTGGAGAATATTGCACTATACGCAATGAACACTTAGAAATGTATGATTATTTGAATAAATAAATAAATATATAAATATGAAATGTCAAAAAAAAAGAATAACAATGTCGAATAGGTTTTGCTGTAAATTCAGTCAATCAGATGGATATTGCAATTCATATGATGCATTTTACACAGTGGCAGAAACAGGAAAAATGATTCCCTCCTTTTTTGAATGCAAAAATAAAGATGAAAAAGAAAGAATTTCGTTTATTCTATTCTATTACTGTCTTTGCCATGAATGGCTTGATGTTGTGCCATTTGCTGTTCCTATTACAATCTTTGTAACATGAATAAGAAATTTGAATGCTAATGACTAACAGATCACATTGCATGTCTGCTTGGAACTACACTGTACTAGTCTGACCTTTGCAATATTATGTATTCTGATTGGCTGTCCAGTTCACCTCTTTCCCACAAGTTAATAAGGCTGTAAAAAGGAGAGAACTTGAAATGGCCAGCCAGTCAAATTACAGAATATTGAAAAGGTCAAAACAGTACAGCTCAGAGGGAAAAAAATTACAGGAATATATGAGGCATTAAAATTATTGTGACAATGATCATAAGAAGAATGGGAAAGGATACCCATTTATGTTATTTCACTTTAGTGAAACCAGTAGGATGGACTCAGGACAGTACTAATTCGTGCATCAGCAATCCACAAGAGTTTTGCGCATCTATTTACATGGGTGCTGAGTTATTGGGTTTTTTTTTTGGTTTTTTTTTTAAAAAGAGAGATCTCTAATATTTTGGATGCTCTTTTGAATTCTTTCTTTGTGTTGAAATTCTCATTTACCAGTCAGGTTACTTGATGAAGCTTATAACATAATTGCCCTGTTGTTTTAACCAGATTGTTAGACAGCTTTCCATTTTGTATCTAACTATATATAGAAAAATAGAAGAAATGAATTGCCAGAGATTGTCAACAAAAGGCTTCTCCTTGGTTTTTTGTTTTTCTTTTTTTTTAATGCAAAGTTAGAGGTCAAGCACTCCAAAGCAATCCTGAATTAGCTCAAAAATGCTTCGATGTTGCCTCAGTTTTGGATAACATCTATTATTTTTCCAAATCAACTGAGAACTCAGAAAAATAACGTGTAACATCTTATTGTTGCAAGAATTATTATCAACTGTTAAGGGAAAAGTGAAGAAGGAGGTCTGTTCTAGAGAACTTATATATTCATCATGGCTTATAGCCATGGAGAGTCCTGTTGTCCATGGGCTTATTTTCTTAGTCTTTCACATTGATGGCCATCACTATTTAATATAGTAACATTCTGAGCCCACATTCTGAGTTGCCTTTTATTTGTCTTGATTCTCTCATCATTCAACCTAGGATCTAATATTATTAGAAAGTATCTGTGCATTTAACGGATTACCTTTTAGGAGTTTCTGATATCTTTGCTTCTGAAAAAGTAAATTCCCATTCTCCACTGCATGTGATTATCCATTTGTACATGACTTAGAGGAGAGGAATTTTCATACATCAGGAGATTCTGATTCATAATTAAGAATTTTTAAAAAATTCTTTTAGTGCATATTTTAATAAAACTTTGCATCTGTGGAGCCATTCTGTCATTACTGGTAATTTTTATCTCTAAAAAAAGTTGTTGTTTTCATGGCACCTCTGTCTGTTGGAAAATATTTTTAATCTACTCCTTTTTTGTGTTCAACCTCTGTTGATCCTTTTTCACCTAAGTCATATTCACTGATTACATAGCTGGAGCAAGTTTAGTTTTGCTTTTAACAAGATATGTAAACCTTTATCTTGAGTCATATTTAATAACTACAGAATGATGTGAGGGTAAAAAAAGATACACATCTCTCAGTATCTTGTGTATTTCCCACTTTTGCTCACACGGCAGGGGAGATGATAGCCTGCAGACTTTATCCAAACTATAATATATCTGCTTTGTGAACTTTCCTGCGTACAACAACCCCTAAGTACACTTGAGTCAAGGGGTCATTTATTTTCCACCCTTTTCTTCACAGCAGGACTTGCGAGGCTATGAGATAAAAGTCTTCTTCTTTTTTTAAAAGGAAGAAGTTACATGATCTACAGGTTGTAGACAGTATAAGGAAAATAAAAAGTTCCTTCATCTCCCTGCATCAATGATCTCTGTGGCATTTACTTGTCATTTTGTTAGTGTTACTTACACAACCTGATCTTAGCAAACACAATGGGAGGCTGGCCCGGGCTGTCAAAACGAACAGCCAACCCAAAAGATCAGATATCTTGGACCTGTGTTTCAAAAGAAAAAAATCAGTTAGGTGGTGTCCACCTTTTGCACTATGTGAGTTCCTTAGAGGGTTACTGTTATGACATAATTAATTAAAGGAGCTGGGAGATCAAGGAAAAGTAATCTTTGGATGACTAGCATCTTTTTGTTTAAGTTTCCACTGGTATGAACAGGCTGTGCTGCTAGTGCAGGGCTTCCATGTTTTAAAAACATCCCTTAATACACATTTTTGCACAATGTTCCTCTGTCATTCTAAGACTCTGCTTCATGTATTTGGTTGCAGAGAAAATTTCAGACCCATCAACTGTCAGGGGTTCAAATCAGCATGAAATTCCCTGTTGTGTAGTGAAAGGGACTTTTCACTCCTGTTAGGGAGCCAAGTCATTAAAGACAGTTTGCACCAGAAATATAAAATGTCCTAATTGATTCAGCCCTTTCAATGGGTTCATTTTCATCTCCATGCTTTTCAAGCTTTTTAGCATTTTGACTGCATGTCCCATTAGGCTTCTTCTCTACTGTATTAACATTGCTTGTTTCTTTTTTAATCATTCTGACAGGTTGTTACACTTTGTATTCCTTTCTGAACTCGTTTAGCTCGTCTAGGGATCTCTATAAACTGTATGATTTTTCTCTTATCATCACTACTGGACTGATGTTCTCTTTTAATTCCAGCACTTGTATTGGGCACTTCTTGAACTACCTGGCTTGTAGTAGGCACTTCAACTTCCCCATCTTGTCCTTCCTCAGACATTTGTTCAGGAGCTGTGATGTCTCATGGGCCTTGTAGTCCCGTTCCTAGTGCTATTGTGGCAGATGAGGAGGAAAACATGGGATTTCCACCGGTTCAGCTTGAATCGGAGCCTCGCCACCTGGAGGATGTTTGTCCTCATGAAGTTAACCAAACAAGCCTTGGGCAGAATTCTCCCCCGTTCTCCCGAAAGGACAATTATAATAGAGATAGAGGAATCAGGGAGGCTAATCGCCGGAGTCTCAGAATCGCAGCCAGACAACTAGCTGATTAGGTCTGCTTCCCTTGGGAAATTCTAAGGAGTCATGCATCTGGACAGAGTTGGGTTTCGCTTCTTGTTCTCCAGGGAAAGTGTTCTGTTGGCGGGAAAACAAGACCCTATATAGGAGTTTTGCCGCAAGGGGAACCTTGCGGAGTCAATTGTTCAGCTTGAGGAGAGAGATCGTGTGTGGACTTCGTACCCCAGTTCCTTGTTTCCCGGATCGAGTTTCCAGCCTTGCCTTGTTTCACAGATCAAGTTTCCAGCCTTGCCTTGTTTCACGGACTTCTTTGGACTCAGTTCATGTTTCATGTTTGCCTCGTTTCAAGTTTTGATCTAGCCAAGAATCAAGTCTATTTTCCAGCCTTGTTGTCAAGCTACTTTGGACTTTAAGGACCCTGTCATTTCCCCACACTTTGCTTGGCAAAGTGTATGTTTCGGTCAAGTGGATTAAAATTTTGAACTCTAATATCTTATATTGGACAATACATTTCTGGACTATATTTGACCTCATCTGAAAGGTCTGCTTCTGAACTATATTCTTCACTTGTTTTTATTGACTTTATATATTTCTATAATAAAGATATTAGATAGATTCTGGCCTCTGTGTAAGGTTATTGGTGCTCTGCAGCCTGGGTCCTGACAGTTTGACTCCGCCACCTTAAGCACCAAACAACCTAAGGCCAGAATGTCTACAGGAACCGGAGCGGAGGCTCAACCGGCCAGTTACACCATTTCCCAAGAAGAATTCAATAGAATCCGTGATACTCTCCGAACGCAGGAGGGAGAAATACTGGGCTTGAAGGAACGCAGAGTGTGTCTCCCTGCCCTAGCGCTACCAACCAAGTTTTCTGGAGAAGCCTCCAAGGTTCATGTTTTCCGTCGCCAATGCCAGGCGTACTTAGAAGCCCGCCAAGCTGAATTTCCTGAAGAAGATGTCAAAGTGGCGTGGATCTACAGCCTCCTAGATGGTCCTGCGGCCAATTGGGCGACGGCGCTGTTTGATGCAGGTTCCACGCACCTAAGCTCTGCGCAAAATTTCTTGAATCACCTTAGAAAGACCTGGGGGATCGAAGACGACGAGGAGGCGGCCGGCCATAAACTCCGGCGTCTCTTCCAAGGGGACAGGCCATTGTCCCGGTACATAGCCGAGTTCCGGGTGCTGGCTCAGAGCACCGGCTGGAACGATATAGCCCTTAGAGGACAGTTTCGCGAGGGCCTCAACTTCGAGATGCAGGAAGAGATCTCTAAGGTGGATCCTCCAGGGACTCTTGAGAGACTCATCAACCAGTGTTTACGAGCCGAAGCCCTAATAGCCAACAAAAAACAGTGGCTCCGAGGCCAGAGTGGAAGAGCCGGAGTGAAACCCCCCGCTTCTGCCAGTGTTCAACCACGTCCAGTATGGAGATCCCCACCGCCAGCCCCAAACCCCATGGGAAGCGAGGATGCAGTTGGGCAATGTGCGCCCCAGATGAGATGTTGCCGAAAAGGCCCGCCGCCAACGTTTGAATCTGTGTTGGTACTGCGGGAACGGGGGCCACTTCGCCAGAGAATGCCCAGACAAAAGGAAGCCCGCCGCCTGTCTGGCGGCGGCGTCCTCCGCGGAGACGGAGACGGCCGAGGCGGCTGGAGCAAAGCCGGTGGGGGAAGCCAGCGACCGGGCGTAGAGAGGCTCGCCAACCCGGTCAAAAACCCCACTCAAGAGCCGCAAACCGGGGTCCTATTTCTCCTGGTGGTCACGCTGTGGTCAGTGAAAAAAGGACCGCACGAAAGCTAAATCAAAGGCAGCAGCGTTGGGCTTTATTCTTTGAACGTTTTGACTTCCAGATCCATTATGTAACCCCGGCTCAGACCAAGCAGGCAGATGCTCTATCACGGAAACCAGAGTATGCTGCAGGACGCAGAGAGACCTCAGAATCTCGATTGCTGCAGCCCGAAAACTTTACCACGCTCACAGTGGAAAACACCAAATCCACTTCAATTGAACCAACTCCCTCTAACCCAGAACCCCTTTGCGCTCAAGAAATTAGAGCCAGTCAGCAGGCAGATGCCTGGGCTCAAGAACAGATTCGCCAAGGTCTACGTTTCCCTTTCTCACTTAAGGATGGGCTACTATGCTACAGGAATCATGTTTACATCCCTCCAGGTCCAGGCAGAGAAAAGGCACTTCATCTGTGTCATGACTGCAAGCCAGCAGGGCATTTTGGACTTTTCAAAACCATGCACTTGATCCTACGAGATTTCTGGTGGCCCAAGATCCGCAAGGATGTGGAGAAATATGTCAATACCTGCCCGGTATGTCAGCGTTCCAAGACAAGAAGGGAGAAGCCGTCAGGGCTACTGCATCCCCTTCCTACTCCATCTCGCCCATGGGAGATAATTTCCGTGGATTTTATCACTGACCTACCACCCTCCCTTGGATTTACCATGATACTAGTGGTGGTGGACCTTTTTTACCAAGTTGGCCCATTTCATTCCCTGCGATGGTCTCCCCACGGCCAAAGAGACTGCAGATTTATTCCTTCAGCATGTTTTCCGGCTACATGGATTGCCCAAGAGTTTAGTCACTGACCGTGGATCTCAATTCACCTCTCGTTTCTGGAAAGCACTACAGAAACTATTGGGCATAGACTCTCGTCTATCTTCAGCTCACCATCCCCAAACCAATGCCACTCTGGAACAATACCTTCGCTGTTATGTAAACTATCAACAGGACAATTGGGCTTCCCTATTACCTCTATCGGAGTTTGCTTACAACAATGGTGTCCAGGCTTCAACTAAAGAAACCCCGTTCTTTGCAAACTACGGCTTCCATCCACGTTTCTTCCCTTCTGTCATTGAAACTTCAGAAGTCCCTGCAGCGGAGGACTGGCTGCAAGAACTCACAGCGGTGCAACAACTCTTGCACCAACAACTGGATCAAGCCAAGGAGGACTATAAACGCCACGCTGACGGCCATCGCCAGCCGGGCCCTGAAATCAAGGTAGGAGATCGGGTTCTGTTGTCCACTCGCTTTTTGCCCTCCCACCGTCCTTGCCAGAAGTTAGATGCCCGCTTCATTGGTCCCTACCCAGTGGTGGCGCAACTTAACCCCGTGACTTTCAAACTCCAACTTCCGCGCTCCATGCGCATTCATCCGGTGTTTCATCGTTCCCTGCTCCTTCCGGTGGATGGGGTACGCCCCGATATGGACCGGCCGGCCCCCGCCCCTGTTTTGGTGGACGGGGAGGAGGAATTCGAGGTTCAGGACATTTTGGATTCTCGCTTTCATCGCCGCCGCCTTCAGTATCTCATTGACTGGGTGGGTTTTGGCCCCGAAGAACGCTCTTGGGAAGACGCTTCCACAGTCCATGCCCCCGACTTAGTTTGCTGCTTCCATCAGGCCTACCCTGCCAAGCCGCAGCCCCGCGACTCGAGGAGAGGGGCCATGTTGGAGAGGGGCCTTGAGGAGGGGGATAGTGTGATGTCTCATGGGCCTTGTAGTCCCGTTCCTAGTGCTATTGTGGCAGATGAGGAGGAAAACATGGGATTTCCACCGGTTCAGCTTGAATCGGAGCCTTGCCACCTGGAGGATGTTTGTCCTCAGGAAGTTAACCAAACAAGCCTTGGGCAGAATTCTCCCCCGTTCTCCCGAAAGGACAATTATAATAGAGATAGAGGAATCAGGGAGGCTAATCGCCGGAGTCTCAGAATCGCAGCCAGACAACTAGCTGATTAGGTCTGCTTCCCTTGGGAAATTCTAAGGAGTCATGCATCTGGACAGAGTTGGGTTTCGCTTCTTGTTCTCCAGGGAAAGTGTTCTGTTGGCGGGAAAACAAGACCCTATATAGGAGTTTTGCCACAAGGGGAACCTTGCGGAGTCAATTGTTCAGCTTGAGGAGAGAGATCGTGTGTGGACTTCGTACCCCAGTTCCTTGTTTCCCGGATCGAGTTTCCAGCCTTGCCTTGTTTCACGGATCAAGTTTCCAGCCTTGCCTTGTTTCACGGACTTCTTTGGACTCAGTTCATGTTTCATGTTTGCCTCGTTTCAAGTTTTGATCTAGCCAAGAATCAAGTCTATTTTCCAGCCTTATTGTCAAGCTACTTTGGACTTTAAGTACCCTGTCATTTCCCCACACTTTGCTTGGCAAAGTGTGTGTTTCGGTCAAGTGGATTAAAACTTTGAACTCTAATATCTTATATTGGACAATACATTTCTGGACTATATTTGACCTCATCTGAAAGGTCTGCTTCTGAACTATATTCTTCACTTGTTTTTATTGACTTTATATATTTCTATAATAAAGATATTAGATAGATTCTGGCCTCTGTGTAAGGTTATTGGTGCTCTGCAGCCTGGGTCCTGACAGGAGCTTACCTCACTGTGTCTTCAGGGCTACTATCCTCATGGCCACTGGAAACTTCTGGATTATTTACTGGTAGAAACACCTCTGAATTTCTATATACATATCCATATTGCCATCCTGAATCCAACTCAAAATTTGCATTTTGGATAGCATTACTTTGCCATTTTCTAAACCAAATAGATAATTCCTGGTTCCCCAGTCATAGCCAATAAACCTGTATTTCCCCAGCCTCATCCTAACAGGACTCTTTTATCCATGCCAGGTCTGCAAGCTCATCCAGAATTAGGTCCTGGATGATTGCTGTTTTTCCATTCACAGACCTGGCATTTAACAGCACCACCCTTAATCTGAAGGGACCACCATCTTGGTTACCCAGGTTTACCATATCAAAAGATCATTTAGGAATGTGAGTAACCCTGAAATTATAAAATTCTAGAGATCCAGTTCTCTCCACCCCCCACCCCCCAAGCATTAACAGCTATTTATATCGATCTGTGCTAGGGTTAGGGAGCAACCTGAATAGTTAGATCTTAAAATAAAATTGATGGGAAGCAAGGCAGGTTATATGGTGGATTAAAGTAATTGAAGCCAGGTTCCCAGTTAAAGTGCCAGTCCCACACAATAGCATTTTGTAGTTCTTTAAGTCGAGTAGCAGCCACACACCCCAACATAGTTATAGCAGCATCACAAATTACTCTACCAAATGGTTAATAAAGTCCAAAGCCCTTCTCCCCCATCATGATCTTAAAAGCTTTCAACTGACAAAACCCATTACACCAGTGATTTCTAACTTTTGGCTTCCGAGTGTTTGAGACGTCAACTTCCAAAAGTCCCAGTCAGATTGGCCAAATGTCAGGAATTCTTTGTGCTGAAGTCTAAAACATCTGGAGGTCCAGTGCTTGGGAATCATTGCATTACACCATCAAAAAAAATGATTTTGAATATTTAACTCTGAAATGAATGTTGTCTATCAGGGTTGGCCCAAGGCATTTTACCCCCTTTGGGAAAGGGCAAGATGGCACTCTATCCTATTCCATGGACAGATCTGGACAAGATACGATCCTCCATCACATCTTAGGACAGAAGGCAAGCTTAAAGTGACACTTATTACAGTAATCATAATTGTCTTTGCTGCATGCACTCCAAACCTACTGACTAAAGCAGTTGTTTCACTCATTCTAAGGGCGCAGTTAGTCCTGTTGGCTACTTATCATCTTACCACTTGAGTCCCTGTTGGTGCAATGGGTTAAACCCTTGTGCTGGCAGGACTGCTGACCAACAGGTCAGTGGTTTTAATCCAGGGAAAGCAGGTGAGCTCCTCTGTCAGCTCCAGCTCCCCATGAGGGGATATGAGAGAAGCCTCCCACAGGATAGTCAAACATCAGACATCTGGGTATCCTCTGGGCAATGTCCTTGCAGATGGCCAATTCTCTCACACCAGAAGTGACTTGTAGTTTCTCAAGTTGCTCCTGACATGAAAAAAGTCTTGCCACTGGCTCTTCATGAAACCAGAGTAGCCCTGAAAGAAACTCCTAGCCAGTTTTTCACATATGTGTCCTGGCTGAATAGAGTTGACAACGAGTTGTTGATTAAACTTTTGTTGTTGAGGATTCTGTCAGAAAAGAGAAGGGACAAAACAAATAGGCATAAAGTCTTGTCCAGAAGGGAAACAACTACTCTTGAAACTTACCAGCATCCCAAGCTATTGCTCATACAGGCATGAGGCACGTTCTTGTTAAACTGCTGGGTTTAGAATTACGAGTTAGGTGGGAAGAAGGACACATATGAAAAAAGGAAAGAGGAATGCACTATCCACTTATACTTACAAATAGGATCCAAGGCGAGGCGGACTAGTCAGGAATGCCATTGAATGATATGAAATGCTTATCAGTGCCGCACTTTCTTTCAGGCTGAACCAATGTGGCTGCATTTTCCAGCCCACTGAAAGTCAAGTTTATGCAGTGAAAAGTGGCAAAGCTGCATACTCTCAGCATGAGTAATTTGAAAATATTTAAGGAGAGTGCAGGGGTATGTGTGTGGGGAGAGAGAGAATTTCCTATTATTTTAGTTACCCATAGGACAAGTTGCTTAGTTAAGATACCCTTATTCTGTTCATAATTCATGTTAGGATATCTGTCACCATCTTCTCTGTTTGAATTTGAAGCAAAGAGCAATTTGAACTCCTGTGATGCCTAACTCATTATAAATTTGCAAGTTCATTTTGGGGGGAAGCTGAATAAAATGGTTATATAATTACGTACTTCTCATAATTATTGAGTAATTATATACTTCTTATAATTGCCAAGTAATCATTCTGCTATAACTAGAACTTAATGTTACAACTAATTATATAATTACTGTGTATTAAGTGTTGTTATCTAGGCAACAGCACAAAATGTTGCTTTGCTGATAGCCTTTTTTCAACAGCATTTTGAAACATAAAAACTAATATTTGTTAGAGGCATGAAAGTGGGTTGTCCAAATTCAACACACAGCGAAAGTGATAATTTATTTCAAAAGAAGTGGGTGAATTGCTCTGTGAATTGCTTTCTTTTCTATTTATAGCTTGTCTGTGAATGATGTGGTTGTGACAATGGTAGTGCCAGACTACAGAAAGAGGGGGAAAATGAGAGCACTGCCCCGTGAAAGAGTGCTGGGAGCTAACACCTTCTCTACTGTTTATCTAAACTGAGTTAAACCCCTATCTGTAGGGGAAAAAAGCTGGAAGAGAAGGCAGAATGCTGTGCTGAAGGACAATTAATAGGCACCAGAACCCAGTAGAAGCTCAACAATGGTGTGTGTGTGTATCTGTGCATGCATGCATATGCGCATGCACACACAAGGAATCTGAAGTCATACTGTGTAGGAGGACTGTCTTGGAAAAAGGAGGAAAAAAAACCATTATTTCCCCCCATTCCCAGAAATACAATCTTGTCCAGGGAGGGGGAGAAAATACTCAGTAGAAACACTAAACCATTTTACCCTGTAGCTTTAGGTTGGCTCCAACCAACCTAATGGTTATTGGTCTATCTGAGTACTTTGGAAGTCCAACATTGAGGACCTGTGGTGGCCCTAACCTGAGGTGGTAAAGCTAGAGGAACTTAGGTCAAATAAAAAAACTGCCTTATTTGATCTTTTGGTTTGACACCCCCCCCCTCCCTTCTGAGTTTTGATGGAGTCAAAAGCCGGCAATGTTCTACTCCCCATGAAGGGAGTAGATAGCATTGCACTTTCCAATAAGGATTCCACTCACCCATGAAATTTTCCATGAGTCCCCAGTTCTCTACCATTGCAGTCATGGATAATTGTTCACTACTAGCACTCTTACATTGTCCGTTTTTGCATTATCTTGGTAACTTTGCTTGGTCCTTCCTTGGATGCCTAAATTATATTTTTAAATGCTCAACTTAAAGTTCAAATTACTTTAGTATTATACATTTTGGAACTGAAGGAAAATTGCATGGGGGGCAATGCTCTCATTTTCCATAGTTATATGGTGCTTGTTCTGTTAAAATAAAATTGAAAGGAACATAATACATTAAAATGAGTGAGAGTATAGCACAGCATTATTTATTGGTACATTTTATAGATGTTTGTTTTTGAAGTGAGAATACAATGCATATGTTTGTATTTTTGTTTTGAATATCATTCTTTTTAACCAAGAGTTGATATGGGAACAAAGCTCATCACATGTTGAAATAGTATATATGAATTGTTATGCATTATGTTTTTCCCCAATTAATATCATACGTTTAATATATTTGTCCAAGTCTATGTCTATCAGCATTCCTCAACTTTATCTTGGAAACAAAAATTACAAACAGCTATTTAAATATTTGGGAACCCTATTATAAGAGATTGATATGGCAGTGCTTTCTCTTTTTCTTTTCCAGCAAATGACAATTATGCTATTATCAATGGCACACAAATTTTATATACCACTAAAGAAGCAAATCTCTGGGTCTCCATTAGTGAATTAATCCCATTTTCGAACTACACAGTTGCAGTGAATGCTTCCAATAGTCAAGGTTACGTATTAAGTAAGCCTGTTGCAGTAGCCATACCTCCAGCAGGTAAGTATAAGGAAATTTTATGTTTTGTACATGTCATAACTACAGCACACAAACGTTTTCTTAGGATCATTTTATTATCGCAGTTATATATTCCTTCCTTCCTTCCTTCCTTCCTTCCGTCCTCCCATCCTTCCTTCCTTTCTCTTTCTTTCTTCCTTCTTTCCTTTCTCTTTCTTTCTTTCTTTCTTTCTTTCTTTCTTTCTTTCTTTCTTTCTTTCTTTCTTTCTTTCTTTCCTGAAACCTCTCCAGCACTGCTCCATAGACCAGGGGTCCCCAAACTAAGGCCCGGGGGCCGGATGCGGCCCTCCAAGGTCATTTACCTGGCCCCCGCCCTCATTTATAATATAATATTTTATATCAGTTTTAATAATATAATATATTGTATATACATATGATATTGATAATAATATTATCATTTTGTACAATATAATACTAATAATAATTCCATATAATAATAATAATTATATGTTATATATTACATATAATATTACAGTATAGTGGTATAGTTCAATATAGTAATATATAATGCTAATATTGTGCTATGCTAATAATATAATATATTGTATGTACATACAGCTGCTCTGAGTCCCCTTCGGGGTGAGAAGGGCGGGATATAAATGTAATAAATAAATGTAATAAATGAATAAATAAATAATTTTAGACTTAGGCTCGCCCAGATTCTGAAATGACTTGAAGGCACAACAACAACAACAACAATCCTAATTCACTTGACTATCTCATTGGCCAGAAGCAGGCCCACACTTCCCATTGAAATCCTGATAGGTTTATGTTGGTTAAAATTGTTTTGATTTTTAAATATTGTATTGTTCTGTTATTGTTGTTTTGCAATACAAATAAGGTATGTGCAGTGTGCATAGGAATTTGTTCGTTTTTTTTTTGTTTTTTTTCAAATGATAATTCGGCCCCTCAACAGTCTGAAGGATTGTGGACCGGCCCTCTGCTTTAAAAGTTTGAGGACCCCTGCCATAGACTGTCACTTTGAGTTGAGCATGTCTAGAGCCCTGTCCATCTCACTAGTCTCTTTTTAAGGAACTGGAAATGAACAGAAGATTATTTCTGGTTTCTTTAGAAAGTAATTTCACCCATGTCTTTTTGGCCAAAACATATGTGGGGGCTTTCTTTCTTTCTTTCTGTCTTTCTTTCTTTCTTTCTTTCTTTCTTTCTTTCTTTCTTTCTTTCTTTCTTTCTTTCTTTCTTTCTTTCTTTCTTTCTTAGGGAGTTATAAGGTAAGTGTAACACATGGAGTATTCTGGGACTGCATTCCTCCCATTTTGATATTCTCACATTTGAAATCTTTCTTAACAATATGAGAGCCTGAAAGGGTGTTGTGATTCACAAACATGCCCTTGGGGCCCAAATAAATTTTCTTGAGGCATAATAATAATAATAATAATAATAATAATAATAATAATAATAATAATAATAATAAAAAACAACTTTATTTTTCTATCCCGCCTCCATCTCCCCACAGGGACTCGGGACGGCTTACACAGGGGCAAGCCCAAAAACAAATAGAAGACAAAGTAAAATACATTTAAAAATGGCAAATTCAACCAGATAATATACATTAAAAGCAAATAATATAATATAATCACAGTAAAAACCAGTTTAAAACATAAGATAATAAGACAGAAGACCCACCATTTAGGAAAATTGGAATAAAATGGCAAGGCAGTTCTTTTATATGCTGTTTACATTGTATTGTTTTGGGCATGGCCCCATGTAAGCCGCCCCGAGTCCCCGTTGGGGAGATGGTGGCGGGGTATAAATAAAGTTTTATTATTTATTATTATTATTATAAGGCAGTCTGGGCGAAAATGCAAAGATATGTACTATAGTGCCATTTGGGGGCATTAAGGGACAAAGTGCTCAACATACTCAGTGAGAATTGGAGTGAGATTGGGCTTCAAGTTTCTTCCAGGAAAGAGTAGAATAAAGTGCAGAATATAATGAAGTTCATTCAGTGGGGTTTTGGTGATGGGGGCTGGATTATTCAAAGGCACACCGAAAAAGCCAGGTTTTTAACTCCTTTTAAAAAGATGATAGGGTGGGTGCTTGTCTGATCTCCCTATAAAGGGAGTTCCAAATCCAGGGGGCCACAAGAGAAAAGGCCCTCTCCCTCGTCCCAAGAAGCTGAGCTTGCGATGGAGGTGGAAGTGAGAGAAGGGCTTACCTGGATGATCAGAGAGATCATGCAGCTTCATAGGGGGAAACATGGTGCCAGACAGCTTACATGTCTGGAAGCTACACCCTTTGAGATCATCTTAGGAAGCAGGGCATGTTTAGCCTGGAGAAGAGAAAATAAAGAAGTGTAATGGATCACCATATTTGAAAATTTGTGATGCTATAATGAGGAAGAAGCAAGCTTGTTTCTACTACTCCAGAGACTAGGGACCCTTCCACTCCACCATATAACTCAGAATATCAAGGCAGATAATCCACTATATTTGCTTTGAACTGAGTTCACACTGCCATATAATCCAGTTCAATGTGGATTTTATACAACTGTGTGGAAGGGGCCTAGGGCACATAGGAATGGATTCAAATTGCAGGAAAAGGGATTCCACCTAAATATTAGGAAGAACTTCTTGATGGTAAGAACTGTTTGACAATGGGATACATTAAAGCTTATGTTATTTGATAACTACCTCCTTCAGATATGAGTTCTATATCACATAGCATTGATAAAATTAATCACACAAAACATCCTACAGCTGGTCCATAATGATCTCTCTCTTAAACTCCCTCTCCCTCTCCCTCTCTTTCTCTCTCTCTCTCCCTCTCTCTCTCTCTCTCTCTCTCTCACACACACACACACACGAAAAAAAATCAAAGCAATCAATGACAAACAGTTGGTAAAATTCATCATATAAAATATCTAGACATCAAAAATTGATCCAGAAATCACCAGTAACTATATTTATAGATATAAATATAGTTAGTAAACAGATATGGATAATACACAAAACACACAAACAATGCAGTCCAGCTGTAGATACCTACATGATTTGTGTGTATTTGACCTATGTTCATTTTTTCACTGATTCTTTTTATATGTATCAAGAAAGAAATGGGGGGAGCATGCCTGAGAGCATCTTTAAAGATAGGAATATATTTATGCCAATTTATTCCAGGAATTATGATATACTTTCTTTCATCATTTGATTGTTGTTGATTACAATTAGGAAACTTATAGCTTTGAAATGATCTTTTTTATGACCTTGTGGTACTTTAAAAGCAATACCTCATTGATTAAATAGGTTTTAGTTCATGCTTCCTTTTACTTAATGATCTGAAAACATATTATCCTGATTTACACATAAAATCATGCTGAAAAGCATGTGGCATTCACTAGTCTATGTGTGTTTAAGTAGAATTAAATTAGTACTGAAAGTTATTAAAGAAATCTTCCATTCCATTGTCCAGTGGACTGTGATTCATTCTGAAATGAATAATAAATGAACCAGCACATATGATAAAGCATTGATATATAGAGCATTCTATAATCCATATTTACCTTGCCATTATGTTTTATTATACTAATTTTTTTTACTGCATTAACACTCTAGGACCTAATGTCACATCTTTAAATGAAATAGTAAACTGTAGCATTATGTTATAATCAACTCAATTTACTAGAATTGCCAATTCAATGGAAGATTAAGTGAAGAATTACTTTTTGAGTTAACTTTGGGGAATATTTGGGCTTGTGCTGATTTTCCTCATAGAGAAAGATTCTTTTCCTAGATTAGAAATGGCAATAATGCAGCCATACTGGTTTTGTTGGGCTGTAATTGTTAGCACCCTTCACTAATTAAGACTGCTAGAAATTGTGGCCCAATCTCTGAAGGGCTGCATATCTCTCAGATCAAGAATTTGAATCCTGTTCCCAAACCTGCCCTACCCAGGAGGCGGTAGCCCATAGACACATACACACACACACACACACACACACACAAACTCTGGGAGTGGCCAACTTTTAGCAACTGAGTAACATGTTTTCACTTCCAAATTTTGGTGGGGTCACAACTGAATTTCACAGCGTAGCACTGACCAAACACTCATCAAAAAAGAGCAATTCTGCTTTATAACAAAGTATATGAGAACCAAACATCTTGTTTGAAGCTATTGTTTACAAGAAGCTGGGGAAAGGTGAAAGTACTAGTCTTCAGAGGACTTTTGATTTGCATCACCAAAATCCAGAAATGTTCCAACAAATTCAGGGTGAAGCAGTTGACCACTAAAAATGTATCAGTGCATATGGACTAGGGACAGATTGGGATATATGCAGCAAGAGGATTGCGTATTGCACCCAGGGTGAACTGGATCACTATGTTATGGTTATGATATCCATTGTAGCCCATTTCTTCAGTGGCTCCATGTTGTAGTAACTTTGAAAGGTGTTCTTAATGCCTGTAATTGCAAAGAGGAATACAAAGTCCTAAACAGATATTGCCTGGTTATGAGAGAGAGAGAAAGAGAGAGAGAGAGAGAGAGAGATACAAATATGTTGTACATTTGTTTCCTCCTCCATCACAACAGCATAAACAAGGATAAAGCTAAAAGTTTGCCATACTCCAGAAATGTTCCAATAAGGAATGCATTCTAACTCTACTGTGAATCATTGTTCTTTTATTCAAATGCATAAAATGAATCAAACAACATGAGGTGTAATCTGGGGGTGATCTGCCTGTAACATTGGCAAAATCTGTCACCTTAATGACCAAAAGGTTGGACTGTGCTGATCTGGCTGGCTAGACAGATATTCCCCTACACTCCCTGCCCATTCCACACATGCCGATTCTAAAGCTATGCACTCAGTGGAAGATACAGTGTACTGCTCTTTGATCATGGGTGATCTGTGTATCATGACCACTTACCAGTGATACCCAATGGTTTCTATATTGAGGGTGAGTGAATCAAAAAGAGTGGGCAATAAAAGCATCAAAAAACAGATTTTATACCAACATTATAGCTGTAGCACAAAGCCATCCAGCCAAGCTGTTTTGTGTGGTTAGAGGCGTAATCCAACCTGGCCCATAAGAGATTGTTGCCCACACAACAGCAAGCTGTGAGGAGCTTGCCCACCATTTTGCAAATAAGATCACTCTGATTCGCTCTGACTTGGATGACACAATTGATATAGCTCCTGTGGATTAACCTTGGCTCCTGCTTGTTAGTGGATACTTTTCAATTTGTGCAGCCTGAGGATGTGGACAGGATTCTTGAAGAGGTGAGAGCTACCACATGTGCTCTAGATCCTTTTCCTTCCTGGCTCATAAAATAGGCTGGAGGAGGCTGGTGTAGTGGGTCAGGAAAGTGATTAATGCCTCCTTATTCAGGGCAGCATTCCCGTGACCTCCTGTTTATTTGTGTGGTACTTACTTTGAAAGTACAGAAACTTCATTTTTGTGGCTGCCAAAACTATATTGAATTGGTTGGGACTCAATGAGATATTCATTGAAAAACTATAGCAAACTGTGCTGCAGGATGTCCCACACCTTAATAAACTTTTTCCATGCTTTTATGATAGAACCAATTATTAAATGATACTTATAGCCCAGAAACAAAAGATATGTAACATAGTGTTATCTAGATTCATTTCAGTCTGGTTTCAGACTTGGTTATGGGACAGAGACAGCTTTGTAGATGACTGATGCAGAGAACTAGTGGATGACCAATGCCAAAAACTGGACAGGAGAAGTTTGTCCCTGTTGATTCTCCTGGACTTTGCAGCAACTTTTATTTTTTTATTAAGATATCTTATAACATATATAAAGATAGTAAGGCGGGAGGGGGAGGGGAAAGAAACATCATAGTAAAAGATAAGAAGAGAAAAAAAAATAAAAGGGAGAAAGAGAAAAGGTATGTGGTGGGTTTAGGAGGAATGCTGACTTCCAGTCTTCCTCACATCTGTTGTCATACTCCTTTTCTTCTCCTATTTGTGTTTCTTGCTATTCCCTCTTTAGCTTTCCCTCCTCTGGAAAGCAATTTGTTTCATACATCAGTCCTTTCTGTCCAATTTATTTTTTCTTGTTTCATATATTGTAGTAGTGATGATCAATCTCTTAGGTTCTCCACACACACACACCCAGAAGATCCTGACATAATAGTTGAGCTAATTTGTCCATTTTCATTGTGTCCATTATTTTTAAAATCCCTTGTTCTGCTGTTGGTAGTTCTTTCATTCTCCATTTTTGAACTTTTCAGTGGCTTTTGATACTATTGAGTTGACCACAGTATTCTTATGAGTTGCCTTCCTAGGAGGATGGAACTCAGGGGTACTGTTCTTCAGTGGCTCCATTCCTTTCTGGAGGAACAGTCTCAGAAAGTGGTGCTGGGGGACTCCTGTTTGACCCCTTAGCCACTGGTCTGTGGAGTCCCTCAGAACTCCCCCACTGGGAGAGGTCATCCAGAGTTTTGGAGTGTGGCACCATAGAGTTGGGTGCTAGTTCTATTACTCCTTTCCATCTAATTCCAAGGAAGCGGTTTCTGTGCTAAACTTGTGCCTGGCTGCTGTAATGGATTGGATAAGGGCAAACAAACTGAAGCTTAATCCAGACAATATATAGGTGCTCCTGGTTAGTCACTCAAAACACATTTTGTCTTAAGGAAACCCATGTGTATATTTGTACAAATGTGTTTTTCCCAACAAATTCCTGAAGTGCCAAGGATCTAAAGGCCATTCCCCTATTTCTCTATGGGGTATCTTGAGCATTGAGACATGATTTTAATTTTATTATGATTAGCAATTGTGAACAAATGTTCTTCATATCCATTTATGATGCCCTGATTCATAAGCTCTAGCTTACCTCCTATGCCCCCCCCCCCCCCACACACACACACACATATACACAATGCACTGCAGGCAGGAACGGAACCACAGCAGAAAATTGCAAAACAAAAAAACAAAAACCCAAAATTGTCAATTTATTTTTAAAAAATTGAAAGAAATTAACCTAGAAGGTTGCTTTCTTCATGTAGACTATTCTTTGCAACTACTTTAGCAACAGATAAAATCACAAAGTTCAATATAAATTAATGAATAATGGGAATTGAGGAATATGTAAAGGGTTGAATTGAAAACATTAATTTTTGGGATTAATTGACTCATTTAACTATAATAAAAGGGGAAATTGTTTATTTATGTTGTTTAAACTAGTTCCCATATAACCATACTCACTGGTTGTGTTTCGAACATTGAGTTTCATTCAGTATATCTGAGATGAGTTCTGAAAGAACAAATGATTTATCTGTTTAATCTAATCAAGCTTAATCCATTGTCCTAAATTCACTTGCAGCATAAATCTATATTGATTTGTTAATTAATTATGTTTACAAAACCAAATGACATTAGATAACAAAACTTTTGTGCTAAGAATTGGGGTTTTTTTATTTGTAAGAGAGGTAAAAATTCAAAGCCTAATCATAACACATATTATGGAAAACTATTTTTAAAAGATGTGCTCTTAAAATATAGTGATTTAATGGCAATTATTTATAGGCTGTCCCTCTTACTGTCCCTCTTACTGACATCTTCTTGTTCTGAGCTAGTTCATTTTGATGTATTAATTTCTAAGCATGCCTGTGTTTAAAAGATTGATATGTAATTCTGTTTTTTAAATATGTTCAAAATTTTAACTAAAATATTTTTAAATACCAAGAACTCTGTGTTTTCAGTTTTCTGCAGTGACTAAAATCGACATATTCAAAAATCAACATTAAAAAAGGAATCAATTTTATCTTTTTGTCTCCATTCTTCAGTACTATTTCAAGTGTTGTTTTAAAAGAGTATAAAATAATATAGAAACGGAATCCAAATGCTAATCTATAAGTATGAAACTTTTTTGACCCTTGCCCTCTAGAGGTCTGGAGTTACTAATGGGGTTAGGATTTCAACTCTTAATGGGTTTTGGTGCATTAATGTTTTGTATGCATGGAATTTGGCATCTGGTTTAATAAGTGGCTGACATTGGTGATGTCCCTTAATTTGCTTAAATCTAATTGGCTCTTTTATCAGTAAAACCTGTATGGATTGGAAATTGATCAGAAAAAGTCAGCCATGACTGTGCATGTAGTTAAATGATGGAATCCACCAGTTAAACGCAGTGTTGCATTATAATAAGCTTAAAGCAGGAAAAACAAGTGATCTTAAGAGTTGTAAGGTGGAAGAAAGCAGAGAAGTTCTGCATGATGTTCAAGTTCAGAACAAAGGCATTTATGGACTGTATAAATTTTAAATACACTGCATTTTGCCTCGAGACCTTTTTCTTCCAGATGAACTGAAATCTTGTCTGGGACTGTCTTTGTTACATCAAAGAACTGCATGGAAAGCTAAAAGAAACAGAAGAAGCATAAAAGGGCATAGTTTAAAATGATTAGTGACAAATTTCATACAGCAGAGGTAGAAACAGTTTTTTTCCCTGAGCTCTTCCTCCTCCCCAAAATGAATAAATTCATCCCATTAATCTTGTCCTAAAACGTTTCAGTAAGAGTTGTTAAAAAAGAAAAGGAAAAAAAAGAAAGCAACATATTAATCGAAAGTCAGCAGTATAATCAAACACTGGCATTCAGGCAGTCTTAAAATTAACTCAAATAGCAATTATCATTTCAAAAATAGCATGAAGGAATATGTAAGAATATTAACTATTCAAGTGTAAGTGATCAGCGGAATGCTACTGCCATCATTGTTGCTGCTAAAGGAAGACAAAGGAGGATATAAAGGAAAAACATTCCTTCTGTTACTGCATTTTAGTGACTCTTCAGCATAGCTGAGCTAGTCGAGCGGACAATACATGGAGCTTCATGTGGCATCAAAATTCAAGAGGCAACAGTGGGCTGAGAAACTTTTACTTCCAATCTCAAGATAATAATCTGTACTGATGTATTCAGTCTCCCCCAATTTTTGTTCCATGCAAGGTCCCATGGGTAATGGGCAATATTCATCAAAGTTTGGCTACATGTGGGTGGTAGAAGACCAGCCATGATAGGAAACAGAACTGACAGTGGCGGAACATGCTGATGGAAGAGCATAACTCCAGCAGCTGAAATATTTACAGTAAATGTATGTGGGTGAGAGAAACAGTGACCATGGGGGCAGATTATATCCTGAATTACATGTATTCAAAACAATGACATTACAGCTATAATATCTATATGTAACACCATTGTCAAATGTTTTCTTCTCACAAGGGGAAAATTTTTGACCATGTTCTATAGTTTTGTTTGCATTTTAGATTTTTGCGAAAGTTTCGTGATTTTTTGTACAGAATCTTGTTAGTGACATGCACATGCAACTCAGGGTTACCCCTATGTTTATTTACATAAATAACTAAATAAACATATGTACAACCCTGAATTAATGTTCACATGTCCCAATCTGAATTCCAGTTACTGTGGGATCACAGGATAAACTTTTTTTTTTTTTAAATCCAGATTAAAACCATAAAGAATTTAATGAAGATGAAAACATACCAAACAAGATAAGAATGGTAATAACTTTAGATGTGATGACAATTTAAAACTATACATATAGGGGCTTTATTTTATTTATGACATTTCTACCCTGCTTTTCTCAACCCCGGAGGGGATTCAAGGCAGCTTTACACATAGGAAATTATCTGATGTCTTAAAACAATATACTATTAAAATAAATATTTTAAAATCAATTTAAACAATACTTCAGGTATTAACCACACTATCCATAATTGTAATCTGGGCCATTCCAACTGTCATTGCACATAATTCCATATCTATCTATTGCACAAGTTCTCCAAAGGCCTGATCACTTTAAATGCTTTAATTTAAAAACTGTGGCTGGAATTCAGTTGTGCTGTGATTGTGACTTTAAGCTATGAATGCATAGTATTAGGTTACAAATTCATAACTGATCTGTATTCAGTTATAGACACTATATATCCATAATCGTGGCACTATTGTCATGATTGTGAATGCCTTCTCAAACCTACTTTACTAGCCAGTAAGCCAGATTGGGCACAAGAAGACAGTTCAGCTGTCAATCAGGATGTAGGAATCAGACATTTCCTCATTCTTACTGCCAGCCAATGAGGCACAGACATCCTACTTCTGAAGTTCACAACCTTACTTGCTGATGCATACGTAACTAAGTAGGCTATGTAGCATTTCAGCCCAGGTTTTGGCATGGCTCAGCACTGGAAAGAAACCAGCATTGATAATAGTCAGACCTCCACAGTCAGGGTGGCAGAGATGGCTTTGGAATATCTGGTTTTGGATTCTGTGCAAGGAGCTATTAATCAAACCCCAGGGGAGCTGCCATAGCCATTAATTGACTATGATTGACACATTGTCCACTCCTGATTTAGACATTTGCTGTACTTAGGATACCACTAATGCTAAAGTCATGCAACTCACATGGTTCTTTGAACTATGCAAAGTGATGGTATCAGCATGCACAAAAGAATGATACCAGTAATAATTTTCATTTGCATAGTGTGACAAATGAGATCCATTATTGGATATACTCTACTGCACACAGAACTAACAGTGGGTTTACTTGTGTGTCTCACTGTGCATTATCTTTTGCACAATAACACCCAGTGATCTATCTGAGTTTGTCTTTCAAAGAAGTTCTATCCCCAAGAAATATTTTGTGCAGCTAAAGATGTGTTTGTCAAACACCCTTTACCCGCTAATCTTATGAGACTTTGCAGCAAAAACTTATTCCAGGTAAATAATACAGATGGAAAACAATTTAAAGGATATAATAATAACAATTTTCATATACCCATATGCTCATATATATATGATGGCATGTCTCTATGCACCTGCAATAACATTGATTTAAATCTTTCTTTTTTTTTTTGAAAACCTTCATTTTTTTAGTTTACATTTATTTTTGACAACTGCAACCCTTTCATTTTTGCAATAAAATGTCACTTTAATAAACTGTCAGCAGAGGAAGATATCTGTATTTTTTGAAAAAATATGTTCCCTGTATAAATGTATTCCTTATGCTACTTCCATGCTGCTAGAATGCAAAGGTTAGCCTTCTGATTAAAAAAATATTCAAGTAAAGTTGAGTAGCAATTTTTGAGGTACTGAGCATAGCAGAGAGAACTTTGAAGTTCCCTTGCTTGTAATAGCCTCAGCAAGCCTGCAGCATAGACATAGCTCCTAACACATTTACGTACTCTCATGTGGGTTTTATAGACCAAAAATAATAATAAAAAGGACTCTCTTAAGTGTATCCTGCAGGCAAGAATTGTGGGATTTAGAGAAGAAGAGGGGATCAATCACTGATTTCTCTCCCTCTTAACCAGTGGATAAATAGTAAAATATTGTTCCTTAAGTATCATTTCCATAAATGTTCTCTCCTTTCGGCTTTTTCCCTTCTTTCAAAGACAAACATGATATACCTTTCAGGTTAAAGAAAAACACATTTAAAGGGAAGCAGTTCGAAGTTAAAATAGTCAAATAAAAAAGAGAGAAAGGAAACCTACCCAATTCTTATTTGGACTGAGGATATGCATATGTGATGTTTTGTCATTGGATTCTGTCCTCATTTTGCCATGTTTAATTTATACGTGTTTGTGGGATGTCCCAGATTGCTCTCAATGCATACAGGCAACATGATGCTGGACTTGAAATATTCCATGTACCAGAGAGCGATAAGTATAGATGGATGTACTACATTGGCAAGTTAATGTTTATTGCTTTTTAGATGGAAAAAATATGGGACTTTTGCTTGTTCCTGCTTATTCACAATAGAATTAAAACAGGTGGATGTCCAGCAAATCCTGAGACATGTTTTGAGTGAGCTACCACTGCACTATATGGAGACTAGCAAAATGGCTTTCAAACAAAAGGATTAAGTAATTTATGAAGTCTCTAATGTGCAGTCAATGCTATTCTCGAAACTGGAGCCTTGACTCATTATCTATACATATTGTGTGAGTTTTAAGGGAATGCACAGGTCATAATCATTTTAAATTCCAGATTTGATCTTTGTTTCTGAGTTTGTGTGTTAATAAATTTGTATCTAAAGAACAACCTATCGTATTTTCACTATTGCAGCACAAAAGTGAAAGTATTATCATATTTCAGTTTCAAAAGTCAGTTGACTCACAATTCTTTGTTGAAATGTGAAATTAGTATCTGCTACTAAATATGAAAAACAATGCTTGCGTTATGGAAGGAAGAGCAGGATGGTGTCATCAGAATAGGCATTCTATGTTTGTTTGGGAGTTTTGGGGGAGGGATGGGTGCCTTCTCAGTTTTCTGGGCTCATGGAGCCCCGAAAAATCAAGATGGCGGTGTGAATTGGTCCCGGGGATCACGTGACGCAGTCTCTGGGCCCAATACACATAGATCCCATACATGGTAAGACCTGGATCTTACCTAAGATTCAGGTCTTAACAGATATTAACAGGAAACCCTGCTTTGTTCTGAATAATTTGTTTTAACCTGAGGCATCGTTTGTATAGGTCAGGTAAAAGTGCGACAGGCCCCGCATTTTGGGACCTGTCTTTTAGGGCCCTAAGCCCTCGCCTTTCAATAGTTCATTCAGATGAAGGCGTGATTTCCTTTTTTACCCAAAAGTGTCAATATTGTACTATAGCTTTTATCAAAAAAGAAACAATCCCCTTCTCTGAGTGTCAAAGCCCTTTTTGAATTCCTGGGTAGGAAAATGGCCACAGAAGCAGTTAGACTTGTCTCCTGAGATGGCACTTTCCCTTTTCTGCAGAATGACTCTTAAATTATTATTTTTCCTTTCCTTGCCTAGTTTATCCATACCACACAACCTCTGAGGATGCCTGCCATAGATGTGGGCGAAACGTCAGGAGAAAATACTTCTGGAACATGGCCACACAGCCCGAAAGACATACAACAACCCTCTTAACTTATCCATGGGTCATATTAAAGTCCATAATTTTGGCCCACAAAACAAACCTCAACATGAGGTCAACTTGTACACAAATATATATGAAGGAGCTCCACTGGCTGCTGTTTACTTTCCGGGCCCAATTCAAGGTGCAGGTTATCACCTACAAAGCCCTAAACGGTTTGGGACCCACCTACCTTAGAGACCGCATCTCCCCCTATGAACCTGCTCGTTCTCTTCGCTTGTCGGGTGAGGCCCTCCTCTGGCTTCCACCACCTTCGCAGTCGCGGTTGGTGGGGACGAGAAAGAGGGCCTTCTCCGTCGTGGCCCCCCAACCTAGGAACTCGCTCCCAAGGGAGATCAGGCAGGCCCCTACCCTCCTCTCCTTCCAGAAGAGCCTAAAAACCTGGCTCTTCAAAAAGGCCTTTGATGATTAATTATTAAGTTGAACTATCTGCCCATCCAACTACAGGTTTTTTCTGCTACTACTATTTTGCACTTTATTGAGAAACTACCTCTCCCATTTGATATATTTTGCACTTTGGCCCAGATCCTTGTTTTACTCTCCTGCTTTTAATATTTTATGCTAAATGTTGATTACTATGATGGTTTTATTGATATTGATGTTTTATTGTTGGAATAATTGTTTTATCATTTTATTGTTGTATGTTTTCGGGCTTGGTCCCCATGTAAGCCGCTCCGAGTCCCCATTGGGGAGATGGGGCGGGGTATAAAAATAAAGTTATTATTATTATTATGATTATGTGCATGCAGACAGAATGCAACATTCTTGCTTCTCATTCCCACTTATAAGAATGAGAAAATGTTGTGTCTCCACACTTCAGAGACAGTGAGAGATTGTTCACATTTGGAAGAATGCTTTCCCTTAAACCCAAGCTGTCAAAGCTCAAATTCAGATGATGGTGGAACTTACCCACTGGATTCATGTATTGAATGTTTATCTTCCTGCTTTTTTGCTTAGTTCATCCTTGGAATGCTTTCTCTACATCTGTGGTTTTTACTGCCAGGAAACTATTCCTTAGTTGTGGTTCTTTTCCTTTGTATTACCTAGGCAAAGAGGCTCACCTGCTTTGCTAAGCCAAGTACAAGTATCATGCATGTGAACTCCCAACTCTCCTAGTTTCATATTCTGGCTAGTAAACTGAGGTTTACCAGCAGCACATGTTTTGGAGACATTGGGGGAAATTGTGGTTAAGACAAATTATGGTAGAAGCAGAACAAATCATGATAGAGAAAACGTTACTGGAGAATAGGGCAAAGTAGAGTGGCTCGACCTTCGTTTCTGTCTTTCAAATCATTGCATATTAAGGCAAGATTGTTATGTCTGAATCAGTCCTGTATCTGTTCTGGTGACATTATGTGACAATAATATTCATGCTTTTTGCTATGTTCCTGCATTATGATGCACAGGTGTTTAGAGAATAAACATGCCGGGAGGAAATAAACCTCTGGAATATGTTTTGCTCTTTGTAGACCTGACAATATTACTTTGTGTCTAAATGTAAAGAAAACTCCTAACAATCGTGATGTATTAAATTATAACTGAGAACTAATTCAAAGATCAAATAAGCTCTTTGGGAGAGGTCATTTTACTGGTAGCAAAAATTATTACATTTTTTCCAGGCTTGTATATTGAAGCTGTATGTCTTGGAAATATTACTCCTCACATCTGAATCTTGATGTTTAATTTAACACAAAGGTCTTTGAGCAGCTCAATGGGGGAGCTTTTGCTGGCAGAGTCTCATAGAAGAAAATGGAAATGTACATGTTTTTTTCTCATGTATCAAAGAAGTGCAAGAATCTAAACTGACATTTTACATCAAATGAATTATGAACTGTGTGCTGTGTACCTAAGGGAACAACAAGCAAATTAGATTTTTGTTAAGAGAGGGGAAAGAAACCAAAATAATATAAACAGGCTTTATCTGAACCCGACATGCAATGCAGTATTCTTTTTACACTAGAGATTAAAGATTACTTCAGAGACCAGATATTTTGAATTCTTTGGATCATTTGTGAGCAGGACAACTATGGTATGTCATTGTTCAACTACAACATTAAGCTTATATTGCTGAATTATTTTTGTTGGAAAATATTTTTTCAGTACTTTTTGTACTACTTTTTTCAGTAAGAGTAAGAGTTTTTGTATATATACACTGCACAATTGTATACGTTTCATAATGTTTTAAATGCTATGGATCTATTCTGTGGAATCCTAGATTTTGTAATATGGTGACATACTTAGAACTGAACCCTATTAGCAGGTCCTAAAACAAGAGACCTACTGAATCAATTGCTATGTCAAATCTTATGTAAATCTCATTGATTCAATGGGGCTTAAATTTACTATAGTAGGGATTACAAATAGAAACCAGTCTTTAGAATGCTTTAGAATTCTCTGCTAGAGAGCTTTAGTGCCTGTCTACATAATTTTTACTACATATCCTGGGATTCCATTGGGAATTATTTTCACAATGACTTGGAGTGATATACAGATTGCCCTCTGCTAAAAAGGATCTTCCTGGATCATAGTGGGAATTGCTGCCCTGTCATTGGGGCAAGGTGCTGAGTATGTGGTGACTGTTCTTGGACTGGAGGAAATAGATTTTCTGGACCATTTTAGAGTTTTTTCAGAGTTGGGAATGGTAGTAAAATGACTTTGTTCACTGTAACTGATTGTCTTTTCTAGATGAAAGTTAAAAGGTACTGTCAGCTCACCACAGCCGCTCCTGAATGAACACACGAGACTCTCTGTGTTATCACCAGAAACTTTTACTGTAGGAAACATGAACATCAAAAAAGCCAAGAATGGGAGGCTCCGGCCAACCATCCTTTATATACCCTCCCCCTCATTTGAAAAGTCTCTTCCCGCTCAGCAAAACCCCGCGCAAATTCCCCGCCAAGTCCAGCAGCCGTTTCTTCTCCGAGTCCTGAGCCGCAGGTGTCTTATCAATGTCAGTGACCCTGAAACTCAGAGCCACATCCAGGCTCTAGTAGCAGGGTTCTGACATGGCGTCCTCCTCCCCTTCGTCCTGGAAGGAAAAGATTAAACACAACTATTGTTCTCCGCTGTCCAGAGTTCCTTTATACTTTTTTAACAGGCTGCAATGGAATACCGGGTGTACCTTTCCTAGGTCCTTGGGTAGCCTCAGCTCATAGGTCACTTCGTTTATTCTTTTTGCTACCCTGAACGGCCCTATATAGCGTGGAGCCAATTTTTTAGATGGGAACCCCAATTTCAGGTTTTTTGTGCTCAGCCAAACCAGATCCCCTTCGCCCAATTTGTCCCCCTCTCGGCGCCTACGATCGGCAAAGAGCTTGTACTTCTTTTGTGTTTCCCGCAATGCCTCCACCACGGTCTGCCACCCTTGCTTAATTTTGGCCGGCCATTCCTTGTCGGTCTGGCCCTCTCCTTCCTTCCACTCGGGTAGCCTGGGGAAAGGTGCCACCTCCTGTCCGTATACTATTTCGAATGGGGCACGACCTGTGGCCGAATGTACGGCCCCGTTAAAAGCCATCTCAGCAAACGGTAGAAGGTCCGCCCAATCATCCTGTCTATAATTGGTGTACATCCTCAAGAATTGGCACAGTGTTTGTTGGGTGCGTTCGACTCCCCCGTTGGTTGCGGGATGAAAAGCCGAGCTCAGGTTCCTTTCTGCTCCTAACAGCTGTAAGAATTTTCCCCAAAATTTTGCAGTAAATTGGACTCCCCGGTCGCTAATTATTTTGTCGGGACACCCATGTAGGCGATATACATGCTTCACATACAAATCAGCAAGTTTTTCAGCTGAGGGGAGTTTCGGCAGGGCCACAAAGTGTGCCTGTTTTGAGAATAGGTCCAATATTGTCCAAATGTATCTGTGGCCTCTGCTGGGGGGTAGTTCGCCTACAAAATCCATGGCCACGCATTCCCATGGCCTCATGGGCTCCACCACCTTCTGCAATAGCCCCTGGGGCTTCCCCGGTGGTGTTTTTCCCTCTGCACATAATTCACACTGCGTGACGTACCCCCTGGCGTCTTTCCTCATTCCGGGCCACCAGCATTGTTTGGCCAACAGTTTAATAGTCCTGGTGGGGCCTAGATGACCCGCACCCTTGTTATCGTGGCACTTCCTTAACATTTCTCGTCTTAAACATTCAGGAATATACAATTTCTTATTTACAAACACCAAATCCCCACACAATTCTCCCTTTTCCTTGTTAGTTTGTAACCATTTGTCCATTCCATACGCTCGCTTCAACTCTTCCTCCCATATTTCTCCTCCCCCCGTGGAAATGGCAGTACGTTTGTTTTCTTTGGCCGCTTGTGCTCGAGTTAGTACTGCCAGGCCCCACTGCTTATCTAGGAACAGGCTCCCTTCAGATTCCTGAATTCCTCCCCCGTGCTGAGGCATCCGAGAGAGAGCGTCAGCGAGTATGTTATGTTTCCCCTGGAAGAATCTGAGTCTGAAATCAAAACGGCTGAAATATTGGGCCCATCTAATTTGCTTCGCTGATAGTTTACGAGGGGATCTTAGATACTGTAAATTTCTATGATCAGTCCACACCTCAAACGGTGTTCCACTTCCTTCCAGAAAGTGTCTCCAGCACTCTAGTGCTTTTAGAATCGCTAAGGCTTCTCTCTCCCAAATCGGCCAGTTTTTTTCTGTATCGCTAAACTTTTTTGACAGATAGCCACATGGCTTCAGGTTCCCCCCCTCGTCTTTCTGCAGCAGAACTGCCCCATATGCCCGGTCTGACGCATCGCAATGTAGTACAAAGGCCTTAGACATATCAGGGTGCTGTAGGACAGGTTCCTCAGTAAAACGCTTTTTAAGGGCTTCGAAAGCTTCCTGCATTCTATTGTCCATGTCAGTTTGGCCCCTGGGGCCTTCACTTTGGCTGTTTCTCCCCTGCCTTTAGTTTTTAACAAATCCGTTAATGGCAAAGTGAGGCGCGCAAAGTCCTTGATAAATGTTCTATAGAAGTTTGCGAACCCTAGGAAGGATTGCAGCTGCTTCCGTGTTTTGGGGGCTTCCCACCCCCTCACGTCTTCCACCTTCGCAGGGTCCATCGCCACTCCCTGGGAGGAAATCCTATACCCCAGAAAGTCTATCTGGTCTTTATTGAACTCGCACTTGGCAAGCTTCGCATACAGTTTCGCTTCCCTCAACTTTTGTAGGACTTCCCTGACTAGTTCTACGTGTTGTTCCTTAGTTCGAGACATTATCAATATGTCATCTAAAAAAATAAAGACTCCCTTGTACAACAATGGATGCAATACTTCGTTGATTAATTGCATGAACGCGGCCCCTCCCCCGCACAAACCGAAGGGGAGCACACGATAATTGAATAATCCGAATGCGCAGGAGAAGGCCGTCTTCCACCTGTCCTCTGGTTTGATCTGCAATTTATGGTAGGCCTCAATTAAGTCCAATTTAGTGAATATCTGTCCTTCCGATAACTGGGCGATCAAGTCCTTCACTAAGGGTAGGGGGTATTTATTTACAGTACTGATTGCATTTAGGCCCCTGTAGTCAATGCAGAGCCTCAGCGTTTGGTCCTTTTTCCGCCTGAACAACACAGGCGCCCCTAGAGGGGAATTTGAAGGCTCTATGAAACCCCTCGCTAGGTTTTTATCAATGTATTTTCTCAGTTCCTCCTTTTCCCTAGCTGACATCGGGTATATTTTTGCCTTGGGAAGCTCTGCTCCTGGGACTAGCTCTATTTTCACTTCAACTCTCCGCTTCGGTGGGAAATTGTCTGCTTCCTTCTCATCAAACACGTCCACAAAATCCCGATACTCTGGGGGTAATTTATCTGCCAGTTCTGCTATTCTGATAGAGTCTTCCTCCCCCCTTTTCCCTGGCTCCCTCTCAACTTCCTGGCTCCCTTCTTCCAAATTCATCCTGAAGATCATGCTCTTATCCTCCCAGTTGATTTGCGGGTTGGCCTGCCCCAGCCACGGCATGCCTAGTATAACATTATAGCTGGCTATTTGTGATATCACAAATGACACCTTTCCTTCCCAACTCCCTATCTTACACTTTACATCTTCGGCACTGTACTTAGCTAACGATCCCGATGCTGTGGATCCGTCCAACTGCGAAAAAGCTATTGGGGATTCTAGGTTCGTTCTTTCGCATCCCAATCCCTCGGCTAATTCAGGGGAGATGATGTTCCTGGAACATCCACAATCCACAAATGCTTTGCAGGTTGCTTGTTTGCTGCCATTTTCAAGCTGAATGGGGACCACTATCATAGCTTTGTCCTGACTTACCAACCCCCCCGAGTGGTGCCTCATCGGTGGTTCTTCCTCGGCGCGTTTTCCTGCCACGGCTCTGGGTTTGGGCTGGCCTCCGCCTTCCCCTTTTCTCTGCCAGCACTCGGCAGCCCTGTGGCCCAACCGGCCGCACACGAAGCAGCCACTCCTGCTGGCGCTCACGTTCCCTGTCGGCTCCGTTCTCCTCCCGGCTGGGGTTGATCCCTCCTTCCGGCTCCCCTCTTTCATCTGCGGCCGCTGCTGTAGCCCTCCTCGGTGCCTCCTCGCCTGGGCCAGCGATGTCTCGACGCGCCCCGCCAGCTGAATCCATCCGCGCAGTGTGTCAGGCTCATCACGATGCACCGCCCAGGAGAGGATCTCCCGCCTGAGACCCTCTTTGAAGAGTTCTATCTTTGTTACTGCAGACCATTCCGGCACCTTTTCGGCGAGGCATTGGAACTCCTCCGCATACTCAGATACCGACCTCTGCCCCTGGGAGACGGTCTTCAACTTCTCCCTCGCCCGGATCTGCTCCAGTGGATCTCGGAAACGGGTCTCCAGGGCCCCCATAAAGCGTCGGAGTGACCCCAGACATGGGTCGCGCCGCGCGTGCAGCTGAACGTACCAGCTGGCCGCTCCCCTCTTCAACACTGCACCAATGGCCCGTATCCGGCTGGATTCCGTTCTAAAAGTGTGAGCATTGTCCTCCATATAGCCCCTCACCGTGGTCAGGAAAAAATCCAGTTCAGAGGACTCTCCCCCAAACTCGATCCTTAGTTCCTCTCGTCTCGGTAGGGGTCCCTGTGGTGGCAATCCCCAATTCTCCGCCCGTCGCAAGCCCCCTTGCGGACCAGTGGGCCCCGCTGCTGCTTCTCTTGGCCCTGTGCCACGCCCGGCATTCGCCAGGGGCACCAGGGTCTCAGCTGGGAGCGTAGCTGGGATTCTCGGAGGTTTTTCCCCTTCGTCGTCACTCTCCTCCACCCGCGTCAGGCTTGTTTGGGTCTTGGGCCGGGCGCCGGGCTCCTTTCGCATTTCCCTTCCCTTCGGTGCTGGGAGGTCTGCAAAGCCCTGGCTGCTTCCCACGCTCACGTCCCACATTGAGCCAGCCCGAAGTTCCCTTCCTCTCTCTGGCTCCGCCAAAAACGCCAGGCGCTCCATCGCCCTCGACATCACTGCCAGGGTGGTCTCCATCGCCGACATCCTCTCCTCCAGAAACACCATCCTTTGTGGGCCTGGGGAAGGTGAACCTTCCTCTCCTCCGGTGCTGTCTCCCCGCACCACTCCACGCCTCTGGGTTACCCCATTTGGCTGGGCATAAGCGGTGGATGACGCCAGGGCCGCCAGCTGGTGGAACTCAGCGTCCGGCTCGGGAGTGGCCCTTTCCGACCTTCCTCCTCCTGCGCCCAAGAGCTCTTCATCCTCCACTTGCATGTTACACCTCACCGCTACAGCGGGATGGTGTCCGTATTCTTGGCTTAGTGTCAGCTCACCACAGCCGCTCCTGAATGAACACACGAGACTCTCTGTGTTATCACCAGAAACTTTTACTGTAGGAAACATGAACATCAAAAAAGCCAAGAATGGGAGGCTCCGGCCAACCATCCTTTATATACCCTCCCCCTCATTTGAAAAGTCTCTTCCCGCTCAGCAAAACCCCGCGCAAATTCCCCGCCAAGTCCAGCAGCCGTTTCTTCTCCGAGTCCTGAGCCGCAGGTGTCTTATCAATGTCAGTGACCCTGAAACTCAGAGCCACATCCAGGCTCTAGTAGCAGGGTTCTGACAGGTACATTATGTATTTGACATTCCTGGCTATATCAGTGACGTTTCCTACCATTGATCACAGTATCTTACTAGACTGGTCCAGCTTCCTCTGCCGAGCTTGGAAGAAGACCCTATGGAGGAAGCTACCACTTCTCAGCCTGCAGAGTAAATACAAGCAAGTTCATCTGAGCTGGTGGAGGAATGGTTAAGTGTTCCAGCTCTTTTAGGCTTGTGAAGAGGGAAAAAAGCTCAACCTTCGGGTCTTCTAGGTTAGCAGAGAAACAAGCTATCCATAGGCAACACCTGAGAAGCACTAGCATAAAAGGTACTCAAAAGTGGCACCTTGTTGCTGGCTGCAACGCCAATGTTTGGAGCTGTGACTTCAGACTATTGGTCATCTTTGGTTTCATGAGCTTTAGACTATGCCTTGGACTTTGGCATTCAGATTTTTGAATTAACCTCGGACTCTTGTATTTGTTGGAATTAGCTTTTGATCTTGGAATGGATTATTGGTTTCCCAGGTTTTATTCCTTGCAGTTTGTGTCTCCTTAGCTGAATTCTGTGGTTTGGACTTGGACTGTATGCTAATCCTCTATTTGGAAATGGGATCTTGACTTGATGAAAATTACTGTAATGTTCTTTCCATTCTTAATGTAATGGCATTTATGAATATTGATAATTTCTTATCCAAAACAATCTGAATTGAAAGTCTCACCCTGTCTTACTCTAGAGTTGGGGAGAGAAGAATGTATTGTCTAATCTGGCCATGCATGTCCTTACCTGGAGGCCAAGATTACCAGAGTCTACAAAGCAATTGTTAGCAATCAAAACAGGAGAAAGAAATGTATCTCTTCATAGATTTAGGCTGGCATATGATGTGTATTGAATATGTGCTATTGTTTGTTTATCCCTTGCTTTTGTAGCTCATTATTCTATGACAGTTATTGGCTAGATATCTTTTTAAACAGCATGACATATAATTGGTTTTCTTGGACAGCTCTAAGTTCCATCTAGTATCTCTTTGACATGTATTTATAACCATTAATCAGTCAACTAATTGCTTATTGGCATTCTTGTATTCTGCAGATAGTTGTAACAGAAATTCCACTAGAGTAAGGATGATAAAGTTGTAGAGAAGCTTCCTAAGAAACCCTGTTGTGTTCCTTTTAAAGGTCATTTTAGAACAGAGTGCAGCAATGTGCACCACAGTATTTCTCAGTTGTGACACATGTGCCATTGCCTATTTATGTGGGCACTGCCATAATTGGGCAATATTGTGGTTCCATTTTTTTTAAAAAAAAAACAACCAGACTTTTTCAGCAAAGCAGTGAACATCATGATAAAATATATCACCTGTTTACAGTGAGGAAAAGGTGAATTATATTCTTTATCATGTTTAAACATGAATCATGTTTAACTTGTTGTCCGCAAGGACTCCAAGATCTGCTGTCAAGCCAAGCATCCCACATTCTGTAATTTTGCATTTCACTTTTTCTGCCTAAGTGGAGTATCTTGCATTTGTCCCTGTTGGACTTCATTATGTTCGTTTTGGCCCATCTCTCTAATTGGTTAAGATTATTTTGAACTCTGTTTCTGTCAAGAGTCAGATGCCAATTAGCGAACAAAAATAGAGTTTATTCAGCAGATAAGCCAAAAAGTAATGATAACACAGAAAAAACCTTGAAACACTTCACTATCAGTGCTTCAAGAGCAGTTCAAACAAAAATATAATTCAGCAACACAAGCAGGTAAAAACAAAGCTAAACAAACTTAGTGCAAACTGCACTTTCTGAGTCCAAGCCCTGCCAGCCGGCTCTGTAGTTTTCAAAGGAACAGTTCCCAAAAGAAAACACCAAATTGGTCAGGAAACAAACAAACAAACTAAGAATGCAGTAGACTGCTTCCACAATGTGGATAAAGCCGAAGGCTCCAAAAGGATGGTGAAAAGACGTCGTCCGGGATTCCAAGGTCAGGTCAGGAGATAACAGCGGTGTCCAAAGAGCAAGCCAGGAGTCAAAAGCCGATAGTAGTCATCAATCACAGGGCGAAGGCAGTAGCAAGGTCAAATTCCGATCCAAGGTCTGAAGAGGGTGCAGTCATCCAAAACAGGTCCACGATAAGACACAGCGAGAGCCAAGCTAGGTGATAACAGCAGATTCAAATCATAGTCCAAGTCCAGTCTTCATGGAAACACAGAGATCCCAATGGCGCCTCAGCAACACCTTGCCACACGCAAAGTGCAGTGGCCAAACATTCCCATTTTATTCCCCTTCCTCCTGGGTGACCAAACACTCACACCCAAACACCAGGTGTCCCAAATCTACTCAGAGTCTGAGCTCCACACAACTAGAGCTCGTGGATCTGGAGTACCTAGCAATTCGTCGGAGTCCCAATCATCCTGCCCACACTTAGCCCCATGAACACTTAAAGAACCATCCTCCCTTCTCCAAGCATCCCAATTGGGATCAGCTCCTGCAGAAACCCCAAGTTCAGAAGTATCCATAGACCCCAAATCCCCAGACATCTCCGGTGGCTGTGCCCATTCAGTGCC
Organism: Anolis carolinensis; assembly: GCF_035594765.1. Lineage (NCBI taxonomy): Eukaryota > Metazoa > Chordata > Lepidosauria > Squamata > Anolidae > Anolis > Anolis carolinensis. Next base: position 33,337,324 of record NC_085841.1, on the reverse strand, counting down.
CGCTTCCCCAGCCACCACCTGTTCCTCAGCATCCATCTCCCCATCTGAATCTTCCTCAGAAGATCCCCCATATAGCTCTCTAAGTCACTTCCTGCGCAACTCCTCCAGTGAACCCTCATCACGAAGGTTTTTTCTTCCTCTTCGAATTCCATCCCCATCAACCATAATCCCCGAAGGCGCAGTCACAACAGTTTCTGTCTTCTGGAGTATTAGCTATCCCTCTCAATTTGGTGTTGTCTGCAAACTTGATGATCATGCCTTCTAACCCTTCATCTACATCATTAATAAAGATGTTGAACAGAACTGGGCCCAGGACAGAACCCTGCGGCACTCCACTCGTCACTTCTTTCCACTTTTTTATTGTATCCAATTACACCACTTTAATAACAAATATGGGTGAGGAAGCAAGTCAGCTTTGCTCTCCTACATTTTTAAGAAGTTTGACTTGACTAGCATGGAAATAACATTTTAAATAATTTTATGTTAAATTCTTAAAAGCAAACCAATTAAATTACATTTCCCATGTACAATAATAATAATCATATCATCATCATTTTTATTTATATCCCACCCCCTCTCTAAACGGGGCTTGGGGCGGTTTACAGAAAGTAAAACACAGTACAAAAACCAAAGCAAAAATAAAAGCATAAACGGCAATCTCAAAAACTTAACAGAAAATAAAACACAATACAAAAACCAAGCCAAAAATATATATACATAAACAGCAATCTCAAAACCTAACAGACTAATATAACAATAACATAGTAGAAAATAATGAGTTAAAAATTTTGTTGGATTTAAAATATATTGCAAAATTCACTACCAAATTCAGTTTGTATGACCCCTCCCTTATCACACAGGCTACAATATAGGCCTGTTAGAAAAAAGGAGCAACACTAATACAGGGCTGTCATAATTATACAAGCAGGGAGGGGGGAAGAGGCCTTTGTCACGACCCAGGCTGCAGGGCACCAATAACCATACACAGAGGCCAGAATCTATCTAATATCTTTATTAAGGAAATATATAAAGTTAATAAAAGCAAGTGTATGAAATAGTCCAGAAGTAGACCTTTCAGGAAAGGTCAAAATTAGTCCAAAGAAACAATGTCCAATATGGAATATTAAGGTCCAAAGTTGTAATCCAATAACCGAAACACTCACTTGTCAAGCAAGTGAGGGGAGATGACAAGGTCCTTTAGTCCATGAACTTGAGCGAGGCTAGGAATGACTTGATTCTTGGAACACAAGGCTTGATTCAAGGCAACAAGGAAACGAGGAGCAAGAACAAGATCCGTGGAATTACTTGGCAAAATCCGGAAAACAAGGCAAGGCTGAGTCCTGGAAAACAAGGCAAGGTCCGTGGAGGTAAACAAGGCTGGAAACGGGAACGAAGGCTTGGAAACGGGAGCGAAGGCTTGGAATCAGGAACAAGGCTTGAAACAGGAACGAGGCTTGGAAACGGAGCGCGCTGTCCACACACAACTTACTCCAGTAGCTGACGAATTGACTCCGCAAGATCCCTTTGTGGGCAAAACACCTAAATAGGGTCTAGTTTTCCCACCAAAGAGCAGTTCTCTGGGGAACCAGAAACGAAAGCTAATCTCTGAGTCCAGATGCATGACTCCTTAAAGTTTCCCATGGAAAGCAGGCTTAATCAGCTGAATTCTTAGCAGCTATCCTAGCACTCCTGCGAGACGCTGCTTGAACTCCCCTCTGTTGTTTACAAAACTCGTGGCGAGAAAACACAGGAGATTTAGGCTCAGGGCTTGTTTGACAGACTTCTGGAAGACAAATCTCTTGCAGGTGCAAGGTTCCCAAATCTGGCTGGGAAGGTTCCAATTCTGACTGAGACGGTGAAAAACCCAAGTTCTCCTCTTCATCTGGCACTACAGTACCAGAAACGGGACTACATGGCCCATGACTCATCACACTATCCCCCTCCTCAAGCCCCCTCTCAAACTGGGACTCTCTCCCCGAGGCGCGAGGCCGCGGCTTGGCGGGATAGGTCTGATGGAAGCGGCGGGTTAGATCAGGAGCATGGACTGTGGAAGCGTCTTCCCAAGAGCGTTCCTCGGGGCCAAAACCCACCCAGTCAATGAGATATTGTAGGCGGCGGCGGTGAAAGCGAGAATCCAAAATGTCCTGAACCTCAAACTCCTCCTCCCCATTCATCAAAACAGGAGGGGGGGGCGGCCGGTCTTTATCAGGGCGCACACCATCCGCCGGAAGGAGCAGGGAGCGGTGGAACACTGGATGAATGCGCATAGAGCGCGGAAGTTGGAGTTTGAAAGTCACGGGGTTAAGTTGCGCCACCACTGGATAGGGGCCAATGAAACGGGCATCTAACTTCCGGCAAGGGCGATGGGAGGGCAAAAAGCGAGTGGACAGAAGAACCCGGTCTCCTACCTTGATTTCGGGGCCCGGCTGGCGATGTTTGTCCGCGTGACGTTTATAGTCCTCCTTGGCTTGATCTAGTTGCTGGAGCAAGAGTTGTTGCACCGCTGTGAGTTCCTGCAGCCAGTCTTCTGCTGCGGGAACTTCTGAGGTTTCAATGACAGGGGGAAAGAAACGTGGATGGAAGCCGTAGTTTGCAAAGAACGGGGTTTCTTTAGTAGAAGCCTGGACCCCATTGTTGTAGGCAAACTCTGACAGCGATAACAGGGAGGCCCAATTGTTCTGCTGGTAGTTCACATAACAGCGAAGGTATTGTTCCAAAGTGGCATTGGTGCGCTCAGTTTGCCCATCTGTTTGGGGATGATGAGCTGAAGATAAACGAGAGTCTATGCCCAATAGTTTTTGTAGTGCTTTCCAGAAACGAGAGGTGAATTGGGACCCACGGTCTGTGACCAAACTCTTGGGCAATCCATGCAATCTGAAAACATGTTGGAGGAATAGATCTGCAGTCTCTTTGGCCGTGGGAAGGCCATCACAGGGAATGAAATGGGCTAACTTGGTGAAAAGGTCCACCACCACTAGGATCGTGGTGAATCCACAGGAAGGTGGTAGATCAGTGATAAAATCCGCAGAGATTATTTCCCATGGGTGGGATGGGGTAGGGAGGGGATGCAGAAGCCCTGAGGGCTTTTCTCTTCTTGTCTTGGAGCGCTGGCATACTGGGCAGGTGTTGACATATTTTTCCACATCCTTGCGGATCTTGGGCCACCAGAAATCTCTTAGGATCAAATGCATGGTTTTAAATAGCCCGAAATGCCCTGCTGGCTTGCAGTCATGACACAGACGAAGTGCTTTTTCCCTGCCCGGTCCTGGGGGGATGTAAACATGATTTCTATAGCAAAGTAGCCCATCCTTAAGCGAAAAGGGAAAATGTAATCCTTGGCGAAGTTGGTCCTGTGCCCAGGCATCTGCTTGCTGACTAGCCCTGATTTCCTGAGCACAAAGGGGTCCTGGAGTAGGGGAAGTTGATTCAATGGGAGTGGATTTGGTGTTTCCCACTGTGAGCGTGGCAAAATTCTCGGGTTGTAGCAGCTGGGACTCAAAGGTCTCCGTGCGCCCTGCAGCGTATTCCGGTTTCCGTGACAGAGCATCTGCTTGCTTGGTCTGGGCTGGGGTTACATAATGAATTTGGAAGTTAAAACGTTCAAAGAATAAAGCCCAGCGTTGTTGCCTCTGATTTAGCTTGCGGGCAGTTCTTAGATGCTCTAGATTCCGATGATCAGTATGGACTTCAATGGGAAATTTGGCCCCTTCTAACCAATGCCTCCAAGTTTCAAAGGCTGCCTTTATGGCCAATAGTTCCTTTTCCCAAATGGTGTAATTTCTCTCTGGTGCGGTCAATTGACGGGAATAAAAGGCACAAGGATGAAGATGATCCCCCACTGGTTGTAGGAGTACAGCCCCAATTGCCACATCGGAGGCGTCCGCCTGCACGATAAAAGGGGTTTCAGGGTCTGGATGCTGAAGGATTGGCTGGGACGTGAATAATTTCTTTAGTTGTTGGAACCCTTTCTCTGCTTGATCTGTCCAGCGGAAAGGCTGTTTCCCACGGATGCAGCTGGTGATTGGGTCAGACCAGCGGGCAAAGTCTGGAATGAACTTGCGGTAGTAGTTCGCGAACCCCAAGAATCGTTGCACCTCTTTCTTGTTGGTTGGCGCCCGCCATTCCAATACTGCTGAAACCTTTGCCGGGTCCATGGAGAGCCCTAGTGGTGAGACGCGGTACCCCAGGAAGTCTACCTCTTGTAGATCAAAAGCGCATTTTTCCAGCTTGGCATAAAGTCCATGATCCCGCAATCGTTGTAACACCATTCTGACGTGGTTCTCATGTTCTGATTGTGATCTAGAAAACCCCAAGAATCGTTGCACCTCTTTCTTGTTGGTTGGCGCCCGCCATTCCAATACTGCTGAAACCTTTGCCGGGTCCATGGAGAGCCCTAGTGGTGAGACGCGGTACCCCAGGAAGTCTACCTCTTGTAGATCAAAAGCGCATTTTTCCAGCTTGGCATAAAGTCCATGATCCCGCAATCGTTGTAACACCATTCTGACGTGGTTCTCATGTTCTGATTGTGATCTAGAAAACACCAAAAAATCGTCCAGGTAGATGATCAAGAACCGATCTAGATAATCCTGAAAGATGTCATTGACAAAATGCTGGAACGTTGCGGGAGCTCCACATAATCCATAATTCATAACTCGGGACTCGAATAATCCGAATTTAGTCTGGAAGGCGGTCTTCCACTCGTCCCCTTCTCTGATGCGAACTAGATTATAAGCCCCCCGAAGATCCAGCTTGGTGTAGACCTTGGCTCCTCGAAGTCGGTCTAGTAGGTCCGAGATTAAGGGCAGGGGATAGCTGTTCCGCTTAGTGATATTGTTCAATGCTCTATAGTCCACCACCAAGCGTAAGTCCCCTGACTTCTTTTTCACAAACATCACTGGGGAAGCGGCTGGGGATTGAGAGGGTCTGATGAATCCCTTGCGAAGGTTTGACTCTATGAACTCCCTGAGAGCTTCTTGCTCCGGTTCAGTCAGGGAGTAGAGATGTCCTCGCGGGATCGGGGCCCCCTCCACCAAGTCAATGGCACAGTCATAAGGTCTATGTGGGGGTAATCTCTCGGCTTCTTTTTCATTAAATACATCCCAATATTCTGAGTACTTCTTGGGCAAGGTGATAATGGGTTCAGTGTCTGTGGCATGGCAGACCTTGGCTACAAGGCAATGGTTTTGGCAATATTTTGAAGCAAACTGCAGTTCTCTGTTGGACCAGGAGATGCTTGGGTCGTGAAGTGTCAGCCATGGAATTCCCAAAATCACAGGGAAATGGGGAACCTCGGTAACAAAGAAGGAAATCTCTTCCATATGTTCCCTTATCCACATTCTGGTGGGTTCCGACCACTGGCTTACGGGACCCGTCTTGAGGGGGCGGCCATCGATGGCTTGCACCACACGGGCATTCTTGAAGTCATGGTATTGTAATCCCAGAGAGTCGGCATACTCTCTATCAATGAAATTGTTTGTGGCTCCTGAGTCTATCATGGCATGGACCATGACGGGCCCTTTTTTTGCTGACCACAAGGTGACCACTAGAAGAAATAGGACCCCAGTTGGCGGCTCTTGAGTGGGTTTTTTGACCGGGTTGGCGAGCCTCTCTACGCCCGGTCGCTGGCTTCCCCTGCCGGCTGTGCGCCAGCCGCCTCAGACGTCTTCGTCTCCGTGGAGGACGCCGCCGCCAGACGGGCGGCGGGCTTCCCTTTGGCTGGGCACTCTCTGGCGAAGTGGCCCCCGTTTCTGCAGTACCAACAGAGATTTAGGCGTTGGCGGCGGGCCTTCTCAGCGGCATCTAATCTGGGACGCACATTGCCCGACTGCATCGGCACCTCCTCGCTCCCTCTGGGGTATGGGGCTGGTGGCGGGGGTCTCCATACTGGACGCGGCTGGACGCCGGTGGGAGCGGGAGGCTTCACCCCAGCTCTACCGCTCTGGCCTCGGACCCATTGTTTTCTGTTGGCAAGCATGACTTCAGCTCGTAAACATTGATCAATGAGTGCTTCAAGAGAGTGGGGAGGATCCACCTTGGAGATTTCTTCCAGCATCTCAATGTTGAGACCCTCCCGAAATTGTCCTCTGAGGGCTACATCATTCCAGCCGGTGTTGTGGGCCAGCACTCGGAACTCGGCTATGTACTGGGACATGGGTCTGTCCCCTTGGGAGAGGCGCCGGAGTTTGTGGCCGGCTGCCTCCAAATTGTCCTCGATTCCCCAGGTCGCCTTAAGGTGGTCCAAGAAATGTTGCGCTGACCTTAGATGTGGGGAGACTTGGTCGTACAGTGCCGTCGCCCAGTTGGCCGCTGGCCCGTCCAAGAGACTGTAAATCCACGCCACCTTGATGTCTTCTTGGGGAAACTCGGCAGCACGGGCCTCTAGATAAGCCTGGCATTGGCGACGGAAAACATGAACCTTAGAAGCTTCTCCAGAAAACTTGGTTGGCAATGCCAGGGCCGGGAGACGGATTCCGCGTTCCTTCAATCCCTTTATTTCTCCCTCCTGCGCATTGAGCTTATCACGGATGCGGTCCACTTCGTCCTTGTCGATGGTGTAGCTAAGTGGCTGGCCACCCGGCACGGTTCCGGTAGACATTCTGGCCTAGGTTAATTGGTGCTTAGGGTGGCGGAGTCAAACTGTCACGACCCAGGCTGCAGGGCACCAATAACCATACACAGAGGCCAGAATCTATCTAATATCTTTATTAAGGAAATATATAAAGTTAATAAAAGCAAGTGTATGAAATAGTCCAGAAGTAGACCTTTCAGGAAAGGTCAAAATTAGTCCAAAGAAACAATGTCCAATATGGAATATTAAGGTCCAAAGTTGTAATCCAATAACCGAAACACTCACTTGTCAAGCAAGTGAGGGGAGATGACAAGGTCCTTTAGTCCATGAACTTGAGCGAGGCTAGGAATGACTTGATTCTTGGAACACAAGGCTTGATTCAAGGCAACAAGGAAACGAGGAGCAAGAACAAGATCCGTGGAATTACTTGGCAAAATCCGGAAAACAAGGCAAGGCTGAGTCCTGGAAAACAAGGCAAGGTCCGTGGAGGTAAACAAGGCTGGAAACGGGAACGAAGGCTTGGAAACGGGAGCGAAGGCTTGGAATCAGGAACAAGGCTTGAAACAGGAACGAGGCTTGGAAACGGAGCGTGCTGTCCACACACAACTTACTCCAGTAGCTGACGAATTGACTCCGCAAGATCCATTTGTGGGCAAAACACCTAAATAGGGTCTAGTTTTCCCACCAAAGAGCAGTTCTCTGGGGAACCAGAAACGAAAGCTAATCTCTGAGTCCAGATGCATGACTCCTTAAAGTTTCCCATGGAAAGCAGGCTTAATCAGCTGAATTCTTAGCAGCTATCCTAGCACTCCTGCGAGACGCTGCTTGAACTCCCCTCTGTTGTTTACAAAACTCGTGGCGAGAAAACACAGGAGATTTAGGCTCAGGGCTTGTTTGACAGACTTCTGGAAGACAAATCTCTTGCAGGTGCAAGGTTCCCAAATCTGGCTGGGAAGGTTCCAATTCTGACTGAGACGGTGAAAAACCCAAGTTCTCCTCTTCATCTGGCACTACAGTACCAGAAACGGGACTACATGGCCCATGACTCATCACAGCCTTTAAGAAATTGTACAGAGTTAAGCATTTCAAGCTTGAGCCCAAATGGATGAAATCATCATTTTCTATTTCTTCTATATTTATTTTTAAATGATAACATTATCCTCCCATTTTGTGTCTTTTGGCTGCAGACACAGCTAGTGAAATTAGGCCTTTGTAATGGCTGACTCTAGAATCTGGAAGTCCTTCTTTGCTGTAGTTCTGTCAGCAGACAAGGATCTTTTGAATGCAAAAAAAACTTTTGAAACAGAATACTTTGAAAGAGCTGACAGTGCTCTATTGTTTTAAACTGAACTTATTTTAATTGCCTTTTATCTTTTTCATGGCTTTTTGTCTTTTAAAATGCAGGTTTAACTTATTTTAATATTATGAATAGTATAATTCAATTTTAATTTTCACCTTTTGTGTGTTTTTACCAGGAGGTGGTGAGGATTTTTTTTAAAATGAAGCGAAATTCTCATCAATCTCTAACATAGGTTTCATGATCTGACTGGCTAACAAAAGACCTCTTTTATTCTAAAGGCCTATCTACACCAGCCAAATGAGTTGGTGTAGGGATATCCCTTGTTAAAGTAAGTCATGAAATGCTCCAGGACTTGCTCGTACTTTGTTCACTCACTATTAGGAATTCACCATGGATGTTCACATTCCCCAGACTCCAACTTGGACTACCCCACTCTGGATCAGCATCAATGTAGATGGGCTCTGTCTCAAGATAATCCTGCCTGCTCAGATGTACAGGTGTACAGGATTCCAAAATTCATAATACTTCAAAGTTGACCACACAAGTGGTTGAGATAGTGACACTTTCTGCTTTCTGGAGTTTCAATGTATATAATTTCATGCACAATATTTATTATATTTAAAATATTGTATAAAATTAACTTTAAACCATGTGTACAAGCTGTACATAGAACATACACAAATGTCTAGACTTGGATCTCAACTCCAAGATATCTCAATATGTATGTATATGCAAATATAGATATTCTGTAGTCTAACAAATAAAATCCCAAATCCCAAATACTTCTGGTCCCAAAGCATATCAGATAAAGGATACTCAAAATGTATTAGGCACAGCTCATATTTACAGAAAATAGCCATTTTTACAAAATAACTTGTGACCGAGTGACTGAAGGGGAAAGTAATGTAATGATCATCTGTCAGTAGCTTAATTAAGGAGATGATGATCAAAATGCTCTTTAGAGCATACACATTTATTTATTTATTTATTTATTTATTGCATTTGTCATTTGTAGTACCTCTAAGTCATTTAAGGTTTTTCCCACCACTGTTTCAAACCCTGGTTAATCTTCAGTATGCCCATCTTGACCACTTCAGTATGTGTTGTATTTGAAAGGTTGCTTATGTTATAAAACAGGTTTGGTATTCAATGTTGCCATTCTTTTTCTCCTTTGTACTTTTTCTTTATAATTGCAGCATGCAATTTCTCCATGCTAATTGAGCATTTACTGGACAAGATGTGTTGATTCAGTAAGTTACTGTTGGAGTTGTTGCCCCTTGAGGGTCGTATTAAACCTTGAGGAGAATTAGGAGAACATTTTGAGTAGCACTGCTTGTTTCAGATAATATATCACTTCAATAGGTACATGACTGTTCTGTTAAGACTGTGGCAAAGAAATTATAGCTGCCACCTAATTATGTCTCAGATTCTTAAAGGAGAAACTAAGGCTAAGGAGATGAAAGAAAAGAAATGTTTCCTAAATCATTTGTTTTTTTTACTAAAGATATGAGAAATACTTAACATTTAAATAATCAGTAGGTGTCTGATTGCAGGTGATCAGTTGTTTGGGATGCACTTGATAGGTTTAATGGTCACCATGTGACCAGTTTTCCAGAACATGTTTTCAATTATTGCCCAACTGAGACTCTACAAATTGCTTTGGACTTTCAGAGTGTAATTTTGCATTTTTCTTTTGTTTTAAGAAACTATATATGTAGATTCTGAGAAAGCCTTAATGCAGTAGAAATATCCTAGATTGTCCAGTATGTAAACATAAACAAGGTAGTTTAAATATAACTTTGTGTAGATTGTGATGGCACAAAATCATCTTAATTGCTTTTAATTTAAAATGGAAAGATTTGAGATCAACTCTAAGCTCATCCTCATATTTCCAGAAATGCAGTTAGTCTATGAATTGGGTTGCCAGGTTTTCTGGCACTGTCCTGAGTCTCCAGTTTTTAATGGGTCATTGCTGAGAGACAGACAGGAGTTCAAATTCTCTAGTTTCATGAGGGCAGCTTTTGATAAGAGACAAAATTATGTGTAAATCCCCAATCAGTTACAAAGACTCTCTACTTATCTGTGCAGTTCATGGCACTTTACAAAATTAACAGATACAGTAAGATTTCCATGTCCATGAAGGATATGTTCCTGACTTAACCTTAGGACCTCATCCTGTTTGTTATCAGAATCACAACGCAACATGGCGAATGTGGTGGTGCCAGGTGGGAAGCATGGGGAGCCCATCAATCCATGCTCCGCATCGCCTAACTTTCCCATATACTTCATCTCAAGGGGTAAAACATCCACCGCTGAGCTTCCCCCCCATTGATCTCTATGCAGCACAGGAAATCTCCCATGTTGCCACCATGATGGCATATGCCAGTTCCCCTTTTACCATGGAACCCCATCGGAACTAGCTGTGCATTGTGGGATGGGAGCTGGTGAGCTCTGTGGCAAAAGAGAAGGGGAACTGGTGTACACCGCCAAATTCAGCCCCATCTGATGAGGTTATTGTTATGTAAAATCACAGATATGATTTATTTATTGTGTCAGAAGCAAATTGTGGATACAGTTATAATGTATTTAAAAGCACAAAGTTTAAAAATTTGGCATTATACTAAATTTCCTTTGACCAGAAGCTGGCCATGTGGAGTGCCTCTGGTGTCACTGTGAGAAGGTCCTCCATTGTACATGTGGCTGGGCTCAGGGTGCATTGTAGTAAGTGATCTGTGGTCTTCTCAACACTCACATGTCATGGACTCCACTTTGTAGCCCCATTTCCTAAGGTTGGCTCTGCATCTTATGGTGCTAGAACGCAGTCTGTTCAGCGCCTTCCAAGTCACCCAGTCTTCTGGAAGTATCTCATCTGGTATCATCCAGGTGATTGTGGGTTTTAGCCGGCCACTTTTGGACTCTAAGCTTGCTGAAGTATTCCTGTGAGTATCTCTGTGGATCTTAGGAAGCTGTTACAGATATGACTGAACAATATTAAATTATCTCATTTCCATTGCCAGCATACCATAGAATTGTGTTAGAGAACCTAGAGATTATTAGATACTCAAATGCAACTTTATGATAACTTCCAGGTGAAGCATACCATATAATCAACTGAAGGACTTAGAAAATGCCTAGAGAGACTATTTTTTTTCCTAGCCAGAGGTAAGTGAATCTGTGTAGGTGGGTTATGCAATTACCATATAAGTTAAGCATTGCAATTTGCAAAGACACTTTTTTCAGGCAGGAAAATAAGATGTGTGTTCGAATGTTAAGCTGTGGGCAATTGTTATTGCTACTTAGTCTATAATGCTTAATGATATCGTCAGGCCCAGTCCCATGTTATCACCAGTAGCCATCCCTAGATTTCACCTTCTGACCTGGAAATCTTAAGACCTAATTACATTGGATAGCTGTGATGACTCTGAAGCAATTATATCAAGACACCCTTTTGATATATTTCTTAAAGATTTTAGGGAACTTTTACAATTATATCCATCTGAATAATCACTCAGATCATATAGAAGAAAGTATCAAGCATAGAAGAAGCAACAGAATGTATAAGAAGTAAAAGGACATATAAGTCTTCCTAACTTATTGCTTGACTAAGACTAGTCTTGAAATTTATGTTCAACTCTGGAGGGACCTGAGTTTAATGTGTTAAAGTTGGTTAATGGAAAATCCCGAATTAACAGAAGTAATGAAAGAGCAGGAATAAAGAAGTGAAAGCATTCCATAAAGGGAAGAAAGGAGAGAATTGCTTGTCTCCAATACCTGTATCCAGTTTCATAAACAATGATTTATAAAATGCAGTCATCCAAACCTAGGCATAGGTCTTCTTTTTTTAAAAAAAAATCCATCTTTATATGATATAAGGGCTCAATAAACGATAGACAATTTGTTTTGATCAACAGAAGCAATTGAAAAAAACATTTTTATACACAAAATCTTATTTTGACCCCTAACCAACTTAGAATTTACACAAGAAGTCCCAAAATTCAAAAGAGATTTTAAAACGTTCCAAAATTTTAATAATTTCATCTAGTATGGAGATTTGCCTGTAGATGAAAACATAAAGATATGCACCCCTTATACTGTATTTGTTTCCCAGTGATTTTATTGCTAGCTCGGATATCCGGCGATGCCCGGGTTAGTCGTAAAAGCCATTATGTTGTAGATCAGCCATCATGGCCTGTATTCCATCAAGAGATTGAGTTGGAAACAGATGAGGCTGAGGATTTTGCAGACAATTCTGCCCCAGGCCCAGGCCCCATGACCTTGCAACTGCCTAATATGGTGGTTTCAGAAGAACCACTAATTGGCAAACATTCTGAAGTCTCTTCATTGTTACCCACACCAGATGGTGTTGACCTGGGTGAAGATGAGACTTTTAATGGGAAGGAATTTGTTACTAGAAATAGAAGCAAGAAAGATGGAGTGAGAAGGTCTCGAAGATTAGCTCACAAGTCGGATGGCTAACTTTCCCATGGGAAGTTTTTGTGGGTCCTGTACTCCTTAATTTCACAGGCTTGGGATTTCTTAAAAATGCCCCTCACTGTATTCTTGTTGCGGTGTCAACTTTGCCTTTCCTTGGAAGAATTTCCAGTTTCCAACTCCTTGCCCATGCCAAGTTCCCAGTTCCAGGTGAGCCGCGACTCCCGAGTAGATCTTGTCTTGCTACCACGTCTTCCTTGTTCCTGAATCGAGTTTGACTGCTTTGTTTACCTTGCTTCCTTGATCCTGCTACGGGATTTTTCAAGTGGATTTGAAACGATTTGTTCTTGCTATTGTTTCATGGACAGACTTTGATTTCTGAAAAGGAAGCTATCAAACTTCACTTGTGGATTACAGTTTGGACATTGCTGAACTCTTTCTGGGTTGCTATTGACTATATATTAAGGACTATTTCTTACTCTGACTTTCCACCTTAAATGCACATAGATATATGTATTCTGCTTCAATAAATGGCTTGTGTGTTATATTGGCTCCTGTCTGGTTTTTGAGTGCTCGCGCTGTCTTGGGGTGCAACACATTATTTGTTTTTGGATGCTAGGTAATATCCATTTGGTAATTTGTAACTCTATTTTTTAAGAAAAGGGTTAGTCTTCCTTTTGCTTTTTTAAATGAATGCTTACATTAGAAAATGCATAAGGGTGTGGGTAAATTGTAATTCCCAAAAATTTTGGTTCAATCACCCCAAACCCCATCAATACTCAAAATTGGCCACGTTGGGTCTGTGTGGCAAGTTTGGTCCAGATTCGTTGTTGGTTGGGTTCAGTGCTCTCTGGATGCAGGTGAACTATAAATCCCAGATTCAAAGGTCAATCACCCCCAAACTCTACCGATATTCAAAGTTCACCATATTGGGTCTGTGTGCCAAGTTTGGTCCAGATCCATCATCAGCTGGGTTCATAGGGCTCTTTAGATGCTACAACTCCCACCCAGGTTGGTTAGTCCCCCAAACCCCCAGTATGTTATGTTGGTCATCAGGGTTCTTTGTGCCAAATTTGGCCCAGACCTGTAATTGGTGGACTTTAGAGTGCTCTCTCGATGCACTGTGAACTACGACTCCCACCTGGATGGGTCAGTCTCCTGCAAACCCCTCTAGTATGCTATGTTGGTCATGGGGGTTCTGTGTGCCAAGTTTGGTCTAGGTTCATCATTGGTGGGGTGCAGAGTGTTCTTTGATTGTTAGTGAACTATAAATCTCTGCAACTACAACTCCAAAATGTCATGGTCAGTTCCCCCCAAACCCCAACAGTATTCAAATGTGGCCATATTGGGTATACGTGCCAAGACTGGCCCAGATTCATCATTGTTTTAGTTCACAGTTCTCTCTGGATGTACATGAACTACAACTTTCCAAACTCAAGGTCAATTCCCCCCAAACCCCTCCAATATATTATGTCGCTCATGGTGATCTGTGTACCAAGTTTGATCCAGATCCATCATCGGTGGGGGTTGGAGTGGTCTCTAGAAGTAGGAGCACTTATGAAATCGACCAGAAAAATACTCCACTGCACACATACATAGTGCAGAAACACATACAAACATAAATACAAAAAAAATCACTTTAATTATATATTAATTTGGGGACCCGGCGATGCCCGGGTTATTTGAAAAAAGCATTGTTTCTTTTGGGGTGTTAGGTAATATCAGTTTGGTAATTTGTAACACTATTTCATAGAAAAAACTCAGTCTTTGCTTTTGTTTTTTATGAATGCTCCCATTAGAAAATGCTTAAGGCTATGGATGAACTACAATTCTCCACATTGTGGGTCACATTGGGTCTGTGTGCCAAGTTTGTTCCAGATCTGTCATTGGTGGGGGTCACAGTGGTCACTGGAAGTGGGTGACGGTTGTGCAAATCCCATCATCCACAGTCCATCCTCCCCCAAACCACACAAGGATGGGTTACGGGATGTCTGTGTGCCAAGATTGGTTCTGGTTATTTGAAGAAACGTATTTTAATTTTTTTATGAATTGTTCCAATAATAAAATGCATAAGGTTGTAGATGGACTACAGCTCACATCATGCTAAGTTGATCCTCTCAAACTCTATCATGTTGCTTAGGTACTCAACGTTGCCCGGGTTTAGTTGGTAAGAACAAACATTAGAAATAGTCATTATTAGATTTTGGATTTTAAAAATAGAACCATTAGAAAATGCATAACCATATAAATAGGATCATTTATAAATTTGTACAGCTGATGTACCTATGCTTGAACATGCCACATGTAACTGTCCATGTGAAAAACATGGTGACTACAAGTTAATACCACAGTATTTTATTGACTAGCCCTGTGCCTTTTGGTTGAATAGTTATATTCTTTAGTTTTATTGCATGTTTGCTTAATGCTGCATATTGTCTTGATTTTTAGATAAAGACACATTTTAAAAACTACATCATGCACTTTTAAAGGCATTGTGACAATGCCAGTGGTTAAGGTTGTTCACTATGTAGCCAGAGCCTATGAATAACCAACTCTACATGTTGTTAGGGTGTGGTTTCTGGTTGCTGATGCTTCAGAAAGTGTGTGGATATTACCATTCTTAGTGTTTAATTATGAGAGCATTTTAAAAAGAGCCTAATATGCCCACATTTGAATACTGTTGAGGTTTGTGGATCATACACAACTTTGAAGACATTTTTTCTGAATATCTTTTCTTGTCAGTGGACTGTTTTCTGCACCAGCATTCTATGATAATGGTATTAAAATGGTAAACATACAGTACCATTGTGTGATAATGAGGGTTTAAAAGATGTTGAATTAAATGGACCATGCTTACATCACTGTAGATCCTCAGGAACAGTTTTTCCAATGTATGAAGCATTCAGCATATGTTGACCACATTTTAATCTGCTCTAATTCTTCCATGTTTTTCAACAGGACCAGATGGCATGTTGCCTCCAAGGCTTTCATCTGCCATGCCGACCAGTCTTCAGATTGTTTGGTCTACACCAGTTCGCAACAATGCTCCAGGCCTACCCAGCTATCGACTTCAAATCAAACCCAGGCATTCCTCAGAAAATATTCTGGAGTAAGCAAATAATCAACTACCAATATTATTAAAAATATAAAATGGTTTGTGATTTGGCTTACTTCAAATGTAGCATTTCTGAACATATGTAGTTGGCAGCAGTTTCAGCCTTCCTTGTGTTTTCTGATTTTGAAGTTTGTAATTTATTGTTTACTTTAGGTTGCTTTCCAAGCCAACAGCTTCTCTAAGCTATGTAATCACAGATCTGCAGCCATATACATCATATGACATACGTGTTATTGCCTGCAATGGATATGGTGATGCATATAGTGAATGGACTCTAATGGTTACAGCAGAGGATGGTAAGTAACCTACATAAGTACATAGTGCTGTTTTTCAGCCTACTTAAATATCTCCTATGGAACACATAAGACATTATCATAGCAAACCACAATGTAGTTTGGAGCTCTCGGGAAGCTTAGGGGAGATTCCAATGTATCTGAGCTGTGGACAACTGGAAATGGCTGCATCTGGTCCAATCCAATATCCACATGTCAAAAAGCTCACTGTTGTATGGCCTGATTGAATCAGCTCCTTGGCAGGACCTGCTGGTGACATTGCTTCTGTCGATCACATGGCTGGCTTCCATATTGTGACCTCATTAAAAGCAACATTGCCAGAAAGGCTCTGCCAAGGAGCTGCTTTTGCCTAGTGAAACAGTGGAGGAGGCATCCCCAATGTGTTCTTGGCTTGGCCAGCAGTCTGGACACCAATGGACTTCAAGAATGCTCTCTTGCACTGTTTCCTGGATTATTTCAGTAAATGCAGATTTATATTCAAACCACTATATTATACTGGTTTAATATATAAACCACTGCAATTTACACTTCCTCCTCATTCTGAATCCATCTGAAATAAATATATTACAGGCATTTGCTCTTGATCAGTTGATTGTACTGATCCTACAGGATAAATAGTGTCCTGAGTCCTATTTGTACTCCTAGCTAAAGCAGTAATTGAAATAGTGGAATATATTTTCTGAGGTCTCAACACAGGTCAATTGATTAAATGTGTCTGCTATATCTGGATTGCCAGTAGGATCCAGAACTCTGTGTATTACTTTTAAAATTAGTTTTGCCTACCTGCTAACCTAAGCTTAAGCCTTGGAGTTCCACTAGAAGCAACAGAAATTCCCAGGCCACACTTTCATTCACAGAAGGTTCTTTACTTCAATTACTACTTTCTATTTCACCTAGTTTGTGGAGGAATCTGTGCATCTGCCACAAAAGATTTTCACTTTGAATTCTGCAGCAGACAAGAACCCACCCTTGCTGTTTAAACGTAATACAAAAACCGCTCCTGCTGTTCCAGAATGAGATAGATTATGCAGATCCATTTCAATCTGGCTCTAGGCATGGTAGGAGATGGTGACAATGTTGATCACCTTGGTGGATGAATTTTGTCAGAAGCTGGGCAGGAAGAATGTGTTGGTTCTACTGGACCTGAGGGTGGCTTTTGAGAGCATTGGCTATGGGATATTTCTGGGATTGTACTCACAAAAAAACGCTCCTGTATTTCTTGGAACCCAGGTTAAAAGATAATAGGTGGATCTACAATGTCCCACTATACCAGGACTGATCTGGTATAGCTTACATCAGATTAGACCAGAAATGATCGTATAGGCACCTGCCTTAGCTGCTTTGGAGGCTTGAGAGAGTTCCGACACCCCAGTGGTGCTGAATGCATTTCGGTGTTGCTAGATGGCCACTCTTACTGTCTCCTCCCATGTTCTATGTAGCAGCAGTCTCTGACAACAGCATAGTTTCTACCTTTTGGCTGTCACCTACACAGACTTAGTCCTGGGCAAAAAGGGAGGGGGAAAGAGGGAGAGGAGGAACCTCCCTCTATTATCCTCTCTCTCTTCGCCAATTGCCCTGACTGATGTCAATACAGTTCACAGCTAACAGGTAGGACCATGTCACAATCAAGGACCACAGCAACACAGATGACAGGAGAGAACAGTTAGTGCCTAACACCGAATGGCAGTGAGAACAGACTGGTTCTGTTTCAAAATCAGCCCACTGCTCAGATGAGCCTAAGCCAAGGGATACTCCAAGTTCTGGGGCAAAATTTGGGCTGTCCCCCAATTTTTGTAATGCTGGGCAGGATCATGCTTAGATAGCCTTGCCCCACATTACCCCAGATCAGTTCTGGCTGCCACCGAGCTTATTCATATCCATTTTGACCCAAGTGCCCAAGTGGAATTCTGTTGGCCTCTACAACCTCTGTGAGCCAGTGTTGTCCCCCTTTGGTATTTGACATATTCATGAAACTGCTAGGGAAAATTTTGTGAATTTACTTGGTGGCCATCCTTACTGGATCTGAGAGAATAAGAAAGGACAGACAGGTAACTAACTGATGCATCTCATTTTGGAAAATATTGGTTTAATGTAAATCAATCTGGAGACCAGAAATACAATAAACATTGAGAATCCCAGGAACTCCCAGGATATTATTATTATTATTATTATTATTATTATTATTATTATTATTATTATTATTATCATCATCATCATCATCATCATCATCATCATTCACCCACTCTCTTGATGGCTCAAGGTGGGGTGCAACATCTTCAAAAATATATGAACATAAAATATGTACAACAAATTACATAGATAAAAATACCAAATTAGAAAAAACCTGCACCGAACACAGATGCAGAATTGACATATAGTAGCAATATATATTAAATCAAAACTCAGTAGGGAAAGTTGACTGGGTAAGCCTTTATATATATACACTAGCTGTGCCCGGCCACGCATTGCTGTAGCAAAGTATGGTGGTATGGGAAATAAAGTATTGAGGAATTGGTGGTAGTTAAGGTAAAGGGTAAATGTTTTCCCCTGACATTAAGTCCAGTCGTGTCTGACTCTGAGGGTTGGTACTCATCTCCATTTCTAAGCCGAAGAGCCGGCGTTGTCCATAGACTCCTCCAAGGTCATGTGGGATGACTGCATGGAGCGGCATTACCTTCCGCCGGAGCAGTACCTATTGATGCACTCCCATTTGTATGTTTTTGAACTTCTGGGTTGGCAGAAGCTGTGGCTAACAGTGGGGGCTCTCTCTGCTCCCCCAATTCAAACCTGCGGCCTTTCGGTCCAGAAGTTCAGCAGGTCAGCGCTTTAACACGCTGCGCCATCAGGGGATATTATTTCCTAAAGGTTGTGAATATACAATATTTCTGATAGGTTTTTTTGTCTGTTGGAGGCAAGTATGAATGCTGCAATTAGGAAAAATGATTAGGATGTAATGGCCTTGCAGCTTTAAAGCCTGGCTGTTTCCTCCCTGAGTGAATTTTTTGTTGGGAGGTGTTAGCTGGCCCTGATTGTTTCTTGTCTGGAATTCCCTTGTTTTCAGAGTGGTGTTCTTTGCGATATTTTATGTGCTTCTACTGTCTGTGGCCCTGAGAAAACAGAGGATTTGCCAGACTTTGATGATGGGAATGATTGTTGGGAGGTGTTAGCTGGCCCTGATTGTTTCCTGTGTGGAATTCCCCTGTTTTCAGAGTGTTGTTTTTATTTAGTGTTCTGATTTTAGAGATTGTATTGTTCTGTTTTATTATACCACATTAATTTTTATATATTCTGATTTTAGTGTTTTTGAATACTTGGAGCCAGATTGTATTCATTTTCACGGTTGACCACAACACAATAATAATAATAATAATAATGATAGTAATAATAATGACTTTGGTAATACGCAGTGCTTCACTCCCTTCTCAGCTTCTTTTCTGGAAGAATCCTTTTTTGGGAGGTGTTAGCTGGCCCTGATTGTTTCCTTTGTGGAATTTCCAATTTCCCTGCTTTCAGACTGTTGGTCTTTATGTACTGTCCTGGTTTTAGAGATTATATTGTTCTGCATTATTCTATCCCAGTAATTATTTCATATTAAAGTAGAATCTCACTTATCCAACATTCGCTTATACAATGTTCTGGATTATCCAACGCAGTCTGCCTTTTCATAATCAATGCTTTTGTAGTCAGAGTTTTAAATTCATTGTGATATTTTAGTGGTAAATTTGTAAATTTAGAGTCTCACTTATCCAACATAAATGATAAAAAGATTCCGTATTTGGCTGCAGCATTTAATTATGAGGTCTACAATATCATTTTAAAAAAATTGCTTCCCCTACTGTAGAACCAGCAGTTGATCATGATTTACTATATTTATCCATAGTTTTTAGTTTAATTTATGCTACCAATGAGAATTCCCCTATAATCTAGAATATTAAAATGTGTATTGTACTTTATTTAGGTGTTATCTCATCCTTCAAAAGCATGCAATTATCATTCTCTTTAATTTAACATAATTTAAGTTTTAATTGACATCTATTGCCCAAAAATACATAGAGTCAACTGCTCCAATTTACATCCATAAGAATATAATAAATGATGCCACTTTATCAAACTGGTACCAATTAGTAAATAAATATTCTTTTCTTCTAAGATGGTTAGGAAAGATGAATGATAATTTTGAATCTTCTTTTCTTCCAGTAGAGACTGAACTTTTGAAGCAGATGAGCAAAATAGCCTCCCATAAAAGATAATTTCATTTGGCAAAATGAAACTACCTTCCAGTATTAATGCTGTAATGAAATGGCTTGAAGAATGAATCAAAGGAATTAGGGGAAGTGATATGCCCCTCCTTCTGCTCCTCATTCTGTAGTTAGTTCTATAAACAGTTCCGTTTTAGTAAAAAAAGAAAAAAGAAGAGTTTATTGTTTTATTTTCAACACTGGCAGGCTGAGCTGTGTCGCTGTCATGCTTTTGCAGTCTTCCCTCCAGTCAGTGACAACCACATTGACAACATGTTATATTCCACATTGATTTTACAGTTAAGGAGCTGATTGTGATATATAGAGATTTTAAGAATTCAGCTGAGAGGCTGACTTTTGCCTTTTATCATTCCATTAAAATTTTATAACCATCTTTTTCATGTCATTTCACCCATGAATTCTTACTTTAGAAAGTGATAGCTACTGCTGTGAGCATAACTTTTCTCGTGTTCAGAGCTTTTTATTGTATTAGCCAACTACCCCAATTATAGTTAATATTCATGTTTTACATAATTGTGGTGACCCTTTCAGCCAAGCACGATGTTGCTAGGTGTGTGTATATCTCTATCTGTCTATTTATCCATCTATCTACCAATCTAGCTGATTGTGCCTTGTCAGTACTTTGGAAGGGTCTTGGGAACCAGGATTTAACACTTCTCCCTCCAGAGGGGCCAATTAAAATGGCTCTCCAAAGTCTCATTCAAACTGAGCGAGTTTTAAAGGTCTGCCTTTTTAAAGGGCTGCAGAGAGACAATATATTTTTTAAAAAATGTTTTGGGGAAGGGAAAAAAGTAGGAAATGGAAGTTAAGCATTTCTTCTCATAAGTTATAGCGGATAATGTTAAAAGGGCTATGTCTAAACTCTGCAGGGGTTTGTAACACAAGTTCATCTCATTATCCCAAATGTTTCACCTATAATGCCAGCAGTGTACTCAGTAGGGATGAAAAGCTTATTTCTCTTATCAGAAGGGAGAATAAACAGCTTGATTATTTTCTTCCTGCAGATATCCGCAGCCTGATTGTTCAGATATATATGTAATTAGAAAAAAGAACGGCTGGCGACTAGCCCTGTAAAATGAATTTCCAAAGAGCTGTGCATTTGTTTAAAATGAATCAGTGTCCCAAAATCACCTCCTATCATATACACACTTAATAGGTGTGATCTTTATCCTTGAAATCATTCACTTCCATTTCAAAAATATTAATATCTTACTATAATTTTATGTGCACTGTGGAAATTCAAAATAGATCTTTTTCCCACCCAAAGATGAGAAAAATCAGAATATAGATTTGTATTTTTAGTTATGAGACTATTAAACACTGGTTGGGCCATCAATATTCTAAACAGTATTTTGTAAATCATTTTACCACTTGAATATTCCTTATCTAAAATGCTTTGGACCAGAAATGTTTTCGATTCCTGATTTTGTTATCTACATAAAGAAATATCTTGGAGATGAGATTTAATTGTAAACACAAAGATTATTTATATTTCATTATATATATTTTACTAGCTTGAAGGTAATTCTATACACCATATTATTATTTATAATTTTGTGCATGAAACAAAGTTTGTGTACATTGAACCATCAGAAAGCAAAGATGTCACAATCTCAGCCACCCATGTGTACAGTTTTGGATTTGGGGACATTTTCAATTTCTGAATAACGCATACTCAATCCCTATGGTGGTTTTTTTTTGGTATTTTTTTTTAACCATATGTCAGTAATGTAAAAATAAAACATCATTTTGGGGGTAAGCAGGCATTTCAGGATT
Organism: Anolis carolinensis; assembly: GCF_035594765.1. Lineage (NCBI taxonomy): Eukaryota > Metazoa > Chordata > Lepidosauria > Squamata > Anolidae > Anolis > Anolis carolinensis. The sequence continues at coordinate 33,315,582 of NC_085841.1, read as the reverse complement.
GTGTCATCTGCTTGAGTTTATATGGAATTGTTACTAAGAATGAGACATAGGATGATTTAGCAAGGAGGAAATAATAAGACACTGACCCATACTTTGTGGCAAAAATGTCTTTGTTATTTTTTTCAAAGTCCTATCCAAAAGATTTTGTGTGCTTTTACAATAATGTCTCAGAATTGTATTTGTACTGCCTATTCGATTTATTTTCTTTTAGTGGACATTAAATTCTTTCGTTTGCTATTCATGGACTACCTCCTATTCCAATATTCAATAGAATGTAACTCAAATTCACTGACTGTTAAATTTTAAAATGTGAACCCTTCTGATTCCCTGAAACTTCAAAAAAAGCCTTCAACAAACTGAAAGCTATTTTAAACAATTACTGTACCCAAGTATATCTTTTAAAAGATTTTCAATAAAATCTAATGTTCACAGAAAATCTCATAAATGTCAAAATTGCTGTGGGCAGAATAGGTGGATGTAGTATTTTCTTGATCTGCTGTAGCAATTTATAGATTTCAGGACGTGGTTTATAAGAATGCTAAATGTTCTGGAATTACAGCTGTTACTGATCAGTGATTGAGCCAGATTTGTGTTATTGCACCATGTTCTTGCTTGTACCTAGAGAGCAGTAAAGCCTCAATATAATAAAAAGCACCTGCATTTTAAATGAAATTTCAATTGAAAAACTTAACAGCCCTTCAAATTGCAGAATTTAACGCAGCCCAGTAAAGCTTAAATAACACTTTGCCTCCACAGGCTGAGGGTTTTTGCATTCAAGGTGACTTGATTGTGTCGCATGGTGAAATTATTTACAATTAAGGGATTTCTCTGGAGGGGGTTGCAGAGTATTTGCTGTTCCACAACACCTATGCAGGCATATGGTTGGTCTTTTTCAGTATTCATGGAGGCTCCTGAACCTTTATGATAATTGAATCAGTTAGAGTGCTGAGTGGAGCAAGCATAAAACCTGTTAACCTAAAGGTCAGATCTGTGCATTGTTTATTTATCAGTAGGTGAAAGAGCTAAATCGGCAGCTTCTGTCACAGTCACAGTAAAAAATCACCTGTAATATTAACAGGGAGTAGATAAATTGCAAAAAATGGATTAGAATGATAAACAGAATGGAGCAAAATATTGCATATATAATGCGGCAATGGGTTTTACTAGGCTATAAAATTCACAGGCTGCTTATGACAGCATTACAGGGGATTATTAGAAGCATGCTCTAGAAAAATCGCAACAAAAGCTAGAACCATCGTTCTAAATGTCCTCCCTTCTCTACCATTGTGTTTCCTTTGTAAGAAGCTGGTTTTTAGCACAATGTTAATTTTAGATTGTTGAACAGGTATGCACAGTTCTGAAGAGTTTTGTGAAGTGAAAGAAATGTGGGCTTCTTACTGAGTTGGAGACAACCTTCACGAAGTCACTGTCACTCAGCCATATCATACCTCACAAAAGACTAATTTCCTTTTAAGGTTGAGAGGCTTGAGAGTTAATTTCTTTCGAGTCCATTTGCTTACATTTTATAATTTGTCAGTATCATTTTTTTCACTCACCTGGTGAAAGACTCCACATTAATATGTACACATTTATTTCAAAAACTAACTCTATTTGATATTGGGACCTGGAAGTTAAAATTTTATGGCTTTAAATCTAAAAGATAGTGGTTTAGATCCAGACTTAGGGTGCATCTATAACAGGCATGAGCAGACTAAGGCCTGGGAGCCAGATGTGGCCCTTTGGGCATTTACCTCAAGTCCTCCTCATTTTCCCTGTTATCTCAGCATAAGGACATGGTGGCCCGCCACATCCTTAAGCAGAAAGGACAGGGGAGGAAGGCACGCAGCAGCCAAGAGTCCTCTGGATCGCTCTCAGCCACAGCATGTCCCACCTCCTCCCAGCATAAGGACGGTGCAAGCAGCTCCATCCTTACGCCAATAAGGCATGAGGAAGGCACACAGTGGCTAAGAGCCTTCTGGAGTGCTCTCTGCTGTTGCATGTCTTGCCCTCCTCCCAGCATAATGCTGAGATAACAGCCCGAAGATTGGAGGAGGGGGGTTGGGGAGGAGGATGGGGGCAGTTGCCGATGTCTCATTTCCCCCCCCCCCAGCATAAGGACGGGCGAGCAGGCCTTGCTGCGCCCCTTCCCAGCCACGCGCTCTTACAGGTCCTTCCCTCCTGGCCCAGCCCACAATGCAGCCCCAAGGCAAAAAAGTTGTCCATGCCTGATCTATACTATATCTATTAATACATTAGACACCACTTTAATTACCATGACTCAATGTTATGGAATCAAGAGAGTTGTAATTTTACAATTTCTTTAGCTGGTGTCTTGCCAAAGTACAAATCTCAGGATTCCATAGCATTGAGCCATGGCAGTTAAAGTCATGTCAAACCTGATTAATTCTAAAGTATAGACATGCCTAAATCACAATTAGAGTAGAAGTTCAGAACCAATGGCACATAAGTTCGCATATCATACCTGTTGCTGTCACTGGGATAATTCCAGGTTACCGAAGTCATTATCATCAATACAGTAGAGTCTCACTTATCCAAGCTTTACTTATCCAAGGTTCTGTATTATCCAAGGCAGTCTGGCTTTAGTAGTCATTGTTTTTGTAGTAAATGTTGCAATGTTTTGGTGCTAAATTCGTAAATTCTGTAATTACTACATAACATTACTGTGTATTGAACTGCTTTTTCTGTCAATTTCTTGTAAAACATGATGTTTTGGTGCTTAATTTTTAAAAACATAATGTATTTTTATATTTAATAGGCTTTTTTCTTAATCCCTCCTTATTATCTAAGATTTTTGCTTATCCAGCAGACTCTATGGTATCATTATTAAAATTACTTTTACTTTTGATATGTTACAGAACCAGGGGCTATAGATCCACCACTCGTATTGGATGTTAAGTCAAGAGCAGCGACAATCTCCTGGCAGCATCCATCAAAGCCAAATGGCATCATCACCCACTACAACATTTACCAAAATGGCCAGCTCCACACTACTGTCTCAGGCACCATGTCTAAATGCATTGTACATGATTTGCATCCTTACACAAGCTATCAGTTTCAAGTAGAAGGATGCACTTCTAAAGGATGTTCTCTTTCTCCAGAGACATTGCCCATAGAGACTCTTCCTGATGCCCCAGAAGATATTTCTGCTCCAGAACTATATTCAGATACACCAACATCTGTACAAATATCATGGCAGCCTCCCCTTCATCCAAATGGGGTGGTTGAAAACATCACAATTGAGAGAAGAGTGAAAGGAACACAACAAATATCGACGATTGCCACCTTGCCCTTCAATAACTCCAAGAGCTACTTGGACCAAAGTTCTGCACTTAGTCCTTGGAAGAGATATGAATACAGAATCTTGGCAAATACCTTTGAAGGAGGCATCAACAGTAGTGACTGGGCAGAAGTTATCACCAGACCCTCAAGACCTGCAGGCATCCAGCCACCAAAGGTGCAAGTATTAGGGCCAGATACTGCAGAGGTTTGTTTAAGTTTCCATTTTATTCTTCTTTTTTGTACATTTTCACAAAAACACCAGTTTGTGGGTTGGAATAGACTGAGCTGGATTCTTCTAAGAACTAAGTTCAGGTGTTCTGAAAAGACAACAAGTGATTTAATATATTGTTATTGTAATTTTTTTGCTGGAAATGAGGAAAGGTGCATACGATATTTGTTGCTACTTATGCCAAAAGTTACTTTCCTTAGCTACAATGCACCTTGTCTTATGTGGGTGAGGTATGTGATCATAAAATCCTAGAATAATAGAGTTGGAAGAGACCACAAGGGCCATCCTTTTTAATGGTTGGTTTTAATGTATATGTTTATTGGCTGAATGTATGTTTGTATGGCATTGAATTTCTGCCTATATAAGTGTGAGTCGCTCTAAGTCCCTTTCGGGGTAAGAAGGGTGGGATATAAATACGGCAAATAAATAAATAAATCTAGTCCAACCCTCCTGCCATGCAGGAAAACCCAAAGTGATTTGTCACTCCAATCAGTAAAGTGTCTTGAGAAAACCTAGGCATATGTTTGTTTGTACATGGGAAGCTATCTGTCAACGGCGCTTTGAATGTGATTTTCCTGCTTCTTGGCAGGGGGTTGGACTAGATGGCCCATGAGGTCCCTTCCAACTATGATTCTATGATTCTATTATGAATCCATCCACATACATAATCCTCCTGAGGCAGACCATCTTAATCGATCCTCCACCCCTGTGGAGATTTGAAGTCCTAGTGCATTTAAACCAGACCAGGTAGTGATCGGTCCATGACAATGAAACTGTGGCAAGTTTCTCCACACCACCACCAGCATCATCCTATCCTTCACAGAAAACAAGGTCCAAGCATGAGCAGGGCCAGACACCACTTGTAACAGTCTCATGGTTGTCACGGAGGCCATGAGGTCCTGAGCCACTCCTTACAGGGCAGTCTCAGCATAGAAGTTGAAGTCTCCCAGCACTAGTAGCTGCTGAGACTCCATTCCCAAGATCATCCTGGCTACTCAGGAGCGGAGACTGTTGAGCAGCATCCCAGCTGCCTACCTTTAGGTAGACACACTTGAATCCCATTGCCTGTGGGATGGGGAACTTGGCCGGGGGATGGAAGCACAATAGACCACTTCAACTCCACTTCACCACTCCCCAGGCCTTACCTGCTGTGTAGAGAAAACCTGGTGGGCAGAGCTCAGAGAAATTAACCCTCTCAGTCTCATCCAGCCAAGTCTCTGTGATACAGATCAAGTTAGCATGCTTAACCAGAATCCATTCCTGAATAACAGTTGTTTTTCCATTTATTGTCCTGGCATTCAACAGCAGCATTTTTAACCCATGGGAACTGTCATCCTGGTTATCCAGGCAATATAGAAGACAGTTTGAGGGCAAAAAGCACGCTAGACCACTCCTCATTTTCTTGGTACTGAGACTCTTCTTCCAATCTGCCTCAGCCAATGGCTGCCCCACAAATCTGAGAACTCCCTCCCTCCTTTAGAAAACACATCCTTCCTATATGGGGAAGGCTAACAGATGGCTAATAAAACAATCTTATTTCAAATAATCTAGGCAGATGTTAAAAGTTATAGACTTGGAGTCAGTCAAGCAGAGGGACAGGCCCTTACCCTCATGCCACCCAAAGTGGCTACCTTGCTAGTGGCAGCCTTGCCCTCTGGTGACAACCCAGCCCCTGGAGGCAAGCAGGTGTTCTTGCTGGGAATCCTTGCATTCAGTCAAGGCCCCTATTTGCGAAGTGCCAGTCCTCTGCAACAGGAACTGAGGTCTGAGGCAGCACACAACAAGCAGACTCTGTCTCTTCCTTCCAGGCCCTCTGTTGATCTTTCTTCTTGCATGTGTTCAGGTGTTAAAAGTATACAGTATAATTCTTTGCAACTGGCAGGCAGTATAAATTTATTGGACTATATTTTCAAGCATTTCCAGGCTCCAGCTCAAAGCCTTAGCCTCTGGATCTTTCTTAATGAAGTATTTGTCTACTTGTAATTTGAATATAGCCATCCTTGGTCTTTGTCAGATCTAGCCTGGCAGTGCCAGGCTGGCACAACAACCAATATGGCTCTGCCTTCATCATTTTATCTTTTTACCTCCAAGCCACCCCAAATTCAGCCTACTCCCATTCTCTAATTTTTTTCCTATGCTACATTTAATATTTTTTCCATTTCCCTCTTGCCAATGTAATGTAAGGAATGATAACATGGATTTATTTAATTTTAATCCATAACAAAAAAGCAAAAAAACTACCCTCCTAGTCTTTATTAAAGTGTTGCTAGTTGTGAACAATAAATGTTACATGCTTTATATAGTTGTCAAAATATCTGTTTTGTTTTTAATCTCTATGAAGCTAAAATCTATGCATAAGTTAACAGACTCAGGAAAGAACAGTCTTAAAGGACTACCTAGGAAATTTTCAATTATTCACATCATTCATTTGGGAACGAGCTCTAGAGGACAGGATAACTACCATTGTTTTGGCTTGCATACAAACTTCATTCAGGGGAAATTAGTGTAACCAAACAAGAGGGATTTTTGTAGCTTAGGAACCTCTTTTGTGTAAATACACACATGCTTCCATGGATTCAGTTTTGTACTAGTGCCAAAAAGCATTGGTACTGTAGCTTGCTCACTAGAGCACATAACAAAAGACATTTGCATAATGCTAGAGATCATACACAAAAAATATTGTTGCTGTTATTGGTATGGTTGTCCACATATCCCTGTGTGTGTACATGTTCTTGCAGGCACAACAGATATACGTAGAAACAAGGTAAATGAAAAGTATGGAACCATAGTTTGAATTAAAACTGATTACAGTAGGGAAATCTTAGCAAACTTTTTGAAATGTTCTGTAATACTATACTATTCAAATGTACTGAACTTAACCAGAGTCTTTAATCGTAAGTGTGATAATTTATAACTATAGAACAGGTATGAGATGCTACCCAGGACAATCAGAATCATATACTAATTTATAATAAGGACATAGGAAATTCCGTTTTTATTATAAAAGGATATATAAGTATAGTGCATGAGAGAGTATGCTTCAATATATGGATATGTCAGCGTTACTGCATTTGATTTAAACTATTCTCAATTTTCACAGCAGATATGAAGAGAATTAGAAATGGTGGAAATTTTGTTTTGTTGGTTTGTTTTTTGAGACCCTTCCAAAATTTCTTCATACATTCATGGTAATAGTTTGACATTTTAAAAACCTGATGGTGTGAGAAAAAAAAAACTGATTTATCTGTTTATTCCAAAAATGGGGGGAAAGCCCATATGTTGTCTCATTGTTGTAATTTTTCAAATAACATAAATGGTTCTTTCTTGTACATGTAATACTTTACACTCTTTTCCTCTTCCCGACTAAAATAATGAGTCTATGTCAATGCTTGAAACCAGGTCTCAATCATGGGTCTGTTGATATATTAGAAGCAGCAAAGAGTTGAGACATAGGCTGCTTCTTAACCATGGCAAGCAAAGGGAAACTGGCATAGTGCTTATCTGAAAGATCTCTGCTCCATTGTATCTCCTCAGGCCTAAGGATATAGATCTTCACATATGTCATTCCCATTTATGAGAGTAAAGAAGAAGGGTGAAACTACAAAATGTTTGTGTGAGAGGGAGAAAACCTGCTATGGTCTCCCAGTGGGTCTGACCATAGTGTTCCAGGTAGGTGGGATGGTTGATTGATGAAGGAGTAAGGAAGGGAAATGAGGAAGGTCACTACCATCCAGAACAACCTAGGGTTTGGCTCAGCAGGAGGCAAAAGAACATGACTCCTTTGTTCCTACAGTCAAGATACTTTGTTCCTACAGTCAAGATATTACAAGATAATAATGGGATAAAATCTTTTTTTTTTTTGGTAAAGATTTTAACCCTTAATCTCAAAACTGCCACTAAAGGAACCGGGGTGGGGGGAGCTCCTGGGCCATCTGCTTGATGGCCCAGGAGCTCCCCCCACCCCGGTTCCTTTAGTGGCAGTTTTGAGATTGAGGGTTAAAATCTTTACCAAAAAAAAAATTATCCCATTATTATTACTATTTTGAAATTCATAGTTTTGGATGTGAAAAATCATCAACAAATAATGACATTATGGAGAAAAACAAAAAGGCCATGGTAATTTGTACTAGCTTCCCTCCATCTCTGGGAAGAGCTATTAATATTTTAGGACTGTTTAATATCTGTGCCAGGGATTAAAACAATTAGGAAATATTTTGTATATCTAAAAGAAAAGTCCTTAGGTTGAAAAGTCCTTATATAATTACTAAATAAATAAGTAATTACTTTGGGGGCTGGCCTTTATAAAACTTTAGTTACTTTTTATACCAAGAGAGTTGTTCCAGTTACTGAGAGGATTATCCTTTTATCAGACAAGGAACACATGCTGATACAAGTTTTTGATTGTTAACACAAACAATTGTCTAAACATTGAATACAAATATTTACCAGAACAAGAAAAAGCAAAATTGATTATAAAATAACATATGTTGTTGTCAACTTTATTCCCAACCCACCGTTTCCTCAAACTAAGATTTGCAGCCAGACTACAAGTTAAGATGAGTACAATATAGCTAAAAACATACATACAATCAACAGAATTAACTTGCTAATAACACGATGTAGTCATTTGACTGTTGGATTACAACTTTGAAAAACAGGATTTGAATCCCCACTCAGCCATGAAAACTCACTAAGTGACTTTGGGTAAGTCACACACAGGGCCGGTCCAACAATGGAGGCTGTTTAAGTGGCCGCTTCGGGCGCACGTCAAGGGGGGCGCTGTTGAGGCTCCCTCTCGCACTCCTCGACCCACTCGCGCATCTCTCGCACTCGGCCCACTCGCGGCCCTCTCGCACTCGGCTCAATCGCGCCCCTCTCGCACTCGGCCCACTCACGCCCCTCTCGCACTCGGCCCACTCACGCCTCTCTCACACTCGGCCCACTCACGCCCCTCTCGCACTCGGCCCACTCACGCCTCTCTCGCACTCGGCCCACTCGCACCTCTCTCTCACTCGGCCCACTCGCGCCTCTCTCGCACTCGGCCCACTCACACCCCTCTCGCACTCGGCCCACTCACGCCCCTCTTGCACTCGGCCCACTCACGCCCCTCTCGCACTCGGCCCACTCACGCCTCTCTCGCACTCGGCCCACTCACGCCCCTCTCGCACTCGGCCCACTCACGCCTCTCTCGCACTCGGCCCACTCGCACCTCTCTCTCACTCGGCCCACTCACGCCTCTCTCGCACTCGGCCCACTCACGCCTCTCTCTCACTCGGCCCACTCGCGCCCCTCTCGCACTCGGCCCACTCACGCATCTCTCTCACTCGGCCCACTCAGGCCCCTCTCGCACTCGGCCCACTCACGCCTCTCTCGCACTCGGCCCACTCGCACCTCTCTCTCACTCGGCCCACTCGCGCCTCTCTCGCACTCGGCCCACTCACACCCCTCTTGCACTCGGCCCACTCACGCATCTCTCTCACTCGGCCCACTCACGCCCCTCTCGCACTCGGCCCACTCACGCCCCTCTCGCACTCGGCCCACTCACGCCCCTCTCGCACTCGGCCCACTCACGCCTCTCTCGCACTCGGCCCTCTCGCCCTTGCAGCCCTCTTGCCCCTGAACAAGACCTGAGGCCAGGCCTCTGGGCCTGCTGCTCCACCTGCACCCTTCCTGGATTCCTCTCGCAACGCCCGGCAGCCCTCCGTGGCTGGAAGGAGCTCTGGCAGGTCGAGCAGGCCTGTGCCCCTGCCATGCACCTCCTTGGGGACCCTCTCAGCCATGAAGACGGGGCAGGTAGGAACCCGTCCCTGTTCCCAGCATTTCGCCAGGCATGTCTCCAGGGCAGGCCTGGGCCAACTTGGCAACTGAGGGGGAAATGGAGGGGCCTGAGGCTGGGTTGCTGCAGGTTTTTCAGCTGCCTGGCCATGTTCCAGAAGCTGGAACATGTGGGCCTACTCCTAGGATTTATAGTTTCCTAAGGCCCCTTCTTCACAGCCATAGAAGACAGATTATCAAGGCAGATAATCCACATTTTCTGCTTTGAACAAGATTATTTGCATCCACACAGCCATATAATCCAGTTCAGAGCAGATAGTCTGGATTTTATATGGCAGGGTATGGGTTCTTCTACATAACCATATAATTGAGATTATGAAGGCAGATAATCCAGGTCATATGCACTGAACCGGATTACATGCATCCACACAGCCATATAATCCAGTTCAGAGCAGATAGTCTGGATTTTATATGGCAGGGTATGGGTTCTTCTACATAACCATATAATTGAGATTATGAAGGCAGATAATCCAGGTCATATGCACTGAACCGGATTATATGCATCTACACAGCCATATAATCCAGTTCAAAGCAGATAGTCTGGATCTTATATGGCAGGGTATGGGTTCTTCTACATAACCATATAATTCAGATTATCAACGCAGATAATCCACATTATCTGCCTTGAACTGGGTTATCTAAGTCTACACTGCCATATAATCCAGTTCAAAGCAGATAACCTGCATTTTATATGGCAATACAGAAAGGGCCTAAGAGTATATTGTAGTGTATATTGTAGTGGTGTACTTCAGAGGGATGCATATATCTCACCAAAGGGCAGCTGCACTTTGGAATTAATGCAGTTTGACTCCAATTTCATTGCCATGGCTCAATGCTATGAAACCCTGGGAATTGTAGTTTTATAAGGTCTTTAAACCTTCTCTGCCAAATAGTTTAGATGCCTCACCGAACTATAACTCCCAGGATTCCATAGCACTGAGCCGTGGCAGTGAAAGTGGAGCCAAACTATGTTAATTCCACGGTGCCTCACTTCTTCCAATGGAGAAATAAAGATACAAGTGCCAGTTAAGTCCAGTGGATTTCTTTATTCATACCAGGGGTCCCCAAACTTTTTAAACAGGGGGCCAGTTCACGATCCTTCGGACCGTTGGAGGGCCAGACTATAGTTGGCCACTGAGCAATAATAAATAAATATATAAATAAATAATAATAACAATAAAAAAGAGGGTTGGAAGACACCCTTTGGGCCATTGGCTTAGAAATTGAGATGAGCACCAACCCCCAGAGTCACCAATCCCCTTCTGCTTTGTGCATCGAAAGCACAAGCAAAGCACCCCTGACAGATGATCACCCAGCGTCAATGTGAAGAAGAAGAAGAAGAAGAAGAAGAAGAAGAAGAAGAAGAAGAAGAAGAAGAAGAAAGAGGTTTGGAAGAGACCCCTTGGGCCATTTAGTCCAACCCCCTTCTGCCTGTGTGCACCAAAAGCACAAGCAAAGCATCCCTGATAGATGGCCACCCAGCCTCAATAATAATAATAATAATAATAATAATAATAATAATAATAATAATAATAATAATAGGATTGGAAGAGACCCCTTGGGCCATTTAGTTCAACCCCCTTCTGCCTGTGTGCACCAAAAGCACAAGCAAAGCATCCCTGATAGATGGCCACCCAGCCTCAATAATAATAATAATAATAATAATAATAATAATAATAATAATAATAATAATAATAATAGGATTGGAAGAGACGCCTTGGGCCATTTAGTCCAACTACCTTCTGCCTCTGTGCACCAAAAGCACAAGCAAAGCATCCCTGATAGATGGCCACCCAGCCTCAATATTAATAATAATAATAATAATAATAATAATAATAATAATAATAATAATAATAATGGTTGTAAGAGAAGAAGAGACCCCTTGGGTTACTTAGCCCAACCCCCTTCTGCCCTTGTGCCGTGGGGCTGGATAAATGGCTTCGATGGGCCGCATCCGGCCCCCGGGCCTTAGTTTGGGGACCCCTGATTCATACCATATGGAGAGGGGCAGATTTCTCGCCCTTTTCATGATATTGTTTAAACTTCCACTCTGTGTCTAATTTTTGTTTTGTGTAAGGTAAAGGTAAAGGTTTCCCCTGACGTTAAGTCCAGTCATGTCTGACTCTGGGGGTTGGTGCTCATCTCCATTTCTAAGCCAAAGAGCCAGTGTTGTCCGTAGACACCTCCAAGGTCATGTGGCCAGCATGACTGCATGGAGCACCGTTACTTTCCCGCCGGAAGTGGTACCTATTGATCTACTCACATTGGCATGTTTTCGAACTACTAGGTTGGCAAAAGCTGGAGCTAACAGCGGGCGCTCATTTCGCTCCCGGGATTTGAACCTGGGACCTTTCGGTCTGCAAGTTCAGCAGCTCAGTGCTTTAACACACTTCGCTACCGGGGCTCCTTTTTGTTTTGTGTATTTTATGGAAATATGTTTCCATATGTATATTTTACGGAGTGTTTTTAAATTATTATGTGTTCTAGCAATGTTGTCAACCGTCTTGAGCGGGTAAGAAATAAAATTATCATTATCATTATCATTATTGAGTTGCTGTGCGTTTTCTGGGCTGTCTGGCCATGCTCCAGAAGCATTCTCTCCTGACATTTCACCCACATCTATGGCAGGCATCCTCAGAGGTTGTGAGGTCTGTTGGAAATTAGGCAAGTGGGGTTTATATATCTGTGGAATGATGTCCAGGGTGGGATAAAGAACTCTTTGAGGCAAGTGTGAATGTTGCAGTTGGCCACCTTGATTAGCATTGAATGTCCCTCACATATTCAAAACCTGGCTGCTTCCTGCCTGAGGGAATCTTTGTTGGGTGGTGTTAGCTGGCCCTGATTGTTTCATGTCTGGAATTCCCCTGTTTTTGAGTGTTCTTTTTTACTGTCCTGATTTTATTTATTTATTTATTTATTTCCCATACTTGTGTCCCGCCCTTCTCACCCTGAAGAGGACTCAGGGTAGCCTCACAACTGCCAACAATTCGATATCCGATTGTTTTGGGGGGGCGCCAAAATTCTGTTCGCTTACACTTGAAAATTACCTTGGGCCGGCCCTGGTCACACACACTTAGCCTCAGAAAACATTAGAGTCACCATAAGTTGGGAATTACGTAAAGGTGCACAACAACAACAACCACACATTCAATTAAAATTAAGGAATAGAGCAGGTAAAATAGATATATGGAATAGAACCAAAAGTACATCCTATTCCTACATAGTAATAAAATCAATTTTACTCACTATGTAATGTGCAGCATACAAGTAGCTATGACATACTACAGTGTGTGTTTGTGTCTCTATATGTTTATTGCATTTGATCTGGATATTTCCAGTTTTTCTGGGTTTGTTCAGAACTTCCAATGTGGCTCATTGACTGTCTTGTGCTGCTCCAATCGTAATGTGTCCTGGGGAAAAGAATTACATAATAGACTCAATCCCTGTACCAGATTTTCTTTACAAATGTTCTTTGGAAACCTCAAAAAAAATCTCCCTCTGCAACCCTATTGTTGCTTATTGCTGGTTTTAGAAGAAAGAGTAAGATGCCTTTTGACTGAAAGAGAAATAATCTTGGGATCATTCTTGGATAATTCCCTGGTCCAGCAGAATTGTTAACTTTATACTTTTATCCCTTCAAATACTATTTTGCTTAAATTGAAAGGTTTGGGCTATGTCAAAAAGAAATGCTTCCCAAGGTTATAGCTATTCAGTGCAGGGGAAATGGCTAATTTCTATCCCTTTAAATTTTGTGGTGGAGAAAATAAGGTGCTTTGATCTTTCAGTGACGGCTCCCTAAATCATTATAGTGAATTGGTTAATCTCTCCCAGTAGCTGCCTACTCTAGCTTCCTCTTGGGCACTTTCTTTCTTAGTCTTAATGCTGAGCTTCAATTCAGTGGATAAACTACTGCTATTTCAACACAAAACAGTTCTGTACACCCACTCTCATACCTTGCTAACTTCTCACCTTAAAAGGTCATTTCAGCTTTTTTGAAAATGAAAACAAAGCAAGTAGAACTAAAATCTGCAGTCCATATTTTTCACTATCTTGATTCATTGTAATCTGTTTTACTTTTACATGCCAGTTGTCTCTTCTCCAACCTACACTGGTTAATAGGTTGAAAACTATCTCATGCATGGATGCTGAAAGTGTTAGACCAGGATCAAAAGAACTTCCCAATAAGATCTATGTTTGGCTTGTGTTTATTTACAAAACAGCAGAAACTAGGTTATTTCTTTGAAAGGTTATTAGAAAATGAAGGAAGATTAAAAAGCAATTCTGGTATGGCATAGCTGTTTGTTCACAGGGAAAAGATTTTTTTTTAAAAAAAAATCCATAACATATACCTAAGCCCTTGAACATACTTTAAAGTAGCTTTTTGGTTCCAGGCCAGTGGTGCCAAGGTGAGAGGAAAGACATAACCAGTTGTTGCCACTTAGCTTGAAAGGAAATGGGAACAGGAGGAGGAAGCATGGTTCCTAAAACCCACAAATATGTTTCTTCTCTCAGAATAAACTTGATTTCATGTTACTGTCTTCTAAGTTCCTGAAACCTTGTTCATTCCTCTAGAAAAGTGTAGAGTCCCAGCATGTTGGAGCAGGATGGGAACAAAAAGCAAAGACTCTACTGTTTGTTTGCCTTCCAACAGTGCTCAGGGTCCATTTCTGTTTTGGTAGCAGTTTTCAATGACTAGTCAATTTCCTTTTCCTGTCTTGTTTAGTAGAGAAGGCAGTATTCTCCAAGCTATGATGGAATTATCGCCTGTGCCAATTCTGTAACAAGTTCTTTTGGCTTGCAAGCGCTTGCTCTTTGATAGACATGAAACAGCTACCTGATCGGATCCTGGACAGCTGCCCTAGAAATGTAGAATGGCCGCAAGATGCTCAAGTAGCATGATTAATTAAGCTTTATTTTAAATTACTCCTGTAGGGGTTGACTAAAGCAGGTGGTTTAATAGAAGATGGTGTTTAAGGAAGAGTACTTTCATACATCATAAAAATAGCTTCTGTGATATATGCTGGAAAAAAACAAGAAAGTGACACATCACACAAAGACTGTAGCCAGTCATTAATACTCCTTTTAAATGAATGGAAATTAACATCATAAGGTATTTCACAAAGCTCATGGGCATAGGGGAAAACATATATAATGTTAGTGGTTTTTGTTATTTACCAGCACAAGAAACTGGGGAAATATCTGAAATAAATGTCTGAAGTATTGATGTGCAGTTTATACCAAACTGGTTTCAAAAAGGATGTAGCATGACAAAGAGGTTGTATGTAAATATTTTTTATCATGTCAGAAGCAACTTGAAAACATCCTGCAAGTCGCTTCTGGTGTGAGAGAATTGGCCATCTACAGACTTTGCTCGGATGTGTTACCATCCTGCTGGGAGGCTTCTCTCATGGCCCCATAAGCTAGAGCTGACAGATGGGAGCTCACCCCATCTCGCAGATTCAAACTGGCAACCTTCAGATCAGCAACCTAACCTTTAGGTCAGCAGTCCAACCGGCACAAGGGTTTAACTCATTGCGCCACCGTGGCTCCTGTATGTAAATCTGTCAATTGTAAAGGAATAACTTTCCAAAGAAATAGCTCTACAAGTAAAAAAATAAACAAAAAGATGCTTGCCTCATGTTTTAAGTCCAAAAAATATGTTGGGAAGACACAATGACTAGAGAGCCCACTTTTCAAAAACATGAAGGGGTAATGTGAGTAACAGGTAAAGGGATCTAATCCCACAGTGCATTTGTATGTTTTAGGTGGGCCTAACAAGAGCCCCTGGTTGGCACAGCAGGTTAAACCACTGAGCTACTGAACTTGCTGACTGAAAGGTCGGTGGTTGAATCTGGGAAGCAGAGTGAGCTCCCATTGTTAGCCCCAGCTTCTACCAACCTAGCAGTTCAAAAACATGTAAATATGAGTAGATCAATAGGTATCGCTCTGGCGAGAAGGTAACAGCGCTCCATGCAGTCATGCTGGCCACTTGACTTTGGGGGCTTCTATGGACAACGCCGGCTCTTTGTCTTAGAAATGGAGATGAGCACCAACCCCAAGAGTCAGACACAACTAGACTTAATGCCAGGGGGAAACCTACATTACCTAAGTGGGGCTAACAGGAGTAGGCAGCTGGCATCAGTTGTTGCTTGATTTCAGCCTGTAGTAATAGAAGATGACTTTGGACATCTCTCCATCTCAATTTTGTTGGATTTCTCTAAAATTTTTGCAGTCATGTTGGCTTCACTTTATAACAACCATATGAATGAGAGACAATCTTCTTTAAATCTGATCATCAGCAGCCATACTCAAGTTTTGTAGACTCAAACTTGTGTCTTTTTAAAAAAATCAAACTATTCCTATTGTCTTTCACTTTGTCCATCCTTATCTCTTTGCCAATAAATACTTGGAATTCACTCATTGACCAAATTGGTATTTTACCCAGAACATCTTTTTTCAGAATGTGTATTTTAAGATATGCAAATTATGATAGACTTATGATAGGATAGAAAAGACTTATGATATGATAGAAAATGTTATTTTTATTGAAACTGACAAATCCAATGACAGTTATTAATGTGGGAGTGTAATAGATTATTTTGCTAAAATATGTAAGGCCATAGGAGGCCCCGACCCTAAGCTATATTTCCCAGAATTCTGCAAGTAGCAGAAATGCAGGACTGACTGCTTTGAAGCCCTGATGCGATAATGTAGCACATGTTTCCCAATGAAGCTTTTCTGAGAGAATACATGAAGGTGGTCCTGCAAGTTGTAATAAGTAGTATCAACCAGAATAGATGAGTTGTCTATTTCAGCGTTAAGGGTAGGTTCTTATTAACCAGCACACGTCTGTTACTTTAAGATTCTGCTTGCATCCCTTCAAATAACATAAAGGCATTACAACTTTCTATGGTCTTGTTTACCTCCTCTTTTACACTCCCCTGCCTCTCAAGAGGAATGGCCAACTGCCACCTTGCGCTCTTACATCAGTTGTGTATTTGTAATACATGGAGGGTGTAGCAGGAAGAAATATCTTTTCCTTCATGTTGTAAATTACAACATGATATTTCCTTGCCTCGATGATTTTACACTGTTTCATCGGGGAGGATGGAAATACAGCAAATAACTAGGATGGATTCACTTTTGCCTCCTCCAAGCTTTAGATTTGTTTTCATGTGGTGTTTTTATCATTAACTTTCAGAGTAGAAGAAACATGAGCAGAAATGCTTAAATCTTGCCAGGATGAAATCTTTTCTATGACGATATTGCTAAGCCAGCATCTGCTCTTGTGATTTCTGTTAACAGTGTTCTATTTAAACTTATTCCAAGTTCCCTTTATCAAAGAGTTTTGGCATTTTTTTAACATACGTAGTTTGGTGCCATACAAGTATCATAACATTTCTTAATATCTCACCTTTTTTCATTTCTCGTTACATTCCAAACTTAGTTTCCTGGTGGTTCTAAGCATTCCTTTTTCAGGCTATTAATCAGTGATTCAAGAATGTTTAGAGTGAGAAGTACGAAGAGACAGGGTTCTATCATAAGGTAGCCTGTTTTGTTTTGTTTTACATCATTTTCATTTCTTTTATATTTTATATTTTATTTGTTTTATAGTGCTCAGAAAAGTTGAGACAGCATTTTCACACTAACATATTGTTTACAGTTTGGACTCCAGAAACTTTTGCAGTGATAACTTGCCTTTTCATCCAGGGCTTACTATATCATTTCTATACAAGTCAAATCATTTTTCTATAGTCATCCCTGCACTGGTCTTTTAAATCATAATCATAATCATAATGCATTACAAGTGATTCTATGAACTAATGTATGTGTTTATAGCCATACTATGTAAGCCACTACATGTTATCTTCTTTAAAATCAAATTCTTGAACAACACAATGCGGCTTTCAAAAAGGCCAATGTAGCTCTAGGCTTTTTTGTGTGTGTCAGGAGCGACTTGAGAAACCGCTTCTGAGAAGTCACTCCTGGTATGAGAGAATTGGCTGTCTGCTAGTATGTTGCCCAGGGGATGCTCAGATGTTTAGATGTTTTTACCATCCTTGTGGGAGGCTTCTCTCATGTCCTCGCATGGAGCTGGAGATGACTTATCGCGCTCTCCCTGGGTTGGATTCGAATCGGCAACCTTCAGGTCAGCAACCCAAACCTTCAAGTCATCAGTCCTGCTGGCACAAGTGTTTAACCCACTGTGCCACTGGGAGCTCCAACAATTCTAGACTGCATCAACAGGAGTATAATGTTCAGATGATATGATGTAATAGGTAAAGGTTTTCCCCTGATGTTAAGTCCAGTCGTGACCAACTCTGGGGGTTGGTGCTCATCTCCATTTCTAAGCCAAAGAGCCGGCGTTGTCCGTAGACACCTCCAAGGTCATGCGGCCGGCATGACTGCATGGAGTGCCGTTACCTTCCCGCCAGAGCGGTACCTATTGATCTACTCACATTTGCATGTTTTTGAACTGCTAGGTTGGCCAGAGCTGGGGCTAACAGCGGGTGCTCATTCCGCTCCCGAGATTTGAACCTGGGACCTTTCGGTCTGCAAGTTCAGCAGCTCAGCACTTTAACACACTGCACCACCACCAGGGGCCATAGTACCACTTTATTCAGCTTTGGTCAAAACTCGTCTGAAATACTATGTCCAGTTCTCGATACTGCAGTTCGAAAAGGATGTTGACAAGCTGGAGGAGGGCAACGAGGATGGTAAGGGTCTAAAAATAATGTCCCATGATGAACATTGTAGGTAAATTTGAGTGTTTAGCTTGGAGCAGAGAAGACTGAGAGGTGATATAGCCATTTTAAATTTTTTGAAGGAATGCCTTACTGAGGATGGAGCAAGCTTATTTTCAGCAACTTTAAAGATTAAAAACAAACCAACAGATTCAAATTGTGAGAAAGGAGATACCACCTAAACATTAGAAATAGCTTCTTTTGGGAGGGGGGATTCTCCTTTAGAGGGCTTTAAACAGAAGTTGGATGACTATCTCTCAGGACACAATTTTGAAGCCGTTCCCAAACAGACCCAATCATTTTTACATCTCATCTCTTCCAAAGAATCCATTCAGAAGGCTGCCAAGTTTTGTAATTTAGCACATTTCCCCAGAAGTATAAAAATACTACATTACGGTATGCCTCAATTGCAGTGAATATTCTCTTGGTTTTATGCTGATTGCTGTATAACACAGGGAATTTGTATTCATGAGTTGGCCTTTCTTCTACCCACCCCCCCACCCCCCCCCCCCCGCAAAAAAAAAAATTCCTATTGCCTTGCAATTTTGTGGGTTGTGTCTAATCTGTGTTATAACAATGTATTTTGTTTTTTTCATTGTTGTTGCGGTCAATGTGAATTTCCTCATTTAAACTAATTATGAAATAAGAATATTAAAATCTGTCAGGCTTGGATCTGTGTTTTTTTTTTTTTACTTTGCAAAATTCTTCATCTTATTTTTTTCCGCAGATATCCTGGCAGATTCCTTTCATACTAAATGGAGAAATACTTAGCTATGAGATCCGCATGCCAGACCCTCGAATCAACCTTACCAGGAATCTCTCATTTCCAATGAGCCACATAGTAACCAATCTGATCCCTTTCACTAACTATTCAGTCACCATAGTGGCCTGTTCTGGAGGCGGTAATTTCTTTGGAGGATGCACAGAGAGCCTACCTACATACGTGATGACCCATCCAACTCTTCCTCAAAGTGTTGGCCCACTGTCTCTGACTCCAATTAGTGAGTCCTTTATTGCTGCTTCATGGCAACCACCATCCAGACCCAATGGTCCCAACATAAGGTAAAGCCAATGGTTAACAAAAACAGGTTTACCAAACTATAGCTTTTTCTCTCCCTTCCATCTGTCTGTCTGTCTGTCTGTGAATTTGTTTTCTACTTGTAGTCCATGAGCTGCCTACAGTTTCTTGAAAGACTGACAAGAATTCCTGCAATACAGTAACCAAAAAATATTGCTTGTTAACAGAGCAGGTGGGGAATGTTGGGGACTGTTATTAACACTGCCACAGTGGAATTCGAAGATATGTTTTCAGGTTTTGGTAGGCTGATACAGCTCTGTATTAGATGGGTGATACAGAGCTGTAAATTCTTCCCAATGAAATCTCTGATGGGTTATACAACTGATAAAGCCGTGTAGGACTAGCTGACAGAAGGCAGGCAGTTTGAGGACTGCTTTACCAAAAATATAGATTTGTCTACTCTGAAATATCCCATTTCTGTGGCAATCTATGGATGCTGAAACAATACCATGGAATGTGTCTTATCTGATACCATTGCTTCTACAAAGGGTCTCAAAATAAAAGGCCAATCTAGCATCATTATACTACATTGAAACTTTTTATTTCATTTTTACTTGACACTAGCACATATTATAACAGAGCATAAAAGAGAACTGATAGATAATTCCAAGTGTTGAGCAATATCAAACTAGGATTATATATGTTGCCAATATGTAAAATTCCTTAAAAAAGCAGAGCATTGTTATTTTTCACAGTGGTTGTTGGAAAGCACTACAGTCCACAATGCAGATGCTCCACAAAGCAGACACTGCAGTGTACCATCTGGAATAACCTTTTAAAGAGCAAATACCTCTGCCTTCAATGGCCTTTCCCAACCTGGTATATCGACCAAACATTTTTGACTAGCTAGCAAAGCCAGTTGTCAGTTTGGATTTACAGGCAAAGTACATCTAGAACAGTGGTTCTCAACCTGGGGTCCCCAGATGTTTTTGGCCTACAACTCCCAAAAATCCCAGCCAGTTTATCAGCTGTTAGGTTTTTTGGGAGTTGAAGGCCAAAAACATCTGGGGACCCCAAGTTGAGAACCACTGATCTAGAGGTTGCCAAGTTCATATAAGCTGGTATTAGAAGAAGAAAAGGAAAAGATGTATATGCTGTGATAGGTTATTGTGTTGGCTTACTATATGATTGTGGCTAATTATGATATGTGTAATACAAAGTAAGGCAATTTGAAGAACACTGCATATACTTCCATATATCTCCAGTATGATTCTCCTACTGCTGGTGAAAAAAGAAATACAACATAAAGTAGACTTGCAAAGTTTATTTTTTTCATGGCATAACATGCTGCTTCCAACCAGAACAAGCACTCAAGCAGTTGCTCAGTACAGTGTGTTGGAGAGAGAAGTGGATAGGGCAACTGCTCCCAGTGGAAGTTATTTGCACACAGTCACTTGGCAATGCTTTAAAAAGATTGTGATATTTCTCATGCCCTCTACATCAAATTACAGGGAGGCCAACCAGAACTAAATCATTCCAGATTTTATTTATTTATTTATTTTGGAAAAGTAGTGGTTCTGCTGACATTGATAATCTAATAACATTGAACTGGTTTTTACGAGGTGAAGACAGCAGGATAGTTTGAGGACTTTAACTTTAGAATTCGGTTCCTTCAGCTTCTCTCTTACAGTTTGAAAGTGGTGAAATCTATACAGAGAAAAATGAGAAAGAGCATCATTTCCTATATGCAATCCTCAAATGTAATGAATTCAGGCTTCCTAAGTCTGTATTTCTCTGGTTCTGTTGATTTCAGTCAGTATATAATAGACTGAATAGACGAAATAGACTTAATAAACTGAAAGTAGCCTTCGTCAATGCCATAGTCCACAAATCATGTATTCATGGCCAATCCTAAATAACCTGATCTGAGCATGTTGCTTGTTTACAATGTCCATCACTTATGCAGAGTCTCACATCTTTTGGTTCATTTGACATTGCCAGTGTGAATGTGAGTACTGATTAAACATTACATACACTACTCACATTATGATCTTTTAATGAAATACAACAAAATGTCAAACTAGATATGATGTGATTGTGCATATTGTTGCATCATGATCATTTCTATAATTTTCCTAAAGTATAGGTATACTGATAAATGACAAAGAACAAAATCTTTGTGCAACTATATGTAAAATCAGTGCCCATGTGCGAATTGCTAATGCAGATTAAGGGTTAAATGCAAACAGATTCTTTCCTCACTTGGAATACCTGTAGACATTAAATTTGGCCAATGTAAATGGATAAGATTTTGTTTGGTTTGTTTTTGATACAAACACGTGTGAATATATGAGAAATCTAAAATGGCAAATTCATCCTTTTTTCTGTTCCATTTACTGGATTTTCTTTTCTCTGACATCTTGCTTCCTTGGCTTAATCCTTTCTTTTCCAAAATAATACAATATCACACTGTATCCACAAGGAGTATATTTTTACAATACTTGGGCTGGAAACATACACTGAAGAACCTAGAGAGGACCACAAACACTTCTTGTCAGGGATATATTTTTAAGAGTATGGATGAGTGAAAATTGGGGGTCATATTGTATGTCTGCTTCAACTTTGAAAACCTTTTCAAAAAGTTTATGAAAATGTTTAATGTGACAAGCTAATAAATGTTTTAAGGTTCTTTCTTTCTCATAAAAGAAGTGTTGCAAAATATATTGTCATCTGTTTTGAAACTAATTAGAAAAGTTACAGAAAATGTTAAATCCTGAAATATTTTTTTAAAAAAACTTTACAGCTGTAAAAACAAAATAACGTGTGACTTTTAAAAACAACCTGGCTTTTTTTTGTAATAACATTAGTTGAGATAATCCCAGCATTCTGCTTGTTTTTTGTGTTAGATATGAGCTCCTGAGACGTAAAATCCAGCAGCCACTTGCATCAAATCCCCCTGAAGATTTAAATCTCTGGCACAATATTTATTCAGGAACTCAGTGGTTTTATGAAGATAAGGGTCTTAGCAGGTGAGATTACAAAAACTATAAAAACAAATGCTGGTGTTTTGTACAGCTCTGCTTAATAGTTCAAAGTGTTTCTTGTGTCTCTGTGTTGCAAACATGTTAATTATGTAATGAAATATTTTCTGTCATCTCCTTTGGCATTAGCCCATATTAACTCACCTGGTTTGGTTTTGCTGTTGTCATTTTATTGGTTCTACATCTTGCATGTGCTTTCTTTCAGTTTTAGAGAACAGGAAAGTGAGAATTACACTTTGAAAAGTAGTGAATATGGTCCTGTGAATAGTTTTAAGGAGAAATCATAGGATGTGTGCAATGGCATATAGGGCAACAAGGAAATGTTAGGGTTCTTAGAAATGTATTAGTTCTTCCTTAATGGGTTCAAGTGTTATCTCCCCTTTTTTCATAACTAAGGAGCCACTCAAATGCAGATCCTAAAGGGAGACCAGGTTTGGACCTATTTATTTTTACTGTTATCTACTGGGGTTTGGTTTCAGAAACCTCCGTGGATACCCAAATCCATGGATACCTAAGTCACATTATATAAAATAGAACAAAATGATGCCCCTAATGTAAAATTGCAAAATTGTGGTTTGCTTTTTTATTTTCTTTGAACATTTTAAAGTTATAAGTGGCTGAATCAATTGATATAGGATCCATGGATATGGAGAGACAACTGTACATGTTGAAATCTATCTATCTATCTATCTATCTATCTATCTATCTATCTATCTATCTAAATGTAATGTGTGTTTTATTATGGAGTAAACAACAAAACCACTGAACCAAATCATCCAAAATATGTCTTTCAAACAAAAAAAACCCCTAGAAAAATAAAGTTCAAATTAGAGGATGAGGAAAAGCCATTTTTCCTTCTAAATGTCAGAAAGGTAAGCCCCACCCATTTCGTCTCCTAGCAACCCACTCAGCAACAATGGAGCTCAGGGCTTCTTCACTCAGGCCTCTTCCACACTGCCTATAAAATACAGATTATCTGATTTGAACTGGATTATATTGCAATGTAGACTCAAGGCCCTTCCACACATATATACACCTATATAACCTATATATACACCTATATAACCCAGAATGCCAAGGCAGATAATCCACAGTATCTGCTTTGAACTGGATTATCTTGAGTCCACACTGCCATATAATCCAGTTCAGTGTGGATTTTATACAGTTGTGTAGAAGGGGCCTCATATAATCCAGTTCTAAGCAGATAATATAAGATTATAAATATAATATATAATAATTACTGTGGTATAATAATACAGAACAATATAATCTCTGAAATCAGGACAGTAAATATAGAGCAACATTTGTTTCAGAAAGGAAACAACCAGGGCCAGCTAACACCTCCCAACAAAGGATTCCCCCAGGCAGGATGCAGGCAGGCTTTGAAGCTGCAAGGCCATTAAATGTTAATCAAAGTGGCTAATTGCAGCATTCATACTTGCCACACTGTGACGCCTCTAGGCTGCGAGAGCACAGGGAACCAGACACGGAGGCCAATAAACAATCTAATATCTTTATTAAGGAAATAAAAGAGTCAACCAAAAATAAACAGAGTATATAGTCCAGCAATAGTACTTTTAGGAAAGGTCAAATATAGTCCAGTAATATGAAGTTAGATGTCCAGTATTAGAGTTCAAAGTTTTAAATCCAATAACCGAAACACACTCAAACTTCCAAGCAGTTTGAGTGGGGAATTAAGCAAGGTCTTTCAAGAAGTCCCAGGTTCAATGTCCGAGGCTAGGATAACAAGGCA
Source organism: Anolis carolinensis (assembly GCF_035594765.1). NCBI lineage: Eukaryota > Metazoa > Chordata > Lepidosauria > Squamata > Anolidae > Anolis > Anolis carolinensis. Next base: position 33,291,662 of record NC_085841.1, on the reverse strand, counting down.
AGGCAAAGTTGGTCATGGTGGAACTGAAACGCAGTCCAGACTTGGCAGGGAGACGAGACGCAACGGCCGGTCTACTCGAGAGTAGTGGGCCGCAGGAACTGGAGACGGTGTTGGTTTCCCAACTGACACGTTGACACCGCGATGGCCAAACGGCGCACAGAACCTTTAAGGGACTTTGAATCTCCCCTCAAACCAGGAGCCTGAACACTTTTTCCCAAGGGAAACGGACTGAAGACAACAACTTGCCAGATGCAAACCTCCCTGGAAACTCTCAAGGGAGTCGGTTTAATTAGTGTTTGCTCTCTCCGCTAATCTCGCGCTTTTCCTCCTATTCTGCTTCTCAGAGCGGGATGTTTCCCAAAACAATCTCCTATCAAATGGAGCACTCTCCGGGGAACTAGGCTCCATTTCAAGGGCTTTCGTAATTAACTGTGGGCTAAAACTGTCAACAGGGGACATCTGGAAGGGAGCAGAATCTTGCTGAGTTGGCACAAACCCCATATCTTCTTCATTCTGATCCATAATGGCTGCGGGGTCATGACTCGAGGGTCCCTGAGACATCACACACACCAAGATTATTAATTGCCATTCAACCTGGCCAACCAAGAATTCCACAAGGTAGAAAGCAGCCAGGCTTGCAAGCAGCAATCAATTCAGCGCTGTTCAATGTGGCCAACCAAGATTTCCCCTAGATAGAAAACCCTCAGGTTTTGAAGCCATGAGGCTACTCCGTCCCATTCAACCTGGCCAACAAAGGATGCCTGTATGTAGAAAGCGGCCAGGCTTGCAAGCAGCAAGGCTATTCATTACAATTCAAATTGGCCAAAAAACCATTCCCCTAGAATGCAGCAAGCCTATTCCATTGTATTCCAGCTCACCAAACTAGGATTTGCATAAGAAGAAAACAGCCAGGCTTTGAGGCTGCAAGGCTATTCACTGCTATTCCACCTGGTCAACAAATGACTCCATAAGCCACAGCAACGCGTGGCCGGGCACAGCTAGTCCATTTTATTTCAGTCTTGTGTAGGAAAATGATATTGGTATTCATTTCTTTCCTCTGATGAGAGCCAATGCTGCTGAGAGGGGGAAGTGATGAGGGGGAGCGTGTCCAGAAAATATAATCTGCCACTGGGTAATTTAGCCATATTCATTTGTCTGAAATAATTTTAGTCTATGCATCAGATTATGCAATATGTTAGTTTTCTTGCATGAAGCCGAACCTCTTCTTCGTATTACTTAAACGTAAATATTTGGCAGCCCATAATTAATATATTATTGCTAGATATCCTTTGTCTGGAAGCAACAATAACATACACTTTGATTCAAAGATATAGATCAAAAGGTCATGGATGGGAAATAGTCAAGAGAATCTGAGTCATTACAGGCTTTACATATGCCTTTTCCTGGCATCACCCTTTCATTTTGTCTAATGTGTCTTTGCATGGACAAAATATTCCTGACAAGTAGAAGTAAAAAGACCCCAGTGGTTGTCCTCTACCTATCTGACTTTATTTTAACCAGAGTTTATCATCTCAGTGTCCTCTGCTATAATTAAATCAATGAGTAGTCATGTGAATTGAAAAACAACTGGAATATAAATGCTTTCCTGACCTCTAAGTCACGACTGTGATCAAACAAACCAGAAGTGTACCTTAACCTGACCAATCTAAAACCTTTATGGAAAATACCATATAATACTGAAGTATCTTCTCATCAAGGTAGATTAGTAGATTTTAACCCTGCCAGAGTATGCCTTGTGGTCTTCCTAGCTTTGGAATCAACTATCACTCTGTCACATGGAAAGAACCAATGACTTCTAATGGAATTGATCACAAAGGTTCTAAAATTAGAAACATCAACTTAGGATATAATTTTACAAATTAAGCACCAAAATATCATGCTTTACAACAAATTTGATAGAAAAAGTAGTTCAATACGAAATAATGCTATGTAGTAATTACTGTATTTACGAATTTAGCTCCAAAATATCACGATTTATTGAAAACATCGACTACAAAAATGCATTGGATAATCTAGAACGTTGGATAAGCGAGACTCTACTGTAATAGCATTTTTATTTATTAGTTTTTGTTTATTTTGTTCCATTTGTTGTAAATCCCTCTGAAATTTTAAAAATGAAAAACAGTATTAAAACGCTATGCAGTTGATCAATGATTGGGCTAACCTAATGTTACCCTGAAAGCCTGCCATTCCATAGTTATTAACATTTCTCTGTAATGTCTTCCTCACAAAAAAATGCTGGTTATGTTTGTAATACTCATAGAGATGAGACTTCTGCATAAATAGGGAAAGTGCATTTGAAAGTTCTGTTCACCACCTCACACATATATCATATGAACCTTAGATACACACACACAAACAAAATACAACCCCCATTCCCTCAGTTCAGGAAATAAATGTTGCATAATGTGTCCTGCAAATTTAACTATATGAAATATGGCTTATTGTGAAATTAGTATAATTAGGTTTAGAGGTGTAAGAGTTCATAAGTAAATGCAGGGGTGTAAGATTCATAGTCTGGAAATGAGAAAATAATTGAAATGTAAAAGAATAAGTCAAAATTTAGGTTGAATAAGCTTTTTAAAATTATCATGGCCCCATCTATACTACATTTAATGCAGCTTCAAGTTATCTCCAAAATGTAGTGGCTAGACTAAGCACGCCGAAACAGTGTTCTACAGCATGCTTTAAGGTCAGTAATCCAATACAAGCAAAGTTGGGTGAAAGTCTGAAATGAAGCACTTAATGTGCATTGCGCTGTCATATAAACCACATCGGATAGCAAATATGAAGATTGTGAATTACTGTGTGAACACCTAAAGTAATTCACTGACACACATATGCATCCCGTAAATGGCAGTTGGGAAAAACCCCAATTTCTCCATGGCTATTAGGGTGTGGAAACGGGGTCCTCCATGTATGTAAAAACCAGCCAGACCTCAAACTAGTTCCAGGTTAACAATCTAATCATATGCACAGCATAATCATATTTTTTACCTTAGTGAACAGTGTAGATGTGCCCCAAGTATCCATTACCAGTTTAAAAAATAATAGCAGCCAAACGGAGTTCAGAGTTCAGTTTAGAATCATGGGTCTGGGGATTATGTTTTTAAATCCTGTGATCTATGCCATATTCTTGGCAGATAGCATTCATGAAGCTCCTATTAGCTTTAAAGGCACTATATGCTAGGCACAGTTCTAGGTAAGATGTTCTTTTGATAGCATATCCTTCTCTTAACATATAGGCCTCCAATTAAAGTGATATGATTCTATTTTAAGTTCATGGCAAAATCTTATGGAATTGTTGAAGACACACAACAACTTGCAATTCTCAGCCAAAGAACAATAGTGCTTCACCACATTCTAAAACCCAGGATTTCACAGGATGTCGCCACAATAGTTAAAATGAAACCTTAACACTATGATTGTGTATGAAGAAAGGGCCCCAGAATCGGCAATTTACCTTCCTTTAAAAAGCCACGAAAAGGATAACCACCATAGTCTGAAAGGGCCACAGATATAGCTGTGGAATCCCACGTATGAACACAAAATTACATTCCTAGATATGAGGAAGAAGAATGTGTTTCCTCTGCTTATATATATATATATATATATATATATATATATATATATATATAAAGAGTGATGGCATCACGGCGATTCACAAAACAACAAAAGTACAGGCCCCCCAACCTCAAAATTTGACAACACAACCCATCATCCACGCCTCAAGGTTGATACAACAAAAAGAAAAGAAAAATAAAGTCCTAATTAGAGGGAGAGCAATAATTTTTTTTTATCCAATTGCTGCCAGTTTAGAGGGCTAATCTCTGCCCACTTGGTTGCCTAGCAACCAAGGGACAGCCAGGTTTCAGTTAGGGGACAGGCAGATTTAGGCCTCACTTAGACTTCTTCCACAGATTATCTAATTTGCACTGGATTATATGGCAGTGTAGACTCAAGGCCCTTCAACACAGCTATATTACCCATTTATAATCTTATATTATCTGCTTTGAACTGGATTATCTTGACTCCACACTGCCATATAATCCACTTCAGTGTGCATTTTATACAGCTGTGAAGAAGGAGCCTCATATAATCCAGTTCTAAGCAGATAATATAAGATTATCAATATACAGTAGAGTCTCACTTATCCAACGTAAACAGGCCGGCAGGATAAGTGAATATGTTGGATAATAAGAAGGGATTCAGGAAAAGCCAATTAAACATCAAATTAGGTAATCGTTATACAAATTAAGCACCAAAACATCATATTATACAACAAATTTGACAGAAAAAGTAGTTCCATGCGCAGTAATGCTATGTAGTATTTACAGTAGAGTCTCACTTATCCAACACTCGCTTATCCAACGTTCTGGATTATCCAACGCATTTTTGTAGTCAATGCTTTCAATATATCGTGATATTTTGGTGCTAAATTCATAAATACAGTAATTACTATATAGCATTACTGTGTACTGAACTACTTTTTCTGACAAATTTGTTGTCTAACATGATGTTTTGGTGCTTAATTTGTAAAATCATAACTTAATTTGATGTTTAATAGGGTTATCCTTAATTCCTCATTATCCAACATATTCGCTTATCCAACGTTCTGCCGGCCCGTTTATGTTGGATAAGTGAGACTCTACTGTACTGTATTTACAAATTTACCACTAAAATATCACAATGAATTTAAAACACTGACTACAAAAACATTGATTATGAAAAGGCAGACTGCGTTGGATAATCCAGAACATTGTATAAGCGAATGTTGGATAAGTGAGATTCTTCTTTAATATGAAATAATTTCTGGGATAGAATAATGCAAAACAATATAATCTCTAAAACCAGGACAGTAAATAAACAGGGGAATTCCACACAGCAAACAATCAGGGCCAGCTAACACCTCCCAACAAAGTATTCCCATCATCAAAGTCTGGCTAATCCTGTTTTCTCAGGGCCACAGACAGTAGAAGCACATAAAATATCGCAAACAACACCACTCTGAAAACAAGGGAATTCCAGACAGGAAACAATCAGGGCCAGCTAACACCTCCCAACAAAAAATTCACTCAGGGAGGAAACAGCCAGGCTTTAAAGCTGCAAGGCCATTACATCGTAATCATTTTTCCTAATTGCAGCATTCATACTTGCCTCCAAAAAACAAAAAAAAACCAATCAGAAATATTGTATATTCACAACCTTTAGGAAATAATATCCCCTGATGGCGCAGCATGTTAAAGCTGCTGAACCTCTGGACCGAAAGGCCACAGGTTTGAATTGGGGGAGCGGAGAGAGCCCCCACTGTTAGCCCCAGCTTCTGCCAACCCAGAAGTTCGAAAACATGCAAATGTGAGTGCATCAATAGGTACTGCTCTCGCGGGAAGGTAACGCCGCTCCATGCAGTCATCCCACATGACCTTGGAGGAGTCTACGGACAATGCCGGCTCTTCGGCTTAGAAATAGAGATGAGCACCAACCTCCAGAGTCAGACACGACTGGACTTAATCTCTGGGGAAAACCTTTACCCTTGACCTTAACTACCACCAATTCCTCAATACTTTATTTCCCATACCACCAGACTTCGCCACAGCAACGCGTGGCCGGGCACAGCTAGTATATATATATATATATATTTAAATCCCACACAACTACCACCAGAGTTGAGATGATGATATTCTCTTAAAACTCTCTTGAAACCCACATACGTATTTTGGGGGCTGTTCTTTCAACATAAATTGTACACCCTACTTTGAGTTTTATTTTAGCCATATTGTTTAAGAAGTTGCCTATGATCTTCTCTTGAATAATTAAGAATATACTGCTCTAAGAATGTAGAGAACTTCATATCAGTGGGTTTCCCCAAAGAGAAAAGAGCACCATTGAATCAACTTCATAGCCAAACACTGTCAGCTTGCCATTTCTGTTATTACATCTTGAGTTGAGCTATGATCCCTTGGTATTTTGGAAAACAATAACAATTCTATATGGCATTTCCTTTTATTTTTTTAATTGTCACCATAATAATGTTGGCCAGATACTACAATCAGAGCTGTAACTCCTTGCCTGGCTGTGAAAGAATATGAATAAAAATGTTTGAAAAACCTAACCACTTTTCCCTACTTGCTACAAAAAAACTAAAAATGCTTATGGATGTCCAAATTCGAATGTTTCTTTTAATGATATTAACCATACCATCTAGGTACACTACATATGAATATAAGCTTGTAGTGCATAATGATGTTGGATACACATCAGGTGATGATGTAATGGCTACGACATTGGCCGGTTTTCCGAAGAAGGCAAGTAATATCATGGGACACCCTCTTAACCACACTGCTATAGAAGTGGAATGGACAACCCCAAGTAAGTTCCCTTGTTATTCTATTTTCCCCTGCCCACAGAATATCCAAAAATGGGTTCTGATATCCCTTTACCACTAACAATTGTTCTGTGCTTAATTATTTGACATCTGACTATGTAGACTGTGAAAACTTCTGCATGTGAAATGATATGGAATTTCTGTCTGCACCGTTACAGCTACATTGGTCCATTCAGAAATACAAGTCATCGCTTGTTTTTACATTAATCAAGTTCAGACTATGCATGTACGAACAAGCTTAGAATTATCAGTTTTAATTATCTACATGCTCAGCTGAGCCGTGCAATCGTTAGCTTGTCTTATTTTAGAACTAAGTGCTTTTGAAATTATAGAAACAATGGCTGGAAAGAAATTAGTTGCTTGTCACACTTCAGATTCAATGTATAAACACAATGTTGAAGACAGCAGGGATCATGCTAACTATCCTTGCCCCAGATCTCTGTGTCTTCAGAAATTCTATGTGTACAGATCGTAGGCAAGGAAGACTGTCAGAATGAGCTCCATTCTATATAACTCACAATTCATCACAAAACATATGTTGCAAGCAAGGAATGGGTAAGAATAGCATTTCCATGTACGATTTTTCATTATGTTTTGATTATGGAAAATTCACCTCATCCAGAGGTAATGGTTGGAACTGTGTAAAGTTTTTTTTAATGTTTTTATTGAAGAAGTGACTTGAGAACATACTGCAAGTGGCTTCTCGTATGAGAGAATTGGCCATCTACAGAGACGTTGCCCAGGGAACACCTGGATGTGTTAGCTGGAAGGCTTCTCTAATCTCCTCACAAGCTAGATTGAGCCATAGCAGCTAAAATTATGGATTAATTCTACAGTTTAGATGCACCATGAGATATAAGGACTCTAGCATATACTAAAAAAAATGACTCTGTACTTGGGCTAACAACTCTTCCTTATCCGTTATTTCTAAAAGCAGTGACATTATGTCATTTCCATGGAGAGCCAGTTTGGTTAGCTGCCATTTTTGTCTCTCCTCGAATGCTGTGGAAACTGTATATTTGTTAAACCATTGAATTTCCTACATGCCAATAAATAAAAACTTTTGTGTGAATAGAAGCAAAAGTATATTTCAGTGGTCGCTTATTTCTGATAGTGACCACTTCCTTTCCCACAATCCTACAGAATGGCATCTTAGCCATTTAGGAAAAGATGAAATAGCAAGCATCAGACACCGTTTCAGTTATTACCATCTCCTGGTGCTGCTACCCTTGGCTAAATATAAATGGCTAAAATGAAACGAAATTCTAAATTCACCTTCAGGTCGGTTTTAAAAGGTAAATGCTGAATGGCTTTCATACAAAAGTTTGTATAAATATGGTAAAACCTGTAAATTAAGAGATCTGAGCCTAGGAACAATACAGAAGAGCAGTGATAGAGATTATGGAAAACAACAAAGACTTTGACATCTAGTTGAACATCCCTATCTAAAATGCTTGGCAACAGAGGTATTCAAGATTTGGGAAATTTTTTTCCAGATTTTGAAATATTTGCATATACCTAATAAAATATCTTGGGAAGGAGACCTAGGACTAAATACAAAATTCATTTGTTTCATGTATACCTTATATACATAGCTAGAAGATAATTTTGCATGCAATGTTTTTAATAATTTTTGTACATGAAGCAAAGTTTGTGTATATTGAAAGCAAAAAATGTCACTATATCAGCCACCCAAATTGAGAAGTTTGGAGTACTTTGTGATAAGGGATGCTCAATTTGCAGTTCTGGATGCATTTTAAGATTCTATAATGTTAGCATATATGAAATTCAAGCCAAAATGAGGCACACAGTTTCAACTATGGGAATTTATAATCATTCATTTTTTTAAAAAATCTGTATTTTATTTCAAACTCGCCTTTATTTGCAGGGAACTTGTGTTTTTTTGTGTGCATGTCAATATAAAAAATTGTGCCATGCCATTTTAAAAGGAACATATCAATTTATTCCAGATTAACTGTCCATCAAAGCAGTGCGTTAATTCTTCAATATGTACATGCAAATCTATCTGTAAGCACTTGCTAGTGACTCTCAGCAAATATAGGCTCCTTATTTTATAATTGGATGCCTGAAGTAAGCATGCTTATAAAAACTGACAAACCTAATAGATCTGAAGCAGGCTGCTGAAGTTTCATTACTTTAGTAATCTGAACCTCTGACCTTCTAGATAGAGGTAATGCAATCTGGCTTCATTTTCATTCTTACTGCAGAAATTTCCTAGATATCTGTTTATGAATGCAAAGGTTAAACATCAAGTGAGGGTCATTAGAGCAAACCTTCGTTTATTCTTCTTTCATTGCTGAAATACACTACATGAGGCAGACTAAGCAATCTACCTTCTCCCAAATGTTTCTATTTAGTAATAAGTCTATAATGTCCACATGCACACATGCATATACAATAATTTGACCGTTTGAAAGTAACTTTCTTGCATGCCTTTGCTATTGTTGGGACCTACAGTAAAATACTGAATATTGTGAAGTATAGATCGTGCTAATCACAATATAGCAATTGATAAAAATGTAAAGTCCTTTTTTGATGATATATTATTGCAAACTTGAAGTATGGCATGTGAGAAGAATGGAATTTTATTAGCAGGCCTTCTTTCCTTCCCTTGCAGGATTTTAACTAGGAGTACTGAGCAACCTTTGCATGCATAACTATTGTATGAAATATAATCTTTTTGTATGAGCAGGAAAACTGCATCTCTCATAGTGTTGTAGAACCAGAGAGTTGGAAGGGGCTACATGGGCCATCATGTCCAACCCCTTGTTCAATGCAGAATCTCCAGCTAGAGCAGTGGTTCTCAACCTGTGGTCCCCAGATGTTTTTGGCCTTCAACTCCCAGAAATATCAACAGCTGGTAAACTGGCTGGGAGTTGTAGGCCAAAAACATCTGGGGACCACAGGTTAAGAACCACTGAGCTAGAGCATTCCCAGGAAATAACTCTCCAGGATCTATTGGTTTCATTTCTGTACCAACCCTTACTTTCAAGACATTCTTTCTAATCAAATAAAATCTATTCTTCTGTAACTTCAAACCATTAGACCTCATCATACCCTCTGTGGCAGCAGAGAATAAACTTGTCTCCTCCTCTGTGGCAGTCCTTGAGGTGTTTAAAGAGTGCAGTCATGGCACTTTTCTCTATGGGCCCATCTACACAGCACTGAAAACACAGAAGTTATTGGGTTAAAGGGGAGTAGCAACATGATGATAGCAATAAATACGTGCTGGATAAATACAAGTTTTATCCCAATTCTGGCCAGAAAATGTGCATATTCCCATCACTGTATATCCCTGCACTCAAGGAAAATATGTGATTTCCTTCCCTCCCCCGTGGATACTGCTGCAGCACACTTCCTCTTTTTAAAAGCCTTAAACAGCTGATCAGCTGATTGGGCTGTGAAATGGACACACAGCTGCTTTAAAGGAACTCTACGAAACTCTTTATTTTAAACTTTATAATATTAAACAGAGTTTGAATAAACACTTGGGGAAAGAGAGAAGTGTTTTTTAAAAATTCCTCAGTTGTTCACTGAACCTCATATGCACATATGCAAATCTGCTTATATTTCTATTCGCATGTGCACATATAGTCTAATAGTACATAATGGAGTGATTTTTATTTTTTGAAAACACCTTCCATCAGATGTCCCCCATCCACCCACCATCTTGTTCAGATACAGAGGAAGCCTGTGAGGATGGCGGGTGACCCAAATCTGAAACTGACAAGTCTGTGTGGGTACCTGGATTTTTGTGCTATCTGGAAGCACCATATGCCAAGTTGAGCATGCCCAGCTGCTTCCACCTCTCCTCATATGTTTTGTTCTCCATAACTCTTATCACCCTTATTACACTTATCCAAACCTGCTCCAATTGATTTACATCCTTCTTAAAATGAGATGCTAAGAACTAAACTGAAGACAAGACCTGACCAGCTCACAATACAGTAGGACTATTGCTTTCCTTAACTTGGAAATTATATGTCTATTAATGGAGGTTAAAATAGCACTCACCTTCTTTGCTGCAGCAAATAATAATAATAATAATAATAATAATAATAATAATAATAATATATCATTATTATTATTATTATTATTATTATTATTATTATTATTATCTTGAGGAGTGAGGTTGAATGGGCATTGCTAATATCAAGGCAGCAGGAGACGACGGGATCCCAGCTGAGTTGTTTAAAATCTTGAAAGACGATGCTGTCAAGGTGATGCATGCCATATGCCAGCAAATATGGAAAACACAAGCATGGCCATCAATTTATCAATTTATATCCCCATACCAAAAAAAGGAAATGCCAAAGAATGCTCAAACTTTTGTACAGTGGCACTTATTTCACATGCCAGTAAGGTAATGCTCAAGATCCTACAAAGCAGACTCCAGAAATACATGGAGCGAGAATTGCCAGATGTACAAGCTGGGTTTAGAAAAGGCAGAGGAACAAGAGACCAAATTGCCAATATCCGCTGGATAATGGAGGAAGGTAGGTAGTTTCAGAAAAACATCTATTTCTGCTTTATTGACTATTCTAAAGCCTTCGACTGTGTGGACCATAATAAATTGTGGCAAGTTCTTGGTGTTATGGGGATACCAAGTCACCTTGTCTGTCTCCTAAGAAATCTGTATAAAGACCAAGTAGCCATAGTAAGAACAGACCACAGAACAACAGACTGGTTCAAGATTGGGAAAGGAGTACGGCAGGGCTGTATACTTTCATCCTACCTATTCAACTTAGAATCATAGAATAGTAGAGTTGGAAGAGACCTCATGGGCCATCCAGTCCAACCCCCTGCCAAGAAGCAGGAAATCGCATTCAAAGCACCCCCGACAGATGGCCATCCAGCCTCTGCTTAAAAGCCTCCAAAGAAGGAGCCTCCACCATACTCTAAAACACATCATGTGACATGCGGGGCTTGACGAATCCAAGGCCAGAGTTAAAACTGCTGGAAGAAACATTAATAACCTTAGATATACAGATGATACCACTCTGATGGCTGAAAGTGAGGAGGAGCTGAGGAGCCTTATCACCAGGGTGAAAGAACAAAGTGCAAAAGCTGGGTTGCAGTTAAACATCAAGAAAACCAAGATTATGGCAACCAGACCGATTGATAACGGGCAAACAGAGGGAGAAAACATGGAGGCATATTTCAAAACTGTTTTGCGAGGTTAGATTTGAATGATTTTTCACCTGAATTTTGGAGAGTTTTTTTGGTGAGATCAAAGGTGTCATAAGGAGACATAAAAGGGAGTCAGCCCATGCATGTTCCCACCTCTGAGACAGAAAGTGTGCAGCAGCAAACACATTTCCTTGCCTCTATCTATGATCTTTTAGATTTTTAAAGTTTCTGGGAGAAATAATAATAGAGAAACTATCGTAGTTCCTCCTTCTATTGGTGCAAGTTTAACAAAGTAGCCTCCTCCCTAGGAGATTACTCCCCAATTCCTCTCCCCTTTGTGAAGCCATGTCATGACCTTGGATCTCATCCCTCTGCGCACAGAATGTTGCAGAAAGAACATGGCATATTACTAATACAGCTTGCAAGGAATCATCAACCTAATGCCAGAAGCTTTTGAACAGTATTATTTTTCCCTTTTGTTTTCAGTGCTTCTTTTCTCAACAGTTAATTAATTTTTGTAGCTCAGCAAGATTTACAAGGAGGTATTGAATATTACATCCTCTCCTGGAATGACTCTGCTCATGACAACTCCATGAAAATCCCTGCTGGTGTAAACCATGCTGTCATTGATGACTTGCATCCTAATACAGAGTATCAGATTTTGCTTCACATTTTCAATGGAGTTCACAGCATCACAAGTGAGGCAGTGCATGTGACTACACTAGATGGAGGTAGGTTTAGTTCTGGATGCAATCTGGCTTAACATCTGAGAATGAGATGGATTGATTTCTGTTAAGGTTGAGATCAGTCTTCCTTCCATTATGAAATTTCCGGTATAAAAGGGAAAGGGGGACTGAAACGTTGAAACACTTAAGTGCTGGTTATCATCAAAAGGTCCCACTGAGACAGCAACACAAAGCTCTAATAGCGGATATTAACCCACTTTGTGGGTTGCCCTGGCTTGTTTACTACTATCTGCATACTCTGTTTGGAGCTGAGTTTATATCAATTAATAGAGGGATTTTTAAAAAGCAATTAATATGGAAGGGAGGGTTAATGGGTGGAGAAATTTGCTTTATGAACCATCATGCTTTTGACATGACAGTCAACTTTCCGGCCATTCCTGAGTCACCAAAAATGTAGTATGTCAATCCAACCTAGATAGAATTTCCCTATGACTCATTTCCAAGTCAGTTAGCAAGCCAGAGGGAGGGAGGGAGAGGGGGGAAGGAAAGCAACTTGTGAATCTGAAATGTGTTTGGAATGGCCTTTCTAATCTTTTTGGCTTTATAAAGTCTCATTATAAACATTATAATATCATTACCTCAGAAGCAAGTGTTCCAGGTCATTAGCAAAGCACTTTAAGTGGGAATTGCATTTTTTTTGCAATGCCAAAGGTCAGCCCCCTTTTGTTTATAAAATAGAGCTGGCTGCCAGTGCCATTTTTCAACTGGTTAAGATGAACTTACCAGGCAAAAATAGGTTCTTCCCATAGTCCTTTCTGACAAGCTTAAATAATTTGTGTAATTTAACGCCAAGGAAGATTTTTAATAAATAAATAAATGTACAGCGTTGTCATTATCTACAGTAATCAACGTTCAAATCCATTTACATAATAATAGTACTGCTCATTGCTTCCCATTGCTCAAGTGACAGGCTAGGGATATGTCACATTTCACCACCAAAGGCGTTCTAGTTTTTGCATTAGAAACAAAATTGTAATTGGGGGGGGGGGGGGGAGAGGTTTAAAGCAGGAGGTAGAATGATGAGGCCATACCATATAATCACAGATGGGGGCCACACTGTATGGGTGGGTAATTTATCATTGCATTTCCCCCAGTCACAGTTGTATGAAAGATGGAAGCAATGTTGGGGGTACGAAATGCTTTACCACCACCTCCCACTGTTTCTAACTGAGAATATAATAAGCCAATTTACGGAGGAATACAGACAGTGATAACTTCATAAGAGGCTAGCAAATAAGCAGCAGACCCTTTACTAAACTCAAATTCTCATCTTCATTTGGTTAAACAAGTGCTTTTACAGAGACAGCTGGAGTTTATTCAGTTTCTTCCTTTGTTTCTAGAGCCGGAGGGCATGTTCCCTCCAGAGGTTGTCATCATCAACAGTACAGCTGTACGTGTCATCTGGACGTCGCCTTCAAACCCAAACGGTGTTGTCACAGAATATTCTGTCTATGTAAATAATAAGCGATACGAGACTGGAATGAAGACACCTGGGTCTTTTCTTTTAGGAGATTTGTCTCCATTCACTATTTATGATATACAGGTTAGAACAACATTTTTTCTCACTATGTACAGGCTAACATGGGAATATAATAAATATGCTCTTGCCTGTGAGTTTATGTCTCTGTGTGTATTACTCTTTTCATATTTCAAGGAAGTTTAATATATATAGAAGCATTCAAATGCAATATTTATATGTGTCCAAGTATTTGTTGGTAGAATTAGATGATTGTGTTGAATAGGATGCTTGTAAAGCTCAATATTTTGAGCAAAATAAACCAATCTGCTTCTAATGGAGTAAAGTGTCAATCACAACAAAAACATCCTGCAGGTTTAACAACTCTGTGATGCAGTTCTCGGCTTTAAAAAGATTTTTTAAAAATCAGGATATGTTTTAATTGCATTTCTAACACATTTATTTCTATGTGTTTGTTTTCTGAGAAACTATTTTAAATATGTATTTAAGACAGAGGTTTGGGCAGACCAAAAAGAAATGACAAGTTAATGTGGAAATGAAATGGAGACACATACATGGAAGAATATTTACATGGACCAGAAATGGTCTGATGTATTCATCATCTTTAATTTTACAGATGAACTGAAAATTCTGTATAGATAGAGATAAAAAGAGCTTAATATTTTTAAATCTTTGTGTGTACAAATGAAGGAAGCCCACAAGCAATGTTTATTTTTGGGCTGCACTATGCATTCCTATATTCTCTTTTAAGGACATCAAAACCACATTTCTTCTGATCCTGTGATGCTAACTTACAGTATATATTACAGAGACACAAAGATCCTACTCCTTCTCATTAAACCAAAATTGCAATTGTTTTAGAAACATCAGGCATGCATAATACATCAACCCAGAGAAATAATGATATTGCATTCGTTAGCCTTTTATCATCTTTTTCCTCCTCCCTCCCCTTTGTGGAATAGACTGATTTCAGCCAAGAGAATCCTGGTCTTTTAAAAATACTATTAATATTTAAAACCTTTCATTTTCCTCATGCCCCTTCTATTTTTCCTTCCTTTTAGACTTTCCCCAAAACCTATATCCAATTCTCAGATTTTGTGCTCATCAAAAAATATATAAGTATTTTTCCCATAATTCAATTATATTTATTTGTAGAATAATAGGATGCGTTAATTCCAATTTTCTCCATTTTATTTGTCTCACTGACTTGTCTTAGTTTGAATTATGCATGGAGAGGTTGAAACAGTAATCATGTATACTTTGTCCTAAAATTTGCATCCAGTTGCAATGTGCCATAAATAAACGTCACCCAGAGGCACACCATAACAGATTTCTATGTTCCAACCCCTCTGCTGCAGCGATCCACCAACCCCCATGAATACATGTGTGACTTTCCTGTTCCTACATAGAAACACATTTGTCTTCCTTCAGCAGTAATGCACATTCTGAGCACTTTCTCACTTTGGGGGCATTCATATTAATTTACCGTAGGCACGTTATGTGTCCTGCAATATTTATCAGTTTGTTCTTCAGCTTCTCCTATTTCGGTATTAGCAGCAAGATCGTGGCACTCAGTTACAAGGTAATATCAAAAGGTTTAATTGTTTTTTAAAAATAAATTCTGTCTGTTCATGCTACATCCTCTACTTGCTAAAAGATATCTAGATTTGTGTTCACCTTGCCTTTTGTCATCAGTTGCAGGCAGCTGTCAATTTATACTCTGCTAATGCAAAGGTGACATTATTTGTCTTCCTTGGAAGCTATTTAAAGTTCTCCTAAGAACTCAGGGAGTTGTATTTTGTCTCTCATCTTTAAAGTTCATCAAACATTAATACATTAGTGTGACAGTTAATTATTTGTTTTTTTTTCTTTTAAGGAAGTTAAATAGGGCTGGTAGATTCAGAAATGTGAGCTAATGTGTACCTTCATTTGAAATACGTCCTTTATGGGCTTTTCCATATTGCATATACTCAGAATGTAAGCCATCTAACTTTGATGGGCATGTAATCCTCCAAACTTGTAAACAACAATCCCTGATGGATGACAGTTGTGATGATAGAGCTTTGGGCAACAAACCAGGACTTTTCATACTACAGAATTTGTAGTTTAGGAAGGGCTATTGAGAATTCTAAGCCAAAGACCTGTAGTGCCTCTCAAAACTACAAGATTCCATTGGATGTAGCCATGGCAGTTAAAGTGGAGTAATGATGCTATAGTTGTGTAGTGTGAAAGGACCCTCAATACTGTTCATGAGAAGTTCCCATCCAGTCTGCCAGTTAAACCTTTTATTAGAATAGAAATAAGTGGTGCCTTGCCCTCACTTTAATACTGTTAGAAAACCTTTAAAAAATGGTTACCATACAAGATGTGAAACCTTTCCCAATGTTTCAACCTTTTGTATTAAAAATACACACTATGAACATATTTTAAAAGTTTCATTTTGCATCAGTGGAAACTTTTAAAAGCCCCTTTTTGCATTCTGGGTCAAAACATCACCCATGACATTCTTACAAAGAAGCAAATAAAACGTGGGCCAGACAATGCTAGTCTTAGGTGAATTGAGAACTGGTTAATTTGCCGAACTGGTTAATTTGCTCCCCTTCATCTGTGAGAAAAGTGACCACTGGGGTGCCATAGGGTTTTGTCTTGGTTCTGTCCAATGATATTCAACATTTTTGTCAATAACTTGGATGACGCAATAGAGGTAATGCTTATCAGATTTGTAGAAGGCACCAAATACCACTGAATCGGACTCCAAAATGACCTTAACAGATTAGATAGCTGCACCAAAACTTAAAAAAATGAATTTTATCAGGGAGAAATGTTAGGTAGGTACTACACTTAGGCAGAAAAAAATAAATTCACAGATATAGGATGTGTGGCTTGAAAACTATATATGTGAAAGGAGTCTTATTAGGCCACATAGTGTCTAGATCAAGGGAAGTAACAGTGCCACTCTATTCTGCTTTGGTTAGACCTCATCTGGAATACGTTGTCTAGTTCTTGGTGCCACACTTCAAGAGGATGTTGATAAGCTGGAAGTTGTCCAAGGAGGATGACAAAAATGAGAAAACATTTAGAAGCCAAGCAAAATAAGGAGCAGTTTAGCCAGCTTGAAAAAGGGAAGGTTGAGAGAGAACAGGATAGCAATGTTTAAATATTTGAAAGGATGGACACTGAGAAAGGGGGTGTCAGTTGTTTTCTGCATCTGCAGAGATTAGGATATGGAACAATGAACTCAAATTGCAGGAAAAGAGATCCCACCTAACAATAGGGAAACCGGGGTTGTTGTATGTTTTCCGGGATGTATGGCCATGTTCCAGAAGTAGGGAAAACCCCCTTACTGTAAGAGCTGTTCAACAGTGGAATATGCTGCCATGGACTGTGGTGGAGTCTCCTTGTCTGTACAGAGGTTGGATCAGGAATGCTTTTATTGTGTGTTCCTGCATAGCAGGGGTTTGGACTGGCTAGCCCTTGTGGACTCTTCTTATTCTATAATTCTATGATTTGGATCATGCCAGGTGTGCTTAGGATTAGTGAGAATAATGTTAGCAGGACATGGAGGACAAATAATTCTATGATACCATAAAGACTGACACTTTTAGGTCTTAATTTTATTGTTAGTTGCAAATAGAGCTATTGAATAAATTGGATTTACCTAGGTGTTGAATGTTAGTTATCCTGATTAATCCTCTGCCTTGTTTGATTTAACCCTGAGATAACTTGGCTAAATAATTGCACTGAGATGCATTGGTGTATCTCAGTGGTTGAGAACACAAAATAATTAGAAAGTGACAGTAATTCTTTCTCCCAGTCAGCCACATCACCACAAATAAATGAATAAACTTTATCTATATCCCGCCCCCTCTCCACAAAGGGACTCGCTCAGTAGTAACTAGAAATGATGATCAGGTTTACTGCAAGCCACGTTTAGTCATTTTTAGCCAGTTATGGGAGGGGTTGTTTTGGGATGGAAAGGCTGGGAACAATATTTGTCGCTTAAGCTACATCCCCCCCCAAATATGTAGGACTTTGGCTGGCCTTTTAAACAGTCAGAGGTGGAGCAAAACCTACATGGGACCCTCCAAAAGCCATAGGTAACCCATGACCTGCAAGTTTCCTGCCCTGGTTATATCATTTTATGCTCAACATAACTCTATGTAATAGATAAGGAGATATTAGGCCAGATCAGATTTTATAGTTTGCTCAGATAGCTTTTCTAAAACAGAATAAGGTATCTGATGTCTTGACTCAAAACCCGTAAGATAGCCATATCAAGGGTCCATACTATTACCAGAAGAGGAGCAATCTAATTTCTAGCCTATTCCTTTCTGTGTCAGATGCATCCCAGGCTAGTTAACTGTGAAAAAAGTAGATGCCTTGTAACATTAGGTTGTAGTGCACAAACCTGGATTATCATGCTTATCCAGATTGTCCACAGCATGGTAAATAAGAGTTCCTACAGCAAATAATGTCAGGCTGGAAGGTATAACAGTATTTATCTACAATATGATGGAAGCTCCTGTCATCATCAGTATGATGGAAACTCCTGTCATCATACTGAACTTTGAACTCAACGGGAGTCTTACTTTAGCATCAGTTATAAAACTGTTTTTCTTCCTATTGTAGGTTGAAGTGTGCACAGTATATGCCTGTGTGATAAGTAATGGAACGCAAATTACAACTGTGGAAGATGAACCAAAAGAGCTATCAGCACCACAGATTCATGTTATTGGTCCAAGGTATTGAATCTTCCATTTTGCCTTAAAGCAGGAGCTCAGAATGATCAAAGAAATGAACAATACCTGTGTGTGTTTGTGTATATCTGTCTGTCTGTCTATCTGTCAATCCATCCATCCATCATTTGAAAAACCTCCTTTACTAAATTAGAATATTGTTCTGCCTAGTCTCATTTGTATTTCACAATTAATATGCTATGGATAAATTTTATCTGCTATGAATCCATCCTGTTGAATCTTGAGAACTGCCATTTAGAAAGAAATATTTAGAAATCTCTTCTGGAGAGCTCTGCTGCTTCACCAAACTGCAAACCACAGAATTCCACAGGATGCAACCATGTCAGTTAAAGCTGGAATCAAGTTGCTATAATTGTGTCATGTAAAAGGGTCTCAGTATGACATAATCAGTCTGGAAGTGTCTCTTGAGGAATCCCAAGGTTCTTTATAGCCCAAAGGAAAAAATGTCAAGAGACTGACATTCCAGCAGTAGAAAAATGTGTTCTATCACTAAAGCATAGATTAGATGGGGTGAAATTTTCATTTCAGGTTGTGCTTTAAAGGAATGTGGCAAAATTAGCAACTTTATTCATATTTCACCCGATTATAAAATAACTCAGCTATGGAGAAAGCAAACCCACCAAATTTGTCCATTCATCTCCAGTGTCACGACCCAGGCTACAGAGCACCAATAACCATACGCAGAGGCCAGATTCTATCTAATATCTTTATTAAGGAAATATATAAAGTTAGTAAAAGCAAATGTAAAAGTTAGTCCAGAAGCAGACCTTTCAGGAAAGGTCAAAATTAGTCCAAAGAAACAATGTCCAATATGAAATATTAAGGTCCAAAGTTGTAATCCAATAACCGAAACACTCACTTTGCCAGGCAAAGTGAGGGGAGATGACAAGGTCCTTTAGTCCATGAACTTGAGCAAGGCTAGGAAATAACTTGATACTTGAAACAAGGCTTGAATCGTGGAACAAGGTAACGAGGAACAAGAACAAGGTAACGAGGAACAAGAACAAGGTAACGAGGAACAAGAACAAGGTAACGAGGAACAAGAACAAGGTCCGTGGAATAACTTGGTAAAATCCGTGAAACAAGGCAAGGTTTAGTCCTGGGAAACAAGGCAAGGTCCGTAGGTAAACAAAGGCTGGGAAGCAGGAGCGAAGGCAGGAAACAAGGACAAGGCTTGAGCAGGAACGAGGCTTGAAACGGAGCGCGCTGTCCAGACACAACTCGCTCCGGAGGCTGACGAATTGACTCCGCAAAGTTACTCCGCGGGTAAAACACCTATATAGAGTCTAACTTTCCCGCCGAGAGCAGTTCTCTGGGAACCAGAAACGAAAGCTAATCTCTGAGACCAGATGTTTGACTCCTTAAAGATTCTCATGGAAAGCAGGCTTAATTGGCAAATTCTTAGCAATTATTCTCGCACTCCTGCGCGAGGCTGCTTCCAAACCTCTCTGTTGTTTACAAAACTCATGGCGAGAAAACACTGGAGATGTAGCCTCAGTATTTGTTTGACATACTTCTGGAACATAATCCTCTTGCAGGTGCAAGGTTCCCAGATCTGGCTGGGAAGAATCTGTCTGGGAAGAATCCAGTTCTGACTGGGAAGGTAAAAAACCCAAGTTTTCTTCTTCATCAGGCATCACAATGTCATGAGCAGGACTACAAGGCCCATGGGTCATCACACTATCCCCCTCCTCAAGCCCCCTCCCAAACTGGGACTCTCTCCCCGAGGCGCGAGGTCGTGGCTTGGCGGGATAGGTCTGATGGAAGCGACGGGTTAGATCAGGAGCGTGAACTGTGGAAGCGTCTTCCCAAGAGCGTTCCTCAGGGCCAAAACCCACCCAGTCAATGAGATATTGCAGGCGGCGGCGGTGAAAGCGAGAATCCAAAATGTCCTGAACCTCGAACTCGTCCTCCCCATCCACCAAAATAGGGACGGGGGCCGGCCGGTCTACATCTGGCCGCACACCATCCGCCGGAAGGAGCAGGGAGCGGTGAAACACTGGGTGAATGCGCATTGAGCGCGGAAGTTGGAGTTTGAAAGTCACGGGGTTAAGTTGCGCCACCACTGGATAGGGGCCAATGAAACGGGCATCTAACTTCCGGCAAGGGCGATGGGAGGGCAAAAAGCGAGTGGACAGAAAAACCCGATCTCCTACCTTGATTTCGGGGCCCGGCTGGCGATGTTTGTCCGCGTGACGTTTATAGTCCTCCTTGGCTTGTTCCAGTTGCTGGAGCAAAAGTTGTTGCACCGCTGTGAGTTCCTGCAGCCAATCTTCTGCTGCGGGAACTTCTGAAGTTTCAATGACAGGGGGAAAGAAACGTGGATGGAAGCCGTAGTTTGCAAAGAACGGCGTTTCTTTTGTAGAAGCCTGGACTCCATTGTTGTAGGCAAATTCCGACAGTGGTAACAGAGAAGCCCAATTGTCCTGTTGGTAGTTTACATAACAGCGAAGGTACTGTTCCAAAGTGGCATTGGTGCGCTCCGTTTGCCCATCCGTTTGGGGATGATGAGCTGAAGATAAACGAGAGTCTATGCCCAATAGTTTTTGTAGTGCCTTCCAGAAACGAGAGGTGAATTGGGATCCACGGTCTGTGACCAAACTCTTGGGCAATCCATGTAGTCTGAAAACATGTTGGAGGAATAAATCTGCAGTCTCTTTGGCCGTGGGAAGACCTTCACAGGGAATGAAATGGGCTAACTTGGTGAAAAGGTCCACCACCACTAGGATCGTGGTGAATCCACAGGAAGGTGGTAAGTCAGTGATAAAATCCGCAGAAATTATTTCCCATGGGCGAGATGGGTTAGGAAGGGGGTGTAGAAGCCCTGAGGGCTTCTCCCTTCTTATCTTGGAGCGCTGGCATACTGGGCAGGTGTTAACATATTTTTCCACATCCTTGCGGATCTTGGGCCACCAGAAATCTCTTAGGATCAAATGCATGGTTTTAAATAGTCCGAAATGCCCTGCTGGTTTGCAGTCATGACACAGACGAAGTGCTTTTTCCCTGCCCGGTCCGGGTGGGATATAAACATGATTTCTATAGCAAAGCAGTCCATCTTTAAGCGAAAAGGGAAAATGCAGACCTTGACGAAGTTGGTCCTGCGCCCAGGCATCTGCTTGCTGACTAGCCCTGATTTCTTGAGCACAGATGGGCCCTGGAGTAGAGGGAGTTGAATCAATGGGAGTGGATTTGGTGTTCCCCACTGTGAGCGTGGCAAAGTTCTCGGGTTGTAGTAGTTGGGATTCAAAGGTCTCCTTGCGTCCTGCAGCGTATTCCGGTTTACGTGACAGGGCGTCTGCTTGCTTGGTTTGGGCTGGGGTCACATAATGAATCTGGAAGTTGAAACGTTCAAAGAATAAAGCCCAACGTTGCTGCCTCTGATTTAGCTTGCGGGCAGTTCTTAGATGTTCTAGATTCCGATGATCAGTGTGGACTTCAATGGGAAATTTGGCCCCTTCTAGCCAATGTCTCCAAGTTTCAAAAGCTGCCTTTATGGCTAATAGTTCTTTTTCCCAAATGGTATAGTTCCTCTCTGGTGCGGTTAGTTGACGAGAATAATAGGCACAAGGATGAAGGTGATCTCCCACCGGTTGTAGGAGCACAGCCCCAATTGCCACATCAGAGGCGTCCGCTTGCACCACAAAAAGGGTTTCAGGATCTGGATGCTGAAGGATTGGCTGGGATGTGAATAATTTCTTTAGTTGCTGGAACCCTTTCTCTGCTTGATCAGTCCAGCGGAAGGGCTGTTTTCCACGGATGCAGCTAGTGATTGGGTCAGACCAGCGGGCAAAATCTGGAATGAACTTACGGTAATAGTTCGCGAACCCCAAGAATCGCTGCACCTCCTTCTTGTTAGTTGGCGCCCGCCATTCCAATACTGCTGAAACCTTGGCTGGATCCATGGAGAGCCCTAGAGGCGAGATACGGTATCCAAGGAAATCTACCTCTTGTAGATCAAAAGCGCATTTTTCTAGCTTGGCATAAAGTCCATGATCCCGCAATCGTTGCAACACCATTTTGACGTGGTTCTCATGTTCTGATTGTGATCTAGAAAACACCAAAAAATCGTCCAGGTAGATTATCAAGAACCTATCTAGATAGTCCTGGAAAATGTCATTGACAAAATGCTGGAACGTTGCGGGAGCTCCGCATAATCCATAATTCATAACTCGGGACTCGAATAATCCGAATTTAGTCTGGAAGGCGGTCTTCCACTCGTCCCCTTCTCTGATGCGAACTAAGTTGTAAGCTCCCCGAAGATCCAGCTTGGTGTAAACCTTGGCTCCTCGAAGTCGGTCTAGTAGATCCGAGATTAAGGGCAGGGGATAGCTGTTCCGCTTGGTGATATTATTCAATGCTCTGTAGTCCACCACCAAGCGTAATTCCCCTGACTTCTTCTTCACAAACATCACTGGGGAGGCGGCTGGGGATTGAGAGGGTCTGATGAATCCCTTGCGAAGGTTTGTCTCTATGAATTCCCTGAGAGCTTCTTGCTCTGGTTCAGTCAGGGAGTAGAGATGCCCTCGCGGGATCGGGGCCCCCTCCACCAAGTCAATGGCACAGTCATAAGGTCTATGTGGGGGTAATTTTTCGGCTTCTTTTTCATTGAATACATCCCAATACTCGGAGTACTTCTTTGGCAAGGTGATAATGGGCTCGGTGTCTGTGGCATGGCAGACCTTGGCTACGAGGCAATGGTTTTGGCAGTACTTTGAAGCAAACTGCAGTTCTCTGTTGGACCAGGAGATGCTTGGGTCGTGAAGTGTCAGCCATGGAATCCCCAAAATCACAGGGAAATGGGGAACCTCAGTAACAAAGAAGGAAATCTCTTCCATATGTTCCCTTATCCACATCCTGGTGGGTTCCGACCACTGGCTTACGGGGCCCGTCTTGAGAGGGCGGCCATCGATGGCTTGCACCACACGGGCATTCTTGAAGTCATGATATTGTAATCCCAGAGAGTCGGCATACTCTCTATCAATGAAATTGTTGGTAGCTCCTGAGTCTATCATGGCGTGGATCATGACGGGTCCCTTTTTTGCTGACCATAAGGTGACCACTAGAAGGAACAGGACCCCGGTTGGCGGCTCTTGAATGGGTTTCTTGACCGGGTTGGCGAGCCTCTCTACGCCCGGTCGTTGGCTTCCCCCGCCGGCTGTGTGCCAGCCGCCTCAGACGTCTTCGTCTCCGTGGAGGACGCCGCCGCAAGACGGGCGGCGGGCTTCCCTTTGGCTGGGCACTCTCTGGCGAAGTGGCCCCCATTCCCGCAATACCAACAGAGATTTAGGCGTTGGCGGCGGGCCTTCTCGGCGGCATCTAATCTGGGACGCACATTGCCCAACTGCATCGGCACCTCCTCGCTCCCTCTGGGGTATGGGGATGGTGGTGGGGGTCTCCACACTGGACGCGGCTGAACGCTGGCGGGAGCGGGGGGTTTTGCCCCAGCTCTACCGCTCTGGCCTCGTACCCACTGCTTCCTGTTGGCAATCATGACTTCAGCCCGTAAACATTGATCGATGAGTGCTTCCAGCGTTTGGGGAGGATCCACCTTGGAGATTTCCTCCAGCATTTCAATGTTGAGACCCTCCCGAAATTGTCCTCTGAGGGCAACATCGTTCCAGCCGGTGTTGTGGGCCAGCACTCGGAACTCGGCTATGTACTGAGACATGGGTCTGTCTCCTTGGAAGAGGCGGCGGAGTTTGTGCCCGGCTGCCTCCAAATTGTCCTCGATTCCCCAGGTCGCCTTAAGGTGGTCCAAGAAATGTTGCGCTGACCTTAGATGTGGGGAGGCTTGGTCGAACAGAGCCGTCGCCCAGTTAGCCGCTGGCCCGTCTAGGAGACTGTAAATCCACGCCACCTTGATGTCTTCCTGGGGAAACTCGGCATCACGGGCCTCTAGATAAGCTTGGCATTGGCGACGGAAAACATGAACCTTAGAAGCTTCTCCAGTAAACTTGGTTGGCAACGCCATGGCCGGAAGACGGATTCCGCGTTCCTTCAAACCCTTTATTTCTCCATCCTGTGCATTGAGCTTATCACGGATTCGGTCCACCTCATCCTTGTCGATGGTGTAGGTAATCGGCTGGCCGCTCGGCCCAGGTACGACTCCGGTAGACATTCTGGCCGAGGTTAATTGGTGCTTAGGGTGGCGGAGTCAAACTGTCACGACCCAGGCTACAGAGCACCAATAACCATACGCAGAGGCCAGATTCTATCTAATATCTTTATTAAGGAAATATATAAAGTTAGTAAAAGCAAATGTAAAAGTTAGTCCAGAAGCAGACCTTTCAGGAAAGGTCAAAATTAGTCCAAAGAAACAATGTCCAATATGAAATATTAAGGTCCAAAGTTGTAATCCAATAACCGAAACACTCACTTTGCCAGGCAAAGTGAGGGGAGATGACAAGGTCCTTTAGTCCATGAACTTGAGCAAGGCTAGGAAATAACTTGATACTTGAAACAAGGCTTGAATCGTGGAACAAGGTAACGAGGAACAAGAACAAGGTAACGAGGAACAAGAACAAGGTAACGAGGAACAAGAACAAGGTCCGTGGAATAACTTGGTAAAATCCGTGAAACAAGGCAAGGTTTAGTCCTGGGAAACAAGGCAAGGTCCGTAGGTAAACAAAGGCTGGGAAGCAGGAGCGAAGGCAGGAAACAAGGACAAGGCTTGAGCAGGAACGAGGCTTGAAACGGAGCGCGCTGTCCAGACACAACTCGCTCCGGAGGCTGACGAATTGACTCCGCAAAGTTACTCCGCGGGTAAAACACCTATATAGAGTCTAACTTTCCCGCCGAGAGCAGTTCTCTGGGAACCAGAAACGAAAGCTAATCTCTGAGACCAGATGTTTGACTCCTTAAAGATTCTCATGGAAAGCAGGCTTAATTGGCAAATTCTTAGCAATTATTCTCGCACTCCTGCGCGAGGCTGCTTCCAAACCTCTCTGTTGTTTACAAAACTCATGGCGAGAAAACACTGGAGATGTAGCCTCAGTATTTGTTTGACATACTTCTGGAACATAATCCTCTTGCAGGTGCAAGGTTCCCAGATCTGGCTGGGAAGAATCTGTCTGGGAAGAATCCAGTTCTGACTGGGAAGGTAAAAAACCCAAGTTTTCTTCTTCATCAGGCATCACAATGTCATGAGCAGGACTACAAGGCCCATGGGTCATCACATCCAGGGTTTGGAGTGCCTCGTTCTTAAAAAGCCTGTGTATTCAGATCTGTTTATGTTGCCACTTCTTTTCTTCTTCAGGTCTCTTCACACATAACACATACATGGCAGCTAGGCACAACATATTGGAAATAGTTATAGGTGTTGAAATTGGCTGATACAGATTGGAGAAAAAATTAATTTGATTTTGAAAAATGTATCATGATTCATAGCTTACACGTTCAGGATGGCAAAAATACTTTACTTAAAGAGAATGTAAAAGAAAGCAAAGTGCTCAAGATCATAGTCCTCACTACCAGGCCTGTATTGTATTTACTGGATGTGCTATTTTGTGCCCGTCTTCACATTTCCTTTATTATAGATACTTTTCACCCCCAAGCAAAATGGTACCAAACTTGGGAGAAAGGGGGGAGAACATGTGAATAGTAACAAATGAAGCCATTTTTAAACAACAACAAAAATCCAAAAATGGCAAAATTTCTGAAAGAAAGGCTATAAATAAGGGGCATCCATTGTCAAGATGTTTCTCAAAGTTACAACAATAAAATAGCCTGTGGTGTGTGTTTATGGAATAGTGTTAATGAGATATTGTTAGAGTATTAATATGGTAAAGAAAACCCTTAGCATTTTTTTTGCACAGATGAGAAACATCTCTTTTAAATAACCCAAAATCTAATGTATGAACACCTATTCAAAAGAGCCTCTTTTACTCTTTGTAATTTTTCTCTGAATTCTGTTGTCTTTGCAAAATGTAATTGCAAAATGTAATTAAGCTTCCTGCATTTATGTCACATGAACAGGCCCAATCAAAGCCTGTTTGATGGTGAGAATTCAAATCTGGAACCTGTACTCCTCCTGGCTTTCATAGATGTAGGTCTTTGTAATATACTAAACACTTCAGCATGTCAGTTTTATTATACACAAACTAAAAATGTCATGACACACAAATGCAGAAAGATAAAAAGTAGTGTACTTTTTTATAAGTGGCTCAGCCAGAAACAGATTTTATAAGTGGCTCAGCCAGAAACAGACTTTTTCCATTGCCTTCCCTTACATGTCATATTATCATCAGCTGTTCTTATATCCCAAAAGAATACTAACTACTGATCGATTGCCCGGACATGTCTGGCTGTGGCCTACACGTGCCCTGGGTAGTTCATTTATTTGCCACGGTGGATTTGCTAGAGTGGAATTTAATCAATAGCTAATTCATTAATTCTGGTCCTTGAGTATGTAGGGACTGTGCCGTATAAAAATGGCTGGCTGGCTAGCTTCAACTTTGATTGAAATATGACAAACACTACAGCTGACAGCTTCAGCAGGTGCTGGCCTGCATATGAAATTTTCTTTTTTATCCCCCATCAAAGAATAGGTTCAAGAGGAAAATAACATATTGTATAAATAAGAAGACATTTCAATATGTATCTGCCAATGGGGAAAAGATTTGACTTTTACAAGAGGGCCACAAGAATGGATAGCAATACCAAACACATCCTGCAACATGTGTGTGTGTGTCCTAAATTATAATTCATATACAGTGTCTATATTTACAGAGATGAGTATTATAAATACATATATTATTTATAAATATTTCAAGTTCTTCATTTTAGTAGCAAGCTTTTGAGAATGAGAAGTGCTCTTTGTTTTAAAATTACTCTCACACACATGAACATGTGTAAGTGTATATATACACATACATATAAATATATAAAATATATTAGATTAAATTAGATTAACAAACATGCACAATTTGAAATTACATATGCCTTTCCACTGCTGTATCAAAGCTGTGGTTGTGTATAGCTTTGGGGAGTGGGGATGTAGCATTTAAGGAATATTATAAGATTGTATCATTATAATCAACACTCCCAATTTGCTTAAAACAAGATGGGTCCCAAGCACTATCTTCCATCCAGCTTTCCCTCCACAGCCCTTATCCCCCATAATAAGCTTATGTATAAACACCTTTCTTTTCCTCTTTAGTCTATTTGAAAACAGTCACAGAAAGTGATGTTGTATCACTCCCAGTCACCTTTTTTAAAGGGACTAAAGAGGAAAATGAATGTTTGGGGAGTGATGCAGGGTTCTGGGGTTGGGTTCTGGGGTTGGTTGTCTTTCTGTGTTTTCACACAATTGCTGCATTTGAATGGAGCAACATTGGCCAAACAACCACTTTAAAAATATATGGGGGAAGAGCTGAAATGTTTGGGGACCACAAGAGTGGCTTGAACTTACCCTTCTAGTACAATTTAGCTTATCAGCCCAGCTAAACGTGTTACTCATCATGCTGAGCACAACTCATCCAGCATGTATTCAATAGGTTTCAGATAACCTATCTGTTTTATTAGGCTACTAAAGCAAGGCTTTTATTCAACCATATATGCTTGTATTTATTAATTAAAATATTTCCATCTCATTCTATATAAAGTGATCTCAGGAGAATACAAGAAAAATCTATGTGTGCTAAGCTCAGACATAAGTAATTACTAGGCATGGGTGAATTAATCGGAATTGGCGTAAATCGGAATAAAATCGTATTTATTCAGATTTGCAAACGGGGTTCCGACACGTATTAGCACTTCGGAATTAGCCTGCGATTATGAAGTGTTGGAGCCCATTCATTCAATGGGCTCGTTATTTTGTTCAGATATATGAGGAAGCATTTTGGATGCAACCAAACTTGGTTGTCAGGGAGGAGCAGCCTAGCCTGGGCTTGCCTCCCTGATCAATCATTGTGCACGTTCATGCAAGGGGAGGGGTTTGGACATCCTCCCTCAAAAGCGTCTGCTGCAAGCCACGAGGCTCATTCTGGGCTGGGGAGTTGGAGGGAGAGGGTGGCTAGGCTTCTTGCCTGTGGCTGCCGGCTGGTCTTTTGCTGCCTAACTGCCTGCCTGGCCTGTTGCTAGAGGAGGCACTGGGGCAGCCATTGAAAGAAGAAGTAAACTCTTAATAAAGAAGAAAAGGCATTTTGGGGGGTGGGGGTGGAAAAGGGGATAGTTTTTTTCTTTTAAAATTCTAAAATAAAGAAATGTTTAATTTTTGAGAAAAAGGGGGTTGGTGGTAGGGTGAAACAAAATCAGCTGGAGTCCCCAAGTCTGGGGACCCCTGCCACGTTACACATAGCTGAATCCTTCTTTGTGTTCAAGCCCTCTCCCCCTTTTGGGTTTGTGTGTTTGTTTGTTTGGCCTCCTCTAGGCACTGCATGTCCCATCATTTCCAGAAACCCTCTCTGCTGGATTCCCTAAGTCTGGGGACCCCAGCCACGTTACACATAGCTGAATCCTTCTTTGGGTTCAAACCCTCTGGGTTCAAGTCACAAACTCTCAGCCCCAAAAAGCCCTGTGAAACAGGAAATAACACTTTCAAACCAGGAACAGATTTCCTTATTCTAAGGCCGATGGGCATCTGTCAGGAGTGGTTTGATGGTGTGCTATGATTTCTGTTCCTGGTTGATAACTGTCACTTCCTAATTGGTTCTGTCACAAAAACATGGCAAAACTTTATTACACTGCCAGAACTTTGTCTTTACGCAAGGGACATCATGCTATGATAGCACATTATGGTTTGCTGGGTGTCCACCAATTTCACAGAGTTCTAGCTACAAAAACAAAGTTTCTGAAGTAGTTAATGACTTTCAAAGTAAAGACAACCCAATGAAACAGGAAATAAGACTTTCAAACCAGGAACAGATTTCTACAATTATTAAAAATGTTTTTTTATAAAAGCTATGAAAATTCACCAAAAATCATAGCATGAGGGAAATGTTCTGATATTTGGTGAGCTAGCAGGGGTAAATGTCTTCTACCACAGTAGCAGGTTTCATCAGGGTAGCTCAAAAAATGAGGCCAGGAGAATCCCCTAAAGTTCCCCCAGTGCTGTTTATCGCTATTGCACATGTGCGTCCGCTATTAACGAATTCATTATGAATATTCTGAAGTTTTTGAACGTTTTGAATTTTTTGCTTCAAAATTCAGAAATGACTTTAGAAACGAAGCGCCAGTGCCCCTACTTTCAAACAGAGTTTAGAACCATTTTTTTCCTGGATCGCACATGCCTAGTAATTACATATCCAATTAGTTCAACATTTCCAGGAGCTTCTATTTTTTATGTTCGTCTAGCCATAGTGTGGGAGAAAAATTGGCTGTGTGGATGTGGGTTGTATCAGAATAACTTTTATTCAAGTTCCAGTTGACCTATACTGACCAAGAGACATAGATACCTCTTTCACTCAGTCATGCTTCATAATTACTTGTCGTTTCCTGGTTTAATGGCACCATGTTTGAGCAAAAGTTCACATGTGAAATTCTAAGTAGAATGAAAATCATAACTATACAAAAGAAGTAAGAGCTCTGTTCTACTTGACAATGAGCTGATTTAAGTCTAGGTAAGTGCATTTGGTGTTGATTTAGAGGGTTAGCCAAGGACCAGTGAAAAGTAATACAGTATCATATTCATTACATTAGGATGCAAAGGAAATTGGGATTTGTTATTTAATGATTTCAAGCCAATGTAATAGACAATAGGGGTGAAACCTGTTACTCCTGGATGCCTTCAAAACTTTCCTGCTACTGCTGAGTTGGCTGCTCCAGTAATAGAGCAATTAGGAAATGGCATATTAGTTTAATTCACCCCATCCACTCCTCATACAACTAGCTTCCAGCTTCCAATTGTTTTTTCTCTTTTAAAGGATGGTTTGTACCTTGGTTCCAAGTCAAATTATGCAGGCCAGAGGTTGCTTACAATTTATGTTATGAACAAGATGCAAAACTTGATTAAAATGGGAAACCACTGGGTTTTCTTTCTTCCTGTCACTACAATGACCATGACAAATTTGTCATTGAGGGCAGAGAAGTCACTAAATGACAGGAAGGAGTAGGAAATATGAAGTCTATGGGATATTTGGGCAGATTTTGTTCCCAAAATGTTTTCTGGGGGCATGAGGGAGCATTTTGCCCTCCTTGAATTTTAGCTTGTGTATGTATGTATGTATGTATTTTTGCCTTTAAAACAGTAGACTGAGATGCCCATCAAGTTTCCATTTCCCTTCCTTTTCTTTCCTTTGTCTGTCTTTCTTTCTTTCTTTCTTTCTTTCTTTCTTTCTTTCTTTCTTTCTTTCTTTCTTTCTTTCTTTTTTTCTTTCTTCTCTTTTTACATGTTTGTCAGTAAATCATTTATATGTAAGATTTTCCCCCTTGAGCTGAGTATGCAGTGAATGTAAAATAGACTTCAACAGACTATGGCATTAATTCAGCAAGTCAGATGAAGACTTCAGAATAATAATGGCGACTCTACAAGTAACCTGTGAAGTTATCCCTTCACAGGTGACATTAATTCTTCCACTACAGATTGTTATTGTTATGTGTTCCTCTGTTTATACCTCAAGGTAGTGAAATAATAGATCACTCTGTTATTTTTATTCTGTAAAGATGTCAAAGTTTATCTCAGCTGTGGTTGCCTGAACATAACTCTCTAACTTTAAATGAATGCTAATTTACATTATCACCAAGTATTCTGATAGCAGCCATGTAATTGAACTATAATGGTTTCAAAAATTATCTAGCTAAAGTTAAGTGCTCTTAAATTCTACTTTTTAGTTGGGAAAAATATGCCTGTGCTTGTCTTGAAGAAATTAATAAATGAACAGAATTAAAAGGAGTGTATATTTGCCTGGCTTGCCAATAATTGATTGTCCAGTTCTTAAAGTTTTAAATCAAGGGAAGGCAAGTTCATAGGAACAGAGGCCAATTCTCTCCATACATTGGCCAACACACCCCAGCAGCAGGTCCACATATCTCCATCTTCCTTGATAGACCCTTTCAAAATGGTGATCAGAAGTGCCCCTTGTTTTATATATTTACAGAGGTGAAAAATAATATCAATTAATCTCTTCATTCACATTTCAAGGGACAGCACTTTGCCACTGGTTGACCATAAAGTGGACACAAAACCAATCCAGAGCCTTGGTTTTGAATTATGCTTTCATCAGTTAATCAAATATATCTGTTTTAGTTGAGGCATGCAGTTGGATTTAGGTCTAAAATATTTGTTTGTTGAAACAATATAATACATGATGAAAACATATAATTAATACATGGAAAAAGATTAATAAAATGCTATAAATTATCTTCAAAGAGTTCTCTAAAGTCTTTCCTGTTTTTCTGTATGCTGTCTCTTTTCAATCTTGAAAGTACAGTGAGTTCTCAGGATCCACTGGCTCTTGGTTTTAAGAGACACCATGGATACCAAATCCATTGTTTCTCAAGTCCCATTATATACAATGGTATAGTAAAATGGTGTCCCTTATAAAACAGCAAAACCAAAATTTGGAAATTTGCTTTTTGATTATTTTTGATCCATGAATCCACAGATAAAGAAGGTTGACTGTATTACCAAAAATCGTTTCTCCCATTTGTTGTTTTTCTCATGCCTGAAAGTAGTACAGCAAGTACATAGGAAGATAGCTGTTCTGAATCTTTCCCCTTCTGGACAACTGCTTCACTCTTGATTTCATCACATGCAGGCTAGAGATTGGAAAAGGCTAGAAAGCAGTAGTGAAGCCTAATAAGGAGTTATCACATGCAGTATACACCAACTTTCTACCTGCTTTAGAAATGGCTATTGATGGAGCCCATCACACAATACACGCTCATACTGTGGGTTTCTAGAATTTCTCCATTTCTGAAGTATAGTTTTTCCTGGCAAAAATGGAAAATTTCATGTGTGATAAGAATCCCACTTGTCCAGTTGTAAATAGTATGATGACATTGTGCTGGAGGAAGCAGCTGAGATGGGCAGTACTGATTCCTTTCTTCTGCCATTACTGTTTTGGGATCTCTGAGGAAGCAACAATAATTTATTTATTTTGTTCTGTTTACTTTTTGCTTGCAAAAAAAGAAAAGAAATCAGGTGCTGCAGGACAGGGATAGAAGCTCAGCCCTGCCTCAGAGCTTGTAACTCCGCCCATCCCAGTCCTGGCCACCCATTTGTTGCCTCACCCACTTCCTCCTCCCCTCCCAGCCCTACATCTTGGACTAGGGGAGAGGCTCAGCCCTGCCCTCTTGAGCAGGAGCCACACCCACCCCTCTAAGCCACGCCCCCCTTTCCAGGGGGCGCTGGGTAGTATTTTTTCTGGAAAGGGGCGGTAGGCCAAATAAGTTTGGGAACTACTGCCCTATAACCATGTGGGATGAAGTCTTAATTGTGGCAAAGAGTATGAAAACAGAAAGTGAGCCATGAGGTAATGTTTGGAGAAAAGATCCTATGCCACTTCATGGAGTATGAAAAACATAATCTTCTTGTGCTTGAGTTGGTCACTAGTGTTAACAGTAATGAAAGGATGCAATACTTTTGCATAGGTAACAGTTTGTCTCTCCTTTGATGGAAGCTAGAAAACTTGAAGCACTATAGGGAGAAAAGTGTCTCACCTGAGAAAGCACTTTTTATTCTCTTTCCTTAATAAGTGTAGAAATAGATTGTCACCAAAACTATGTAAGAAAAAAAGAAACATTTATGAGCCTTCTGCACCAAGCAAGCAATTTAAATTTCCTCCCTTCTGAGGCATAGGATTAGAGGTTGGCAATAAACAACTAACAGTAAGAAGAAAATGGAGGATCCTTATAAATCCCACATGCCTTTTCATCTTAGCAAGGCTGCCCACCTTCCCTCATACTCTGAAAGAGAGACATGGATACCTTACCCAGGATAATAGTATATGAGACATCAGTTCTGTGTTTAGAGGTTATGCTCCCTACAGTAATAAAAATGTCAAGTTTTTCCAACCTCTATGTCTTTCAAATTAGCTTGCTTTCATTGGTGATTGGTCATCTGAAGGTAAATGTGGGCTTCATTTGCAAGTCTAATTACTCAAACATGAATCTAATTGTTAGAGGGAGAAAATCTGATCACCTTATAATTATGAGCTCAATGTAGTTTCCCTCAGAGGCATATTTGTTGCATATTAACCAAAGATCACCAACAAGTGATCAGGAAGTGAAATTCCCCCTTGTCTTAATTGGAAACAAACTACTAAACTACTGCTAAATAGCTAAGAATCATACAGCATTAGGTGGGTTTTAAGATAGTAGCAGTACAAATTCAGAGGGATAAGCAATTTGTAGGGTGAGTCATACCGAGACACTTACAAGATTAGACAAAAGAACAGGTGCTTTAGCCTAGAGTTGCAAAATGCCAGTGTCTGAGGAACACAGGAATGCCAGATATCCCAACACAATTATTTTAAAAAGAAAATTAATCCTCCCTTCATGCCCATTAATGTTGTCATATAACAGCATTGATGCTCATATAAATGCTCTGTATTCCTAAATATTCTTTGTTTGGTCAAGTACAGAATTCAGATATGACCACTCCTTCTAGGAATAATAGATAACGGATCATAGTTGTTTTTCAAGGAAATACAATAACATGAAGAAGAATAACAATAAAAAGTATTGAGAAGAATCTGTTTACCTAATCTGACACCACGACCTTTAAAAGAGTATATTTTTGGATAGTTTCTTGAATTTTCACTGGAGATGCGAGGACAGAACCCTACCTGGACATGAAATATTCTGGGTAGTCTTTAGAAAACTATTTTCTTCCATCCTAATTACCCCACGAGTTGTGAGGACACAAATGTGTTAAATAATGCATTCCTCAAAAAGATAGGAGTTTTGGTCTTCAAAGTGGACATTTCAGAGGCTGTCTTTGCTAGGGGCATGGCTAGCAGAAAATACCAGGCCTTTAGAACTACTGTAAAGCAGTGTATTTCCCCTAAGGGCTTTAGAGGCTTCAACTCTATCACTGATGTTTTCTTGGATGTCTTTTCTTTTTAAACCCCCTTTGCCAGTTTTATCCTGGACAAACATAAAGTCTATATAAAAACTATGGGAAGAATATATTTTTATTACAGGAAAGCTGGCCATATGTTGTTTTCTTCCCGTATTTTGGCACATGTTTGCAATTCAAAAACAATCCTGGACAATATTTGATCTTGAAGGGGACTTTCTCCCTTGTTTTCTGGATCCTGCCACTGTACCTGTCACTCTTCCTTCCCTCTTTTCCCTTCCCCTTTTTCTCTTTCTTTTCCTTGTACTTTAATGTACAGTACCACTACATTTCTCATCCTTTCCTTTCTCCCATAGTTTATGTCACACATTGCATGTGTGCAATGATTCCCTCTCCTCCATCTACAACTCCATTACCACTTTTCTTTCTCCCTGCCAGTAAATTGACTTTGCCCTACTGTCTGCTTTATCCTCTGCAGTTGCACAATGTGGCAGTAATATTAATGCTTTTATCTATCTATCTATCTATCTATCTATCTATTTATTAATTTATTATCATGTCAGAAGTGAATAATGCTTTTATTGTGGTATTATGTTTTATTGCACATACTCTTATTCATTCCAATACCTCCATTATCTGGAAAACACCATCAGTTAGACTTTCCCCAAAAAGGTAGATTTTCCTCCAAAATTGTATCATTGAACTGGGAATAGGTCAAATCTATTTTATATATATATATATATATATATATATATATATATATATATATATATATATATATATATAAAATATCCACCATAGGTGTCACGTTTCAGACACTAACTAACCTCACAGAAAGGCAATGATAAACAATTGGGTAGTATAGTGACTGAATATTTGACCCAAAATCTCAACTCCTACAAGAGCTTAATTTTTCAGCTCTATATATCAACTCCTACTAGTGCTAAATAAAGTTTGAAAATGTGGGCAGTAAATATAATATTATCCCTGTATCTGCAGAATCAATATACTCAATTTCACTTATCTACAGTTTCATTTATTTACATAGGACCTGCTTTGCAGGCTCATCCTCTTCTTAATACTTCAGCCATTTGTTCTATTAACAATAATGTTTGCTGTTATCCACTGTTTTATGTGTCCATTCAAAATCTGGGAACATGTCCCCTGTGAATATGGGGATTGTATAGAATTTTCCAAACAGACACTAGAATTTAAATAAACCTAAATATCTGAGAAATATAACAACCCCAATTCTATCTCTATATTTTGAATACAATAAATCAATAATTTGAAATAGCAGAGACTTCCAAAAATTTATTCCCAATAAAAATATTGTAGTGAAACTCAGTTCTTTACCTTGGCTAAAGCACACACCTTTTTCCATTATATGTTAGGGTCTATTACGCATCAGGGTTTTCAAATCTATCCTTCTGCCAAAAGGATGAATCATAATTTAAGTGTTCCATAATTATCTTTCCCAAGAAGAGGTGTTTTTTTTCCTGGCACGTTCAGAGCTCCTTTCTATTGCAGCAAAGTTAAAAGGACACCTGTGCAGATTTAAGTTTTAGGGAGATATGAACGAAAGCACAGGTTTTATTAGTGATATTACTCATTAATGTTTTTGTTGCTCTAGGGCACTTCAAATTAACTGGGCATCACCAGGACAACCAAATGGCATTATTTTAAGATATGATCTCTTGCGTAAGGCTCATCTTCAGTGCACTGTAGCACATCAACTATCAAGGCAACAAAGTGGAGGAGCCTGTCTATCCTTGGTGTGTGATATTAATGAAAACATCTGTGGAGGACAATGCTACAACCCTCAATTTAAGGTAAAATTGGGACTGGGCTGATGGAAGATCCATGTATTCACATATGAAGCTACTAATACACTAGGCCTGTTTCTGTTGCTCTTGTGCCCAGAGGCAGGGTAGTGTCACTGATGTTCAGGAACAAGGTAAGTATAGACGGAGCTGGAGTTAGTCTGTTCTGCTTCACCCACTATAATGTAACATAATATTTCTTATTAGTTGCTTTTGGTGGTAATGACCACTGAACATATTAATATGCTTCCGACTGCTTATATTTGTTTACAATACTATTTTACTGAAATGGAACAAAAATCCAAACCTCTCCTTCCCATCTGCAAAAATGTTGTAATCCTTCCCCAAGTACTCACGTTTTCTCTCATGTTATTCTTTTGCACTAAACCTGTGAAATGTGTGGTTTGTATGAAAGCTTAATAGTGTGCCCTATAGACACTCCTAGACCTAACACAACTAGCATTACTAAAGGATCCTGAATTAGGCTTTTGGAAAAACTGTGCATGCCCAATGTGACTTCAATTTTATTGCAGATTGAAATTATATGTTAGGAAATTGATTCTCAGCCTTTGACCCACCCAAAATTTTGGGTTTCTGCTCCCAAAATCCTTGTTTATTGTCCAAGCTAATAGGGACCTTGAGGAGCTGAAGTACAGAACACCCATGGGACAAGGTTTGTGAACTGCTGCACTAAAACAAAAAGTTTAGTGGAGTGGAGTGACTGACAGCACCACCTACTAGATTTTGGCAAAAGTATCTGGGGGGGGGGGTGAAGCTTCAAAGGTGTAGAAATGACAGTGTTTACATTCTAATACTGTTAACATATTGAAGTAAAATTAACAATTACAACTTAGTTCCTGAGTGCTAAAACAAGAAATGAAGTAACCAAATACCATAGAATGACTGTGTTTTACTAGGCCCTGGGAAAGAAGCTAACATAGATGTTGGGTCCTGCATGCAAGTATATTTTTCCATTTAGCAACATACATCCATATTATAACCGAGACAAAAGCTTTAATCTCCAGCCATTAGCTGATCAGAGATAAGAGTTAAGGGGTGAAAAAGGACAAGTTATGTTTCTGAAGTAGAGTTCTAAATCTCGCTAAAAGATTCTTAATACTTACATCAGAGATGGTGAATTAAATTCAATGAATACCCATGTCACTCTGGCTGTTCTAAATGTAGACAAGTGTAACACTAATCTTTATTTATGAATCTGTGGAGAAATACATGTTTATCTTCATACTTTCTTTTTGAACATGCTATACTAATAATGATTTCCAAGAAAGTCACAATAGATATTTAGATGCACAGGTGACATTCTGGTTTACAGTAAAAGAGCCAACTTCTTGAATACTGAATGCAACGCAAAGCCAAAGCTGTGTCAACAGCTGTAATTTATATTTTGATGTGAATCACTCAGATAACTCACTTTCCTAATTGCTGTCTTGTCTGACAGCGAAACTTATGAATACACACTGTCATTACATGTGCGATGATGCTGTTGACAAATAGGGACATCATTTCATTACATTAAATCTTACCTTCAGACTAAGAGTTTTCTAGCTCATTTGTCAAT
Source organism: Anolis carolinensis (assembly GCF_035594765.1). NCBI lineage: Eukaryota > Metazoa > Chordata > Lepidosauria > Squamata > Anolidae > Anolis > Anolis carolinensis. Next base: position 33,253,765 of record NC_085841.1, on the reverse strand, counting down.
AAACAAACAGTGTACAGACTCCTACACTCTGACTACAATATTGATCCAGTTCCTAAACTGCAACTAATATGACCATTAATCTGCAAATGACCATAATTTTAAAATATTTCTGACAAATCATGATGGGGCTGCGTTCATAGTTGCTCATCATTGTCACGTAAACAGCCACCCCTTGTAGCTGAACCTAAATGGATTTGCTGTAAAGCAGAATCAAATCATTCAATCAAGCAAGTTTCCAAAAAGGCATCTAATCATCCCAATAAACTAATATTTGCCATGTAGATTATGATAAATGATAAGACTAAAAGGCATTAGAGGAAGCTCTATAAATACTTCCTCACAGTTTTTATTGGCAATTTTTCAAATACATATAGGGAGCACAGTACTGTTAGAAATAGATATGTTTGCAGAAGTATCAAAATACTATGGAATGACTGTATGGAATTTGCTGTCTCTTTGGAAAAGAGGTGGGAACTCAGAGATACCCCATGTTTGTATATTTTTCCATGTTCAGGGGGAAAAAAAACCTCCTGTCACATTAGACTGCTTCCTGTCAGGGAAAAACTCTTACCGCTATTCAACAGCTGATCAGAGATAAGAGCTGAACAGTGAAAAAGGTCCACTTCTCAGAAGACAATCTTATATTACAGCTGGTTAGAGATAGAAACTTTTGCCTTCAGGGGGAAAAGAGTAGGCTGTTAAGTAATTCAACCCCACATATTTATTAGTGCCATATATCTTAGGCTCTTCCTGAGAAATTCCTGTATATTGCTTTCTCCTTGGAATTATATACAGGACCTTTCCCTTCTATTTCTTTCTGAATAAGGTGATCACACTTACTGCTGAGTAGACATGTTCGAGATAGGTATTTATAATACTATATGAAAGTTTTACTTAGTTCTTAATATAAAGGCACCCTTCCTTATTTCTGAAGAACATAAATGTGACTTTGGTACTCCACTTAGGCCATATCCACTTCACTGTTGACTCCACCCACAGATCTATATAAGTCCCAATATCTTTCCAAAATTGGAATTCAGTCCTTGGAACAAAAAAAGTTCCTATTTCTGATGTAGAAAATCAGGCTGCGACATTTTAAGTTGTGATAATTTATGGAGCATCACATAAAAAGACAGGAAACTGTAGCAGCACAGCAGCATAGTAAATCCAACAACAGATATTAGCATAAACAAGACATGTATGCTCTTATTAAATAGGTCTTAGTGCCATCTTAAGCTGATGTAAGTGGCTCCATAGGATGAGGTGGGTAAGAGTCTTCATCATCATCCCAGGTGAATCAATTGGCATTTATTTGTCATGAATTACAATATTCTCAAACTGAAAAGACTTACAAGAGGAGGTGAGAATGTTACAATGAGAAGTACCGTATATACTCAAGTATAAGCCAACCCAAATATAAGCCGAGGCACCTAATTTTACCACAAAAAAACTGGGAAAACATTGACTCCAGTATAATCCGAGAGTGGTAAATTTCAGAAATAAAAATAGATAGCAATAAAATTAGATAATTGAGGCATCAGTAGGTTAAATGTTTTTGAATATTTACGTAAAGCTCTAATTTAAGATAAGATTGTCTAACTCTGATTAATAATACATGTAAATAATACATGTAATAATAATAATAATAATAAATACAGGAAAATAATACATGTAGTAATAAATAGAGTAAAATAATAAACATAATAATAATAATAATAAGATGAGAGTGAAATAATGAATGTAATAATAATAATAATAATAATAATAAATAGAGTAAAATAAATGTAATAGTAGCAACAATAATAGAGAAAAATAATAAATGTAACAATGCCAATAATAATAGAGGAAAATAGTAATTGTACCATATGTTCTCGAGTATAAGTTGACCCAAATATAAGCCAACCAGGACCCTCACCCGAGTATAAGCCGAGGGGGGCTTTTTCAGTCTTAAAAAAAGGGCTGAAAAATTAGGCTTATACTCGAGTATATACAGTATTTTGTTCTCACTAACAAAATCGGAGAATGGTGAGAAAGATTTTCCCTGAGAGATATTTCTAGTGCTCTTAAGTAAAAGAGCAGAAGGAAATACATGCCCTTAAAAATTGTTATACAATACAATCCTCCATGTTCATGGGAAATATGTTCCTGGATTGGACAACTTTCAAGCATTTCTAGATCCTCGGGTACAACATTCTGGTCAACAATCATGCTGGAAGGCCCAGAAAAAACCTAGATATAACTTTTTTCAGGCATGGACATGTGAAATGGCAGGTACCAGTACCACAGATTCAGGAGTTGTCCTGTACAAGCATCTCATCAACCAGTTTATTAATTAATTAAAACTCATAAGGTTATGTTTCTTCCTATCACTTTATTTAGTATTACTTTGCCTTGAGTGAATTACAGTATGGGATTCATTTTAATTAAATAAATAAACTGTCACTAACTCCATACTGTAATGCTCTCAAGACAAAGAGGTACGAAACAAAGTGATAGAAAAAAAAATACAATCTTAAAAGTTGATAAGGTGTTTTAAGGACAACAGAATACATTTATCAGTGAAAGTCACTAAAAGAAACTAATTAATATTCTAAATGATAAACATCTTATATGACATCCTCCTCTAAAGGGTCAGTCAAAAATGTAAAAGTCACCTTCTGTTTCCACTAAGATAAAGCTTTCAGATCCTAGCTTCATAAAATACCAGTGTTTGTCACTTAATGTAACCCAGAACTTTATACAGTGAAACAACTTGGAAAAGGTAGGTATAACCAACTCTAGTAGGCATCTTCAAAATTGAGCCAAGCAGAACACATAAGAGAATCTAAAGTTGGAGCAGTACAGAAACTGATAATATTGGATTGTATTCTTTGTTTTCCTGTATGTGTTTTTAATGTGTAGTTTTAGCATTTAAGTAAATTATGCTGGGAACTCGTGTCCTTCAATTATCTGCTGAGGTAATGGAAGATAGCAACATCCACTGGCTTACTACTTTAGTTCAACTCCAAATAAAACTTTACCGTCCCCAGATAACAAATTAAGAGCTACAGAACACTTCATTTGTATTTGAAAAATAGCCAAAAACATATTTACCAGTGTAACGAAACACTGATGAAAAAAATACTAGATTATTGAGAGGCTTCACAGTTTAGGATTTATTCTGTACAAAATGCACATATGTTTGATATGCACAGATTTTCTGCACAGAAAACCATATTTTCTGAGTGGAAAGTATTATAATGCAGAAATATTTCTGCCATGAAAAAGCAGTAATTGGGGATTTAATCTGCATGAAATTGACACATGTTTAATTGCAAAATGAACAGCATTTTCTGCACATAAAACATATTTTCTATACTGCAATTAATATTTCTCAGTTGAAATATTATTTTCCATGCAGAAAATTATGTTTCTTTTTTGTGAATTAAAGCAATGTAATTTGGCAACAGCTATTGTAATTTAGCTATGTAATTTGATCAGTTTAAGAAATTTGTGCAAAAGTCTTCCCAAGAGATTTGTAGGATTTTTCTGAGGCAATGCTGATGGAAACGTTCCAGGAGTTGAGTGTGACGTCTGTAGACCGTCCACATTTCGCTGGCATAGAGCAGGGTTGGGAGGACAATGGCTTTATAAAAAAGCACCTTGGTATCTCTACGGATGTCCTGATCATCAAACACTCTCTGCATCATTCTGAAAAATGCTGCACTTGCAGAGCTCAGCTCCACATTGGAGCTGCGATTCAGCAGGTTCTGGTAGTGCTCTTTCCAACGTAGTGCAATTGATGTTTTGTCCTTCAGAATTTTGGTTCCATCTGATGAACGTAGAGGCTGTATGCCATGGTTTCTTGGTCCATAAATGATCTTTGTGGCTTTGAAAAATCCCTGAGCATCATGGGTGTCTGCAAAGTGTTGGATTTCTTCAGCCTTCTTTGTCCACCAGATGTTCTTGAGTTCTCTGGTCCTTCTTTGGACCTCAGCTTTTGCACTGGCATAGATCTTTTTCTTGGCAGCACAGTTGGTGTCTCTCTGCCATGTTTGGAAGGCTTTCCTTTTGTTGACATTTAGCTGTTGGATCTCTTTGTCATTATCTTCAAACCAGTCTTGATGGTTCTTAGTTTGGTATCCAATGGTTTCTTCGCAGGCTGTGATGATGGAGATCTTCAGTTTGTTCCAATGCTCCTCAACATTTTCGGGATGTTATGGGATGGGTATTTTCGGGATGGGTAGATGATCCTTGAGTGTTGTTTGGAGAAGGGCTCATTTGGAGGGCTCCTGAAGGGCTTGGGTGTTCATTTTACGCCTTGTTTTTATTCCTTGGAGTCTGCGTTTGGGGACAATCTTGATAGCTATAGTGGATCGGATTAACCTGTGGTCTGTCCAGCAGTCATCAGCACCTGTCATGGCTCTTGTGAGAAGCACATCATGGCGGTCTCTGGCACGTGTAATTACATAATCCAAGAGATGCCAATGCTTTGACCAGGGGTGCTTTTATGATGTCTTGAGCTTGTTTTTCTGGCGGAAGAGTGTGTTGGTGATGACAAGGTTGTGCTGTCCACATTTGGTGAGAAGCAAGATGCCATTCAAGTTGCTGTTTCCAACCCGGTCTTTTCTTATGATCCCTGGCCACAGGTCGGAGTCCCGAGTGGCTCTTGCATTAAAGTTCCCTAGGAGGATGATTTTGTCCTCCTTAGGTATCTCCAATAGGACGGTGTCCAGCTGACAATAAAAATTTTCCTTGATGTCTTCGTCAGCATCTAGAGTTTGTGCATAGGCACATATGATGGTTGCCTGTTGGTTTTTGGCAAGGTTAATTCGGAGGGTTGAGAGTCGTTCATTGATGCCAGTGGGTGCTTCAGTCAGGTGCTTCACCAGGTCATTTCTAATAGCAAAGCCAACTCCGTGTATTCTTCACTCTTCTTCAAGTAATCCCTTCCAGAAGAAGGTGTAGCCTTCTTCCTTCAGCTGTCCCTCTCCTGCTCTCCAGGTCTCCTGAAGGGCTGCTATGTCGATTTTAAAGCATCCTAGCTCCCTTGCAATGATAGCAGTCCTGCGTTCGGGGTGTTCGCTGTCAGTGTTATCCAACAGTATCCATACGTTCCATGTTCCAAAGTTCATTTTAATTTTTTGGCCGCAGACTGGTGACCCCTCTGGACACGGCAGTCCAGTCAGGGATAAGAGAGGCAGACTATGTTTAGAGCACCTTTTCTAGCCCCTTCCCCATGTGGGATGAGCAGAGCGGATCCTAAAAAGAGCTGCTCAGACATGGATACAGCTGCCGGACTACTCAACTGCCTTGGACCTTGAGGTAGAATGACTGAGTCCATATCCACTGCCCATGTGCCAGTCTGTGACTAGGGGCTTCCAGATTTCACAGTCCTGCCCCCGTTGCCACTCGCTGATTGCCATAGGACTTTTGCCTGCAGTGATTTTTTTTTTTAACGTGTGGAGGTCGGTGCACATCCGGTCAACACACAGTCTTCACAGGGTAAGGTCCCAGCAGTGGTGTGATTAACACAATGAGAGTGGCTTCTCAGTCTGTTGCAGCCGTCTTCTGCCTTCACAGCCGTTGTAACATGTACCATGTTATCCTCCGCCTGCTCTGCCATTGAGGACTTAGGGTCTTCGGATTGTTTTTAGTCCGAATCTCCCCCCTCCCCCTGTGGCCCCTCCTGGGAGTGCATGACTGTCAGCTCACCACAGCCGCTCCTGAATGAACACACGAGACTCTCTGTGGTATCACCAGGAACTTTTACTGTAGGAAACATGAACATCAGAAAAGCCAAGAATGGGAGGCTCCGGCCAACCCTCCTTTATATACCCTCCCCCTCATTTGAACAGTCTCTTCCCGCTCAGTAAAACCCCGCGCAAATTCCCCGCCAAGTCCATCAGCCGTTTCTCCTCCGAGTCCTGGGACGCAGGTGTCTTATCAATGTCAGTGACCCTGAAACTCAGAGCCACATCCAGGCTCTAGTAGCAGGGTTCTGACATGGCGTCCTCCTCCCCTTCGTCCTGGAAGGAAAAGATTAAACACAACTATTGTTCTCCGCTGTCCAGAGTTCCTTTATACTTTTTTAACAGGCTGCAATGGAATACCGGGTGTACCTTTCCTAGGTCCTTTGGTAGCCTCAGCTCATAGGTCACTTCGTTTATTCTTTTTGCTACCCTGAATGGCCCTATATAGCGTGGAGCCAATTTCTTGGATGGGAACCCCAATTTCAGGTTTTTTGTGCTCAGCCAAACCAGATCTCCTTCGCCCAATTTGTCCCCCTCTCGGCGCCTACGATCCGCAAAGAGCTTGTACTTCTTTTGTGTTTCCCGCAATGCCTCTACCACGGTTTGCCACCCTTGCTTGATTTTGGCCGGCCATTCCTCGTCGGTCTGGCCCTCCCCTTCCTTCCACTCGGGTAGCCTGGGGAAAGGTGCCACCTCCTGTCCGTATACTATTTCGAATGGGGCACGACCTGTGGCCGAATGTACGGCCCCGTTAAAAGCCATCTCAGCAAACGGAAGAAGGTCCGCCCAATCATCCTGTCTATAATTGGTGTACATCCTTAAGAATTGGCACAGTGTCTGTTGGGTACGTTCGACCCCCCCGTTGGTCGCGGGATGAAAGGCCGAGCTCAGGTTCCTTTCTGCTCCTAACAGCTGTAAGAATTTTCCCCAAAATTTTGCAGTAAATTGGACTCCCCGGTCACTAATTATCTTGTCGGGACACCCATGTAGGCGATATACATGCTTCACATACAAATCAGCAAGTTTTTCAGCTGAAGGGAGTTTTGGCAGAGCCACAAAGTGTGCCTGTTTTGAGAATAGGTCCAATATTGTCCAAATGTATCTGTGGCCTCTGCTGGGGGGTAGTTCGCCTACAAAATCCATGGCTACGCATTCCCATGGCCTCATGGGCTCCACCACCTTCTGCAATAGCCCCTGGGGCTTCCCCGGTGGTGTTTTTCCCTCTGCACATAATTCACACTGCGTGACGTATCCCCTGGCGTCTTTCCTCATTCCGGGCCACCAGCATTGTTTGGCCAACAGTTTAATAGTCCTGGTGGGGCCTAGATGACCCGCACCCTTGTTATCATGGTACTTCCTTAACATTTCTCGTCTTAAACATTCAGGAATATACAATTTCTTATTTACAAACACCAAATCCCCACACAATTCTCCCTTTTCTTTGTTTGTTTGTAACCATTTGTCCATTCCATACGCTCGCTTCAACTCTTCCTCCCATATTTCTCCTCCCCCCGTGGAAATGGCAGTACGTTTGTTTTCTTTGGCCGCTTGTGCTCGAGTTAGTACTGCCAGGCCCCATTGCTTATCAAGAAAAATACTCCCTTCAGATTCCTGAATTCCTCCCCCGTGCTGAGGCATCCGAGAGAGAGCGTCAGCGAGTATATTATGTTTCCCCTGGAAGAATCTGAGTCTGAAATCAAAACGGCTGAAATATTGGGCCCATCTAATTTGCTTCGCTGATAGTTTACGAGGGGATCTTAGATACTGTAAATTTCTATGGTCAGTCCACACCTCAAACGGTGTTCCACTTCCTTCCAGAAAGTGTCTCCAGCACTCTAGTGCTTTTAGAATCGCTAAGGCTTCTCTCTCCCAAATCGGCCAGTTTTTTTCTGTATCGCTAAACTTTTTTGACAGATAGCCACATGGCTTCAGGTTCCCCCCCTCGTCTTTCTGTAGCAGAACTGCCCCATATGCCCGGTCTGACGCATCGCAATGTAATACAAAGGCTTTAGACATATCAGGGTGCTGTAGGACAGGCTCCTCAGTAAAACGCTTTTTAAGGGCTTCGAAAGCTTCCTGGCATTCTATTGTCCAGGTCAGTTTGGCCCCTGGGGCCTTCACTTTGGCTGTTTCTCCCCTACCTTTAGTCTTTAACAAATCCGTTAATGGCAAAGTGAGGCGCGCAAAGTCCTTGATAAATGTTCTATAGAAGTTTGCGAACCCTAGGAAGGATTACAGCTGCTTCCGTGTTTTGGGGGCTTCCCACCCCCTCACGTCTTCTACCTTCGCAGGGTCCATCGCCACTCCCTGGGAGGAAATCCTATACCCCAGAAAGTCTATCTGGTCTTTATTGAACTCGCACTTGGCAAGCTTCGCATACAGTTTTGCTTCTCTCAACTTTTGCAGGACTTCCCTGACTAGTTCTATGTGTTGCTCCTTAGTCCGAGATACTAACAATATGTCATCTAAAAAAACAAAGACTCCCTTGTACAACAATGGATGCAACACTTCGTTGATTAATTGCATGAACGCGGCGCCTCCGCCGCACAAACCGAAAGGGAGCACACGATAATTGAATAATCCGAATGCACAGGAGAAGGCCGTCTTCCACCTGTCCTCTGGTTTAATCTGCAATTTATGGTACGCTTCAATTAAGTCCAATTTAGTGAATATCTGTCCCTCCGATAACTGGGCGATCAAGTCCTTCACTAAAGGTAGGGGGTATTTATTTCCAGAACTGATTGCATTCAGGCCCCTGTAGTCAATGCAGAGCCTCAGCGTTTGGTCCTTTTTGCGCCTGAACAACACAGGCGCCCCTAGAGGGGAATTTGAAGGCTCTATGAAACCCCTCGCTAGGTTTTTATCAATGTATTTTCTCAGTTCCTCCTTTTCCCTAGCCGACATTGGGTATATTTTTGCCTTAGGAAGCTCTGCTCCTGGGACTAGCTCTATCTTCACTTCAACTCTCCGCTTCGGTGGGAAACTGTCTGCTTCCTTCTCATCAAATACGTCCACAAAATCCCGATACTCTGGGGGTAATTTATCTGCCAGTTCTGCTATCCTGATAGAGTCTTCCTCCCCCCTTTTCCCCGGCTCCCTTTCCACTTCCTGGCTCCCTCCTTCCAACTTCATCCTGAAGATCATGCTCTTATCCTCCCAGTTGATTTGCGGGTTGGCCTGCCCCAGCCATGGCATGCCTAGTATAACATTATAGCTGGCTATTTGTGATATCACAAATGACACCTTTCCTTCCCAACTCCCTATCTTACACTTTACATCTTCGGCACTGTACTTAGCTAATGATCCCGATGCTGTGGATCCGTCCAACTGCGAAAAAGCTATTGGGGATTCTAGGTTCGTTCTTTCGCATCCCAATCCCTCGGCTAATTCAGGGGAGATGATGTTCCTGGAACATCCACAATCCACAAATGCTTTGCAGGTTGCTTGTTTGCTGCCACTTTCCAGCTGAATGGGGACCACTATCATGGCTTTGTCCTGACTTACCAACCCCCCCGAGTGGTGCCTCATCGGTGGTTCTTCCTCGGCGCGTTTCCCTGCCACGGCTCTTGGTTTGGGCGGGCCTCCGCCTTCCCCTTTTCTCTGCCAGCACTCGGCAGCCCTGTGGCCCAAACGGCCGCACACGAAGCAGCCCCTCCTGCTGGTGCTCACGTTCCCTGTCGGCTCCGTTCTCCTCCCGGCTGGGGTTGATCCCTCCTTCCGGCTCCCCTCTTTCATCTGCGGCCGCTGCTGTAGCCCTCCTCGGTGCCTCCTCGCCTGGGCCAGCGATGTCTCGATGCGCCCCGCCAGCTGAATCCATCCGCGCAGTGTGTCAGGCTCATCACGATGCACCGCCCAGGAGAGGATCTCCCGCCTGAGCCCCTCTTTGAAGAGTTCTATCTTTGTCACTGCAGACCATTCCGGCACCTTTTCAGCGAGGCATTGGAACTCCTCCGCATACTCAGATACCGACCTCTGCCCCTGGGAGACGGTCTTCAACTCCTCCCTCGCCCGGATCTGCTCCAGTGGATCTCGGAAACGGGTCTCCAGGGCCCCCATAAAGCGTCGGAGTGACCCCAGACATGGGTCGCGCCGCGCGTGTAGTTGAACGTACCAGCTGGCCGCTCCCCTCTTCAACACTGCACCAATGGCCCGTACCCGGCTGGATTCCGTTCTAAAAGTGTGGGCATTGTCCTCCATATAGCCCCTCACCGTGGTCAGGAAAAAATCCAGTTCAGAGGACTCTCCCCCAAACTCGATCCTTAGTTCCTCTCGTCTCGGTAGGGGTCCCTGTGGTGGCAATCCCCAATTCTCCGCCCGTCGCAAGCCCCCTTGCGGGCCAGTGGGCCCCGCTGCTGCTTCCCTTTGTCCTGTGCCACGCCCGGCATTCGCCAGGGGCACCAGGGTCTCAGTTGGGAGCGTAGCCGGGATTCTCGGAGGCTTTTCCCCTTCGTCGTCACTCTCCTCCACCCGCGTCAGGCTCGTTTGGATCTTGGGCCGGGCACCGGGCTCCTTTCGCATTTCCCTTCCCTTCGGTGCTGGGAGGTCTGCAAAGCCCTGGCTGCTTCCCATGCTCACGTCCCACATTGAGCTAGCCCGGAGTTCCCTTCCTCGCTCCGGCTCCGCCAAAACCGCCAGGCGCTCCATCGCCCTCGACATCACTGCCAGGGTGGTCTCCATCGCCGACATCCTCTCCTCCAGAAACACCATCTTTTGCGGGCCTGGGGAAGGTGAACCTTCCTCTCCTCCGGTGCTATCTCCCCGCACCACTCCGCGCCTCTGGGTTACCCCATTTGGCTGGGCATAAGCGGTGGATGACGCCAGGGCCGCCAGCTGGTGGAACTCAGCGTCCGTCTCGGGAGTGGCCCTTTCCGACCTTCCTCCTCCGGCGCCCAAGAGCTCTTCATCCTCCACTTGCATGTTACACCTCACCGCTACAGCGGGATGGTGTCCGTATTCTTGGCTTAGTGTCAGCTCACCACAGCCGCTCCTGAATGAACACACGAGACTCTCTGTGGTATCACCAGGAACTTTTACTGTAGGAAACATGAACATCAGAAAAGCCAAGAATGGGAGGCTCCGGCCAACCCTCCTTTATATACCCTCCCCCTCATTTGAACAGTCTCTTCCCGCTCAGTAAAACCCCGCGCAAATTCCCCGCCAAGTCCATCAGCCGTTTCTCCTCCGAGTCCTGGGACGCAGGTGTCTTATCAATGTCAGTGACCCTGAAACTCAGAGCCACATCCAGGCTCTAGTAGCAGGGTTCTGACACATGACTCCAGTGCTTGTGCCCTCAGGTTCATTGGAACACGCAAGCCCCCTCACTACAGCAAGGTGACAATCCATCGAGGGGATTTATATTACATGACTTAGAAATACACATATATGGCACAATGCCCAATTACGCCATCCAGATTTTCTATTCCAATTTTTTTTTTAAAGGATGAGATAATACTGACCTAATAAGAACCCTGGTGGCTGCTACACCTAAATATAAGAGGATGAGATAATGATGATCATTACAAATCTCACTACATTGCCTTTTTTTGGAATATGACATAATCCTGATATTACTTGAATGCATTCTGTTTTATGGGCTGATAATGCATGTCCTCTGGGCTCCATAGCAGTGCAAATAGTTAACTCTCTTAAAATGCTGCCAAAATGCTCTTTTGCCATTTATAGCATGTTGCAGAGTATGCTAGGGATCTACATAACAGCAGAGGCAAGCATACAGATGGGTTCTTGCTATCTTAATAAGCTTCAGGATTTTGTAACATGAGAAGAAGATATAATTTTGAAAAGGCAGCTATGAAGTGTAAAGATCCAGTAAGATTCCTCTCCTTGCAAAGGATATTTTTCCATCCAGACTTCATCCACCCAATTTCATAGATACAACCAAAATGCCCCTAAATTACCTTACTACTGATCCCAACATTCAAGGGCTATCCAGAAAGTAGATTACGTTTTGGAATTAAAAATGAACAAAGTATAGGAGAAAATATTTACCATATGCAGTTGAAAGCCACACCCAAATACCACTTCTCAACATAGTCGCCATTCAAATCTAGGCACTTATCATAGCGATGAATGAGCTTTGCAACTCCTTCCCCACAAAACTCTGCCGCTTGCGTACTCAACCACTTGTTTCCAACAATGAGGGTGTGGCTGGCAACACAGCGTTTTGGCGACACTGTGCAGCTGCGGGAAGGAGTGACTGGCTGGTTGAGGACACAACCATTATTCTACTTTAGGTAGAAAAATGCTTGCCAAGGTTTCTGATGTAGGGGACATCTCTACATCTCAAAATAGGAACAGATGACTGTTTTATGTACATGTATCTGGTGGGTAGGTTGTTCTTCAGTCCCACCCATTGCTTTTAAAATAGTGGTTCTGTTACATTTCCCCACCCTTGGTTGATGTTATTCTTTGATAAAGGAACACGGGAACATGCTGATTGCTTTCTTTTGTTGATTGATTGCTTGCATTAAAAGGTTGGCTTCATAATTTGAGTTAATTTCTAAAATTTTCTTTACCTTCGGCTCAGTTTGATTGTTAGCCTCTCACCTGTTTAAAGGTATTTGCAGGAGACAATATGAAAGTTGTAATATCAGGAGAGAACTCAGTGGGCCTAATCATGTGGATAATGTTAGTGCCTAAAGGAATAACAATACTGAACCACAGCAAAGCTGTTTGTACACTAGTTAATAGCTGTCCCACTAATGCAGATAACACTCACTATTGCAACATCAATCTGCTAAAGTATAGATAAAGATTTTCTGACTGCCATCCATTTCAATTAAAACTATGAGCAGGTGAATGTATATAAGAATAATATCCAGAATGCTGTACAGAATCTGATCACATTTGGACTTAGATGTTTAAATTGATGGCTTATGGATTTTTTAAAAGATAGGTAAGCTGTTACGAAAATGGCCAGCATTTTATATCAAGTACTTAGTTAAAAATATTTAACTAGATTTATTCATATTTAAATGTTCTCCACATTCACTTGGATTTAGGGGGCAGGGCCCTCACAAAAGTGGAAAAACTGTGAATATAAACACTATTTTTACCTAAGAGAATATCTCTGCAGGAATCTCTAGGTCCTCTAGTAGTACTGTATAATCAGTCTCCACTGAAAGTTGATCATATTGAAGAGCAACCATGAAATAATGAGGCCAGATGCAAGAATATGGGTAAATAACAGTGGTCAACAAATTTTTTGAAATGTTTTGTTTCCTCCACAATTGTGGGTGAACGAAGTAGTTTTTAACATGTTGAACACAGTTATGCTTTTATTATGTCTGTATCACATATAGTTTTCCAGAAAAAGGCAATTTTACTATTATTGTTATAATTTGAAACACAACAAGATGAGTCCACAGCAGACACTCTGCTGGCTGTTGTATTGGATCACACGTCGGACATATTTTTCTGATGTTGCCCAAAGTTGTAAATGAATGATAGATGTTTTCCATCCTAGAATATTCTGGCTCCATCTCAGTTTCCTGGACCAGATGTTGATTCTTCTTGATTGGTGTTAGCTCTGTGTTGACTTCCTTCTTAACAATGGTAAACATTTCTCTTATCAGTCACAGTTCTTATCGCAGTTTACCAGCAGATCAACTATTTCAGGTCTTATTAGCAGGTTTTAATTACAATTCAGCAAGCAGGTAGTTTGAATGGTGTCTTCAAAATTTAGCTCTCATTCATTCACCATCTATACATACCTACACATATAATATATTAATATTTTTGACACACCTTAATGTACTGTACAAATAACAGCTTTGCCATGCATTCCCCCTTCAGTTATAATGTGAAGGGAAGTCATAGGGAGGAGGGAGCAAGCTTGTTTTCTGTTGCCCTGCAGACTAGGACACGGAACAATGGCTTCAAACTACAGGAAAGGAGATTCCACCTGAACATCAGGAAGAACTTCCTCACTGTGAGAGCTGTTCGACAGTGGAACTCTCTCCCCGGGGCCGTGGTAGAGGCTCCTTCTTTGGAGGCTTTTAAGCAGAGGCTGGATGGCCATCTGTCAGGGGTGCTTTGAATGCGATTTCCTGCTTCTTAGCAGGGGGTTGGACTGGATGGCCCATGTGGTCTCTTCCAACTCTACTATTCTATGATTCTATGATTCTATGTTTCACTCAGGTGAGTCTGAGTTGAAGAGACTGACAATATTGGCTATCTTTAATGCAGTGCTTTCAGGCTCAGTTGAGTGAAGCACCATAGCTGGAAGGGGGGTGGGCAGGTGGGCTGTAATGTGGGCAAAGTGGTTTGTATAGTGCAGCAAGGTACATTGAAAGGGAAGTTTGGAATTTTCCTAGCACTAGCTAGACAATTTACAGTGGAGAAACTGTCTTCCTCCACTTCCTCCACTATATGCAGAATGTCTGCCATCACTATATTGGGTGATGACAATTATACAAGAAAAAGAAAAATCCCAATTTTGGGGGCCAAAAAAGGGCATGTGGCTATTAACAATGGCGACTATTATGCAGAGAATTGTGGTATTACCCCGGATATAATGCCAATGTGTCTAATTCATTTTTTAAAATACTTGCAGGTCTGCTGTAATGGAGCACTGCACAACAATGCACCGGGTTTTAAGTGCTGTGAGGACAAATACATCCTTATTAACACATCAGATGTATGCTGTGGTGGCCAGAGGAATGAAGTGCAACCAGACTATCAGTGCTGTGGTGGCTACTACACAAGGGTATTAGCAGGTAGGTGAGACATTCATTAAAGTATTTGGCAGATGTAAATAACAACCACAATAACAATTTGTTACCCAACTTTCCTCAAGATTTGAGGCAGGGTACAACATAATTAAAATATATAGATAAAAACATAAGATCAATAAAATACATATATTAAAAACATAGACCTAAGATTAAAACATATTAAAATCATGCATGCCAATAAAATATAAATTTCAGCCATTGTTAAAAATAGACTGAGTAGGACTGCCAGAAGAGATAGGTATTTAATTCTATTTTAAATTCTAACAGCTCATTTAGCTATTGAAGCTCTTCTGGCAGGTCATTCCACAGTTTAGAGGTGGCCAATAAAAATACCACCACCAGAACTGATAGCTGCCAGACTGGTTGAAGTAAATGTCCCCATGGAGGACTTTCGTGTACAGGAGAAGCGATCCTGCAGGTAAAGTGGAATCAAACCATGTAAGGCTTTAAAGGTAAAAACCAACAGTTTGTACTTTGTCCAGAAACAAATTGGCAACGAGTTGAATGATTTTAGGATAAGTGTGATATGCTCACTGGTATTCAGTATTGGAATTAGATATCCATACCTGTCTTATATTATTGGAAACCTACGTAAATGCTATCCCAGTTTATCTTATGAAATAGCAACCAGATCGACTGTCTAGCTTCTGATCTAGGCTCAAGGGAAAAAATACTTCCAGTCCTGCTACCAGTGAGCAAATATGCAGAAATCAGAAGCACAACAGCTATTACAAGACCTTTTAAATCATATTATTTTATTTATTTTTATCCCTTTCTCCCAAAATAGAGACCCAAGGAAATAATAATTATCCTTTTAGACCGTCCTAACTGATAAGAGAAGAACATCTAAAACAGAATGTAGGCCAGTGATCATTTTCAATGTCATCATTTTATTTTCCTGTATGGTTTTAAACTTCTCTGCCTGATGAAGAAGCCAGTGAAAATTCGAAAACTTACATGACGGATTTTGTGTATTTTAATTGGCCAACTGATTGTGGTAATTTCAGACCGTGCAGATACAACTAAACCAGTAGTGGGAATCATATAGTCCTCTCATGTTTTCCACAAAATGTTTCCATTAGGCTTGATCGATCCATGAAAAATTTGATTCTAAACTCGTTTCAAAACTAGAGGGGGGCAGCTTTTCGTTTCTGATGGTATTTCCGAATTTGGCCCCCCAAAATTTTCGAAATTAACGAAAATTCGTTATTTTCAAAATTAATTCGTTAATGGCGGACGCGCATGCGCAATTCCCAAAAACAGCACAGAGGGAGAGGACTTTACAGGACTCTCCCACCCTCATTTTTTGAGTGATCTTCTTCAAACTTGGTACAGTGGTAGAACACATTTAACACTGATAGCTCACCAAAATTTGGAACGTTTCCCTTATCCTCTGATTTTTGGAGAATTTTCATAGCTTTTATAATAAACAATTTTTTTAATAATTGCAGAAATCTGTTCCTGGTTTGAAAGTCTTATTTCCTGTTAAATTGGGTTGTCTTTACTGTGAAAGTCATTGTTCTACTTCAGAAACTTTGTTTTTGTGGCTGAAACTTTGTTAAATTGGTGTGTGTGTGATATATATTGTATATATATATATATATATATATATATATATATATATATATATATATATAGTCCCTGCTTGTGTGTGTGTGTGTGTGTGTGTGTATAGGTAAAGGTAAAGGTATCCCTTGACGTTAAGTTCAGTCATGTCTGACTCTGGGGGTTGGTGCTCATCTCCATTTCTAAGCCCAAGAGCCAGTGTTGTCCATAGACATCTCCAAGGTCATGTGGCCGGCATGACTACATGGAGTGCCATTACCTTCCCAGAAACACCCAGAAAATGGGAATTCCAGACAGGAAACAATCAGGGCCAGCTAATACCTCCCAACAAAGGATTCCCCCAGGTAGGAAGCAGCCAGGCTTTGAAGCTGCAAGGCTATTCAATGCTAATCAAGGTGACCAATTGCAACGTTCACACTTGCCTCCCACAGACAAGAGTTCTTTCTCCCACCCTGGACCTTCCACAGATATATAAACCCCACTTGCCTAGCTTCGCACAGACGTCAAAACCTCTATGTCTGCCACAGATGTGGGTGAAACGTCAGGAGAGAATGCTTCTGGCACATGGCCATAGAGCCCGGAATACATACCACAACAGTGTGATCCCGGCCATGAAAGCTTTCGACAACACAACCACAGTATCCATTCAAATTCATGTAGCGTGGTATGGACTGGAGACCTGTATTGGGGGGAGGGAGGGTGCGAATCTGGGCCCCTGGGAGTCGTAGTCCTCCCTCCCTCCCTCCCTCCCCGGGAGCAGCCGAGGACGGGCCTGGCCCACACCCCCTCGCATCCCGGGCCTCTTTCTCCTCACCGCCGGGCCCCTCTCTGTCTCTCCAGGCCTGAGCTGAGGCGAGGCGGCGGCGGCCATTTCCCCCCTCCGTCTTCCTCCTCCTCCTCCTCCTCGGCCTCCTTCCCCCTCGCCCCCTCCCATTGGCTGAGCCCGTGACGCCCCTTTTGCTGAGGGGCAAAAGGAAAGGAGTTTGGGTGATTTGCAAAAGCTTTTTTTTCCTAACGAAAAAAACGAAGAAATAAGAAAAAACGGCCTCTCGCGATTCGAAACCGCGATATCCAGACGTGTGGACAATCAAGGTCGTATATTGCTTCAAAACAAACGAAAATAACGAATTAATAACGGGTAACGGGGAAATCGAATTATTTGAGCAAGCCTAGTTTCCATAGTGAACATTGCCATCCTAAAATGAAAATCACCCTCCCTTTCCCCTTGCCGTCTATGCCCTGCAGCAGCTCTCTATCTCTCTCCCACCCCCATAGTTGCCACCCTTCAGTAGCCCAACCAGCACTATTGTCCATCCTTTTCTCTGCTGCTACCATCCTCAGAAGATGAAGGAGAGGAAATGAAGAAAACATATCGTCACCATACCTACCTGGTCTTGTACTAAATCATTTGTTTTCTGGATATGGATCTTGCTGCCCGAGGAAATAGCCTGTAATGTGAGCCTGAAGATCAACAAACAGGAAGGAGCTGGTTCTGTATTATTGTTCATTTCCCTTACCAAAGAAGAAAGGAAAAGAGGGAAAGAATGAGGGCAGTGGTATTAATGACAATGAAAAAGGACAGTGGTGGTGGTTGGTGGAGGGAATGGGCAACAGCATCAGGTGCAGCAGCAATGGTGCAGCAGCAATGGTGCAGCCCATGTGACTGTGAATGGTCCACTGACCCTCAGCATGTTCTCACTCTTTATGTTTAGAGATACATGTGAATGTAACCACTGTGAATCAGACACTGGGTTCTCTATCTTTTTGATATTTTAGCAAAGGAACAGAGTGTCCATAGATCAATCAAGCAGAAGAATCCCATTTCCTGTTCTCCTGAAAATACTGCCAATTTCTATATTAAAATGGCATAGCAAAATTTAAAGATTTTATATTATATATCTTTTTAAATATACTCTGAATCATTAAGTGCTCTGGAATATGCCATTCAGAATACGGTGGTCTGTTCCACAATACACAGATATATCTTACATTGTTGGAGATTTTCCAGTCTAAATTTAAGAAAGAAAATGAAAGAAATCTATTTCCCTCTTGGAGCACCTCTCTAAATATTATTTTTGATTAGGTTTTCAGATATATTTGTAAAGAGAGTACATCTGGCAGCACAAAGAAAGCTTTCCACTAGATGTTTAATGTACACATCTCTGCAGACAACTGTGAAGTCAGGAGCTAAATTGACTGCATTACCCATGGGTTGGCATGCATTCCTTGTGCTCAGACGTACTTTGAATTTCTGCCAAGCTATGCAGCACATCCTAAATTCCAGTGCATTCAAGAGTCATTCATATATCACAATATTAGAATGCCTCCCATGATGTCATCCAAAAGGGGGAAAATGCTATCCCACAGAACTAAAAAGTTTTTACTGGTCTCATTAATCTCAGTGTACTAAAATAAGAAGATGATTTTTGTGACCTCTAGACCCCTCCACTGGTTGCTGTTAACTAGCTTATTGCGGTTTACCTCTAGAACCAAGTACAGTGACACAAACCATTTTGTATCAAAAACAGAATCCGTAACCAGTTGGCAAGCAGTAAATATTTATATACAATGTGCCAGCTGGTTTCTGTGTTTTTTAAAAGATTTATTTACTGCTTAATTTCCTTTCCTTGTTTCTTAAGGGCAGTAACACGAATATTGGTCACTTTTTTCATACCTCTTTTTTATAAATATGCTAATAACTCCAAGTGGAATGTTAATGTGGGTCATTCTTTGATAAGGATAACAATTAACTGGTAAAACTGTATGGTAGTTTTCAGAGAGAAAACATTTTCAAGCTTGACTTGGAATGGATCCCATTTTGAGAGGTTAATGAGAAGGTTACTGATCCTTTGTGTCTTATGTCTAATGGTCCTTTTATAAAATAAAAAAATAAAATAAAAATCTATATTATTTCCAATTGATGTAACTTACATAGCTTGTTGAAGGCTTTCCTCTATTCAGTCATGAAATTAGTTTCTGAAGAGAGCAGAGAAATGTGGCTAAGTATCTAAACAGATTACATCTTATTCTCCGAAGATTTGCTCTCATCTTTTTGGTTTATTATTGACTTCATTCGATAAAGATATTTATACAGGCCACTCTTGGCATGCATATTTTCAAGTTATTATTTATCCACATTAAATGATGCAAGAGATGTACTTAAAGTACATTACCACTAGCATGAATCATACAACTCAGGGCATTGGTGGTATTGTTATCTTTGAATGGAGAGCAGAAGGTGAAGATATGAATCCCAGAGCAAAGATGGGAGGCACAAATTTCAAAAATATAATAACATAAATAATATTAGTATTCACCACACTTCTGCATGCCCCTTGGGGTTTGTAGAGAAGGTGAACAATGTTCTTCCTTGAATGTCATCTCAGAACATTGTAGCTGATTTCCATCAAGGTGACTTATATGTGAGAATTATGGATGTAAAGAATATTTGACATCTTTTTTCATACTCAGCAAGAAAAAGTGTCACATCACATGAAGAAAATGGTAAACTGCCATGAAAATATAAAAATGCGGGTGTTTTTTTTTGTGTTTTTTTGAAGCATGAAAATATTTTTTTGCATAGAATACACTGTTCTCTGTACAGAATTCTTTTGTTCCAGTGTTTTTTAAAAAGGTCCATAGTGGGCCATACACACATTTAAATAATATTAAACATTGAAACTATTAAAAAAAATAATCAGTTAACATCATTAAAACCATTTAAAAACCTATAACATATTTTAAAATCCTATGAAACACTTAATCTTAAACACTCTGTTCTTGAAAAGCCTGTGTGAATAAAAATGGAACCAGTACTTATGTTTCATTTACCTGCATTTGACAAAATACATCCTCTGTAGGCATTTTCTATGTCCTTCAGGGACCCCAATGGTATTAGTTTTCCAGAAGCTTAAAAAGAGTCATACTGGAGGACCTATTAATACCCAGAGAGTTGTTCTCTAGTCATTATTTGCATGAGTTCTGGTTGAGCAAATTGGTTCTGGATTCTAATTGCAATAAGTAATAAAAGGATGCCATAATCTACAAAATTATTTGCATAGACCTGATTCTTAGGTTCTTGGATCTATAGATTATTTTTCCACAAGGGCTAATTGCCACAACAGGGAGATCCAGTTTTCTAAAGATAAGGTATTGGTCTTGCATCTTTTTCTGTTTCCAATCTACCTACCAGGCAGAGAAATATGATCAACTCTGTGTATTAGAAGCTCGAGTGAACTGAAATAGCAAGCCTACTGCAAGTGCTGTTGCAACTTGAGTTATTCTTATCTATATCATTCACTATCATATTCTCCAATTTGATTAAAATAAGACATGTCCGCCACATATGGCAGAATGTGCCTTGTTCAATGTAGTAGATGCCTCTGGTGGTGCTGCTGCCAATGGTGGTGATTTTGTTGACTAAAATTAAGTAGATGTGATGGTCTGCATAAATCACTGTGCTTTTTTTTTTTTCCTTTATAGGGGAAGTATGCTGCCCCAATGAAGAAAACTGGGCCTCTGTTGGTATTGGAGATTCCTGCTGCTGGGGAATTCCTTACTCCACATCAGGCAATCAGATATGTTGTAGTGGCACACTCCATGATGGCTTCAATAAACAATGCTGTGGTAGACAAATAGTAAGCAAAGACTTCATCTGTTGTGGTGATAAAGAAAATGGGAAAGTACATCAACCTACACCAGGTACTCTCTCATGCTGTTTTTTTCTTCGTCCTGTGTTTCATTTGTTTGTGACAAAAACCTTGTGACAAAAATTATGGTAAGTTAGCCATCCAATCAAATATAGATGTGTATTCTTTTATTATCTCCATTTGTAAAAGGGAAACAAAGAGGCATTTCCCTTTTATCTTTTATAGATCAGTTGCAGAATATAATATGAAAAAACATGAAGTATGGTGCAATACAAAAGCAGAAATTTGTGAAAGATATAAGAAAAAATTGAACCTGCAGTACAAATTGAGAGAAAGTTGGGGAAAGGGTAGTTATGTAATGTTTCCAGAATGCTTTATTGGGCAAGCTAAAAATACAATCAATCAATCATAACTATAGTCAATTGTAGGAGATTAAATTGACTACAGTCATTGTTGGCTAGCTTTGTAATACCTAATGGGAGGTCTCTTTTATGGAGAAATCACTACCCTTGATCTCTTCCCTATGACATATGTGTTGCTAAAGGAAAGTAAAATACTTTCTATGTCTAGATTAGTAATTTAAATTATTTCCCTGTCTTATGCATGTGTGGCTACTCCCCTTCCATAGCAAACAAATATGATGAACCATAGAGAATAGACAAATAATAGTTTGGTAAGTCATTAAGAGGAGTTCGCTGTAGCCATGCAAGGGCAAGGCAACAGGCTATTTTATATGTTTTCCAGGACTAGCGCAGATATGGAAGCATCCCTTCTGTGTCTGCCCTCTGAGGCCTGTCATCCCAAACCAACTAATGTTGCCACATTCCCATTCTGAAATAGCATTCAAGCCACTACCTGTGTTATAAACAAGATCTATACATAGTGGTTTATATCATGGTCTCACAAAAACATGGGCTTGGGCTACCAAGAGAATCCCTGAATCCACATTCCATTTCCTAGAAAACAGGAAATGCAGAATACTTCTGACATTTTCCATTTTCACCATTAGCTTACCCTAAAAAACATTGCTGACATCTTTCTTAATGGGTGGAATGGGTTGAATATACATACTCTTTCTAGACCTGGTAAGAATGTAAACAAAGGCTCATTCACAAATAAATAGCCTGCCTCATTCTTCATTCAAAATTAAGTCCAGCAAGAGAAAATCCATAGCATTCCACCATTGGCTTGACAAAAAAAATTGCATCTGAATTTTACTGAGACAGTTATTCAAGCTACATCATGTCGATAAACTTTTAAAATATAATATATGTGTATTTTACATATAAACAATATTTTTCATAAATTGGATTGCTAACCTCCTAGTTAATTTGAGGCAAATTATATTATGTTTTTCCTGTGCTCCTTTACTTCTGTTTCAGTAATAAGAACAAAAATGATCTCTCCTTGGAAAGTACATTCAGAGGAACAGACAATTTATTATTTAAATAGAAAGAAGAGTATTTGAATTATTAAAAGTACAGGAATAAAAAGAATATGTCTTAATTTTACATAGGATTCACTTATTGAACATGGGAAGAAAGATACTGTCAGCCAATACCATTTGCTCCATATTAAGGAGAATTTCATAAACTCTCTTACAGTATTTTCAAATGCATTTTATTCACTGGTCTTTTTTGCTCTTGTATAATAGTACTTAGGTGGATTGAGGTGCATCTAGTACTAAAGTATTCCTACATTCCCACTGGCTGCTGGGCCCACAATCTGCACAGAAACAAACTACCTTAACATATTTATTTACTATATTTATATCCCTCCTTTCTCAACCCCCGGGGGAGGGGGCGCTCAGGTAGTATATATATTACTATGGATTAGTTCCTTGCTCTCAAACACTCTTGAAGGGGCTTTATTTAATGATTGTTTTCTCTAAACAGGATCATTTCATATATTTCATTGTATTCTTTCTGTTATCCCACATTTACAAATCAATATCTGGAGTGACATTAACTTCTGCAAATGTGTCACATAGAACTGGCTGTTGCCCTATGCAGCCTATCAAAACTTGTATTGTTGCCTTTCCATTATGCCTTTCCACCTAAGAATTACTTCATACAAAGACAATTCCTTGTACATACAATTTCTTCTTCTTCCAAGATCCTATACAATTATCACATTTTACTATTAATTGTGTATGAAGAATGAAGTAGATTTTGAGTCCCATGCTGGGTTTGATGTTCTCTAAGGCTGAAAAGTCACCTTATGGGAGAAAAGTGGCATATATATTAAGCCAGTGGTTCTCAACCTGTGTGTCCCCAGGCGTTTTGGCCTACAACTCCCAGAAATCCCAGTTAGTTTACCAGCTGTTAGGATTTCTGAGAGTTGAAGGCCAAAACATCTGGGGACCCACAGGTTGAGAACCACTGCATTAAGCAGACATATACATGCACACCCAAATAAATGCATTTTGCCAAATACTACCTTTCATTACCTAATAATATAATAATCCCCACAGGGAAAAACGTTGGGTATTAATAAAGATAATAAATAAATAAATAGCAAATAAATAAATAAATAAATGAAGGCACTATTCTAACCCTGCTTTGAAAATGAATCTTATTTACTTGGAAATAGGATTCAGCACCTTGAAAAACACCTTTAAAGTGAGTAATCTGGAGTGTAGCACAGAAGCCACCAGCTGCTAGATCCACAATCTGCCCCTTTTATTTATCACAATATTTATTTATTATTTATTTATTTATTACAATATTTATATCCCGCCCTTCTCACCCAATAGGGGGCTCAGGGTGGCTTTTTGGAATTTTCCCAGTTGAAACCAACACTAAAGAAACAGAATCTTAGCTACACTTTACGGAGATGGAAGACAACCACCTATTGGCTCAAGGTGTGATTTATATAATAATTGTGGTATACATCTGTTTATCATTAAACTTCTAAAATGGAAACAAGAATTAAAAGATGCTATACCAGATGGGGAGGTATATAAAAATCAAATATTTGCAGAAGTACTAATACAGTATTTAAACAGAAAGTAAAAGGCAGTGGTACAGTCATAAAGTAGGCAAAATGGGAGCATTGCCCTCCAAATAAGAATTCTTCCATCTCATATATTTTTCATGAAAATGGAGGGCAAAAAGGAGAAACCTGTCAAAAGGAAGACAGGTCGAGCCAAACCTGACCGGAACCGCCTTCCACCCAGAAATCAATATCCTCACTGTGAAAGAACATGCAGGTCAAGAATAGGGCTCTACAGTCACCTATGGACCCACCACCAGGACCCTACACTTGGAAGGCAATCATACTTGGACACGAGGGATCGCCAATGATGATGACACACAGTTGGTAAAAAAGCACATTTAAAAGCAAATATGGCATGATATTTAAATTCAAGCTTTGTCCCAGAGAGACCTGGATTCATTCTCACCCTGAGATGCTGACCCAATCACTTTCTTTCAACCTAACCTTTTTTCATATAGTTGTCATGATGATAAACTGAGGGTGGTGTAGAGATAATACATATTTAACTGAATCTTTTTTGAATGCCTGCATGGTACTTTCCCCACTCTACAGAATCACCGTTAATTTATCCATGGGTCATAACAAAATGCATAATTTTGGCCTCAAAAGTAGACCTCGACTTATATACTCATATATGTGGTTGACCAGTGGTGCAGTGGGTTAAACTGCTGAGCTGCAGAACTTGCTGACGGAGAGGTTGACAGTTCAAATCTGGAGAGCAGGGAGAGCTCCCGCTTTTAGCCTCAGCTTCTGTCAACTTAGCAATTCGAAAACATGCAAATGTGAGCAGATCAATAGGCATTGCTCCGGTGGAAAGGTATTGGCGCTCCATGTAGTCATGCTGGCCACATGACCTTGGAGGTGTCTACGGACAACATAGAAATGGAGATGAGCACCAACCCCCAGAATTAGACACGACATGTCAGAGGAAAACCTTTACCTTTACCTTATGTAGTTGACTTATACATGAGTATATATGAAGGTAATAATGTATTTGTCCTTTTCCATGTTTCATAAATCAATAGCTGATCATCACTTCATTGTGTAATTCATTAATTCTGTGCATGTGTTCATGCAACTGGGTCAGGCCCCAGCTTTACCACACATGGAAAGCCTTTGGTACCTTAATTCAAACAATGCAGGAGTGACACTTTACCCATGTGCTTCTCCTGAACTAGATTACTTTGTATAGTAACACATTGTGTGGCTGCCAGAAGAAAGAGCTGGCTCGTAAAACATCTCTTTATGTACTTTATTACTTAAACTCTTTTTATTTGCCTGCAGGAGCCCTTTAACAAAATCACATTGAATTGACTTTCTCACACCAAATCAAATCTCCCTGGTCCCAGTTCAGTTGTCTTTGTCAATATGTATTTTATAAATGGAGTGAATTAACAGATGCTGTAGGAAGAGAACTGCTGGGGTAGCGTTTATGTTTTTACTACTCTCTCTGGGCAGATGAGTTGTGTAGGAGTATAATACAGGTACCTTGGGATGTACGTCGTGCTCTTCATTTCATTGCATGTATGGATACATATATTCTTAACTGGTTTTTCTTTCACACATGTACAAGCAAAGGGTTTTAAATGCCTCATTGTTTAGATTGTATATGCTTTATACATAGTGCAAGTTCTTTTGATACATTTTTTTAAAAAATAATGAAGTAAAGGTTGAAACAGGAAACCATCTAGCTGTATCACTGAGTTTCTTATTCATTTAATTTTCATTTTTAAAGAAAAATATATATTTTTAATAAAAACTCTCTGCTTTATGTGCTCTTAGAAAGTTGTCAAGGTTGCTTCCAAATTAAATGTTCAATAAGTATAGTAAAAACAAGCAAATAGGACACATTGATACAAGTCCTAATCCTAGACCCTTGACACTAGAGTCCCAACCACCCCCCCACTCATGCAGTAGCTAGGCATGCCAGATCTTAGAGAATCTCAGAGCCTTGACCTCCAACCCTAATGGGAAAGGGAGGAATCTCAGGGGGAAAGCATTATCTTGACAAATGTGTGTGTCTATTCCTCATTTTAAACATTATTTTTTTAAAAAAGATTGAATGTTATATTTTGTTGTTGCAACTTGATGCATCAGGCTTAATGGCATCATTAGGGGTTGTCCTTTATAAGAAACCTTTGTAACATTAGCTGTGGCTATGTCCTGTGACGTCACAAGCGAGCATGTTCAGATTTCATGTTTCAGCCTTGAAATCTCAGAGTCTGGGATTGACTTGGCCTGGCAGCCCTAACACTTGCTCTTTTGGTTGACATGAGCAAGGAGGATGTTGGAAATCATAAATACATCCTTGCTTCTCTTCTAAGAGCTTTTGTTCTTCTATTTGCTGCTTCCTCTGTTTTGTTTTAGATACTAAATATTTAAGCTTCTCAAAGCAAAGATTCTAACTTGCTACTACCAGTAACCGTAGCAGCAGTATTCCCAGTGTTGGAGTGGAATTTGGTAAATAATTGTTTCAGCCCATGAAACTCATTGAGTGGCCTTTGACTAGATTGTCTCAGTCAAATTCCTTTCTGCAATTGTTTTCAGGATAAATTTGAAAAGAGGAAAGTTATATATGCAACTTTATGTTCACTGGAAGAAAGATGAGATACCAATGTAATGAATAAGAAGTTATGTATCACATGTATATTCTTTCTTTTTTCTTTTCATTTGCTTATTTATTTTAGTGCCCCACCTTTTGCCAGCTGAGAGCAGTGCATAAAATATAGTAAAATCATTTGTTTCAATAAAATGCAGCATAAAATCACACACAAGCAGAGAAGTCACTTAGTTTCATAAACCAATGCTTTATGCTTTATGCTTTTTCCAATAGTTAATAACATCTTGCATGCATTATGAAGCAACACTATGCAAAGAAGATGCTTGTTCAGGTGATGCTAAATGATAGTACGTAAATATTACTAGCCTGCATCACTTTATATTTGACAGTGTACATAATTGTAACCAATGTGCAGAACAGTACACCTGGACAACCTGTGGCCCTCCAGGTGTTTGGGCCTCCAATTCCCAGAAGCCCTAGTTGTCTTGTCCAATGGCCAGGAATTTTTGGGAGATAAAGTCAAAAATATGTGGAGGGCCACAGATTGTGCAGGCCTGCTGTAGATCAACATTACTGGGGAGATGCAAGATGCCTGGATTATCCTAAGAATCTGGTTGCACCTTGTTGGGGTGTATGGAGCAGAAAATGAGAAGATGCTCTATGTTAGTTTTGACATGGTTTTGCATCCAGCTCCATTTAGTTCATGGGATTGATTTCTCTAGCCAAGCCTTTTTTGCACACCATATCCTTCAACCCACCCTCTCACTATTTATTTTTGTGCTTTGTTCTGTGAGGATATGAGTGGATCCAGGGCTTTATAAAGGTTCCAAACAACTACTAGGGTTCATGGCAATCCTATTAGCATAGGAGAGTTTGATACCTATTAAAGGGACACTTACAGAGGAAAAATAAATTCTACTGGTGTAATTTATTAGAAGGAGCCCCCAGATGGCGTAGTGGACTAAGTGACTTGAAGGTTGGGTTGCTGACCTGAAAGCTGCCAGGTTTGAATCCCACCTGGGGAGAGTGCGGATGAGCTCCCTCTATCAGCTCCAGCTCCATGCGGGGACATGAGAGAAACCTCCCACAAGAATGGTAAAAACATCAAAACATTCGGGTGTCCCCTGGGCAACGTCCTTGCAGACAGCCAATTCTCTCACTCAAGCAACTCAAATTGCTCCTGACACGGAAAAAAAATAATATTAGAAGCTACTCTGCTTCTTTAGGAAGATTCTTCTTTTTGGAAAAAAATAAGTTTGGCTAGGAGACAAAGCTATGAGATATATCTATGACAATGTCTTGTCCAACCAATCCCCCTCCCCCCACCTCACCTCCAAATGGAGCCTCCGAAGGTCCATGAATCTGGGTATAGATAGAGCATAGCTAGATGTTCATCTGCTATACAGCCTAAGCTCCAACAACAGGTTTTGCCTTCTGCTAGTTTCAGGGTGTTGTAGCTGAGAAAAGTGGTTTGGGGGAGATATAAGGTCATTGTGTGTTCTGTAGAGAATTCCAGCATCCATTATGTCCAAAAAAAGTGAACTGTGATGAAATATGTCTTATACGGTTATATTTCACTAGAAAGATGTCACCCTTTGTTTTCCTGTATAACTGTGAGAAAACTCTGATATGTGCCTTTGTTTTGGGGTTGTTTTCTCTGTTTCATTAAAGGTTCTAAAACATCATAGAATCATAGAATAGTAGAGCTAGAAGAGACCTCATGGGCCATCCAGTCCAACCCCCTGCCAAGAAGCAGGAAATCGCATTCAAAGCACCCCTGACAGATGGCCATCCAGCCTCTTCTTAAAAGCCTCCAAAGAAGGAGCCTCCACCACACTCTGAGGCAGAGAGTTCCACTGCTGAACAGCTCTCACAGTGAGGAAGTTCTTCCTAATGTTCAGGTGGAATCTCCTTTCCTGTAGTTTGAAGCCATTGTTCCGCATCCTAGTCTGCAGGGCAGCAGAAAACAAGCTTGCTCCCCCCTCCCTATGACTTCCCTTCACGTATTTGTACATGGCTATCATGTCTCCTCTCAGCATTCTCTTCTGCAGGCTAAACATGCCCAGTTTTTTAAGCTGCTCCTCATAGGGCTTGTTCTCCAGACCCTAGATCATTTTAGTTGCCCTCCTCTGGATGCTTTCCAACTTGTCAACATCTCCCTTCAATTGCAGTGCCCAGAATTGGTCTGACCAAGGCAGAATAGAGGGATAGCATGACTTCCCTGGATCTAGATGCTATACCCCTATTTATGCAGGCCAGAATCCCGTTGGCTTTTTTAGCAGCCGCGTCACATTGTTGGCTCATGTTTAACTTGTTGTCCACGAAGACTCAAAGATCTTTTTCACACATACTGCTGTCGAGCCAGGCGTCCCCCATTCTGTATCTTTGCATTCCATTTTTTCTGCCGAAGTGAAGTATCCTGCATTTGTCCCTGTTGCTTCTAGTACAGATGGAGACATCTACTGGTCAATTTTGGTTACTATATCACAATACCCCCCCCCCCGATGGAGCAGTGGATTAAACCGCTGAGCTGCTGAATTTGCTGACCGAAAGGTCGGTGCTTTGAAACCTGGAAGAGGGGTGAGCTCCTGCTGTTAGCCACAGCTTCTGCCAACCTAGCAGTTCGAAAACATGAAAATGTGAATAGATTAAAAGGTACTGCTCCAGCAGGAAGGTAACGGCGCTCCATGCAGTTACCGACCACATGACCTTGGAGATGTCTATGGACACCACCTGTTCTTTGACAGTTGAGAGATGAGAAATGGAGATGAGCACCAACCCTTAGAGTCGGACACGACTAGACTTCAGGGGAAAACTTTTACCTTATATCACTCCATACCATGCAACACTTCTTATGAGGCCCCAAAGTTGTGTTTGTTCAGCATCCATCCATAATTTTGACATGCTTACTAAAATCCACAAGAATGAAAAGAAATTATCCAAGTTTTTACATGCTCTCCTAAACATCTTTTCTTATAAGAGACAGTTATAAAAGATAAATAAAACTCCATGAAAAACAGAGCACTGACTTCTGATTTAAGAAATTTAGGATTGTGCTGTTTACTCTGATGTAGATAATTATGAGTAGACATGCAGCCTTAGAATTGTATCATGCTGTAAAATGATATGATTTTATCAGACAAAACAGGTCAACTAGAATTGCAGTTGAATGGTCTTTATCACATGCTGTCATGTGCATCTCACTTCTGGTCCCCCTCCCCCAAACCCAATGATCCTCCCACCAATATATCCCAATTCTATATGTTCCCACTACCTCCCATAATGTGATGGGTCCTTTCTGCTTCTTTGCCAGCCTGATTGCAATTATGTAACATGAGGGGATGGGATTCTCTCTTCCTCTTGCTATTCCCAAGCTCATGGTTACATTTTATTGTTATGTGTGTGTGTGTTTTCTTTTTGTCATTTTTAGCGATGAAATTATGCAATTGTCTTTAAAATAAGGAAATCACATTAATGCTAGAAGGCAGGGTTAGAAGAGCGTGCAGAAACATGATCTCAGGACTACAGTAAATACAATAGAGTCTCACTTATCCAAGCCCCGCTAATCCAAGCCTCTGGATAATCCAAGCCATTTTTGTAGTCAATGTTTTCAATATATTGTGATATTTTGATGCTAAATTCGTAAATACAGTAATTACAACATAACATTACTGCACATTGAACTACTTTTTCTGTCAAATTTGTTGTATAACATGATGTTTTGGTGCTTAATTTGTAAAATCATAACCTAATTTGATGTTTAATTGGCTTTTCCTTAATCCCTCCTTATTATCCAAGTTATTCGCTTATCCAAGCTTCTGCCGGCCCGTTTAGCTTGGATAAGTGAGACTCTACTGTATGTGCGATTGCACTACAGAAGATAAGTGTGATATTGAAGGTGCTCAACTTAGCATGAATCCATTATCTATAGTCATGTAACCATAAAAAAAACTATCAGGTTGGTGTGATAAACCCATAGTATTATGATTATACCAATTGCCACAGCTGTATTCTATTAAATGCTGGTCTTTTTATTTTAATAAGGTTCAGAGCTCTCTGACTGAAAATTCTAAATTCTCCTCCCTAACCTGAAAATCCCAAGATTTCATAGGATAGAACCATGACATGTAAAGTGGAATCATAGCACTAAAATGGTGTCAGGTGATAGGACCCTTAAGCTGTCTTACTCAGAACCTATCTAACGCAGAACCTCTCTCAGTAGCTTTTAGACTTTTCTGTAGATTTTGAATAGCAATATGAAACATGTTTTGATACAACAAACAGCAGTTAGTATTTCCTTACATCCTTCCCTTCCTTTTATGACAACACTTTATACACTCTTGGAAATGTTTTCTGTTGTTTTGCCAATTCCTATTCAGTGTTCTGGGATTTTTAATACATATGTTTGAAGTCAATTTATTCAGTAATATATGGACCTATATTCTCTTCCCCACCCCTTGCCCCTTCATAGGCATGTTTTAAACTGTACGTTCTCGGTGTTAAGGTTCAAGAGTCAAGTGCTACATCTGATAAATTAGGCAGAGGTCAAAGGCTACAGAGTGCAGTTTCAGAGGAATGTCTATTTCTGAATTTGCAGCTCATTCATGCTGAAGTGATGCACTATGGGAATTACTACCAAACTCTGCTCAGCAACATCTGCTCTCCCTAAGTGAGTTAGTGCACGTCAGACATCTTTATGTCAGAATATTGCAGTGATGGATGCAGTCTTCAGAAAATGCTGCATAAAAATCTGGTGTGCCGTTCTGGCCATTAAGTGAAATTACTATTTAAATTAATGGCGCTGTCACAGTTTATCTGCGCAAAGAATGAACGCTGATTAGGGTATTAAGTAATTAGCAATTTATCAAGCTGGAACAAGGTTGATAATAATTAAAGAAGTAATGGTTTACCAAAGAAACTAGAAAGGGAGTCACTTCTTGTTATGTGAGTGAATTCTTGGCTGAAAATTTTTATTCACTGGAACAAAGATGAGGTTCTCAGCAAGAGAATGTAGTCTTCTTTTTCTGCCCTAGAATAAAAGGCAACTCATTATCAAAATTTTACTTTGCTTGTTAGAAGGACCTCTCAACTGAAACACTTTCATTTGCTTTCAAAACAATATGGCTCACATCATGTAATGTAACCACATTCTTACATTGTATCTGCACTATATTGCTATAACATTTAATAACATTTTAACTTCTATGTCTCTACCTAATGGCATCTTGGGATTTGTAGTTTAATAAAGTTCTTAGGCATCTCCACTAGATTGCTGTGGAATGATAGCACTAGAACTCTCTAGCAATGAATTATTTGTACTCGACTAAAGTACACAGGTTTATTCCATAGGATGAAGCCAAGATAGTAAAAACAAAATGAAACAAATATAACTCGGTAGGGCAAATACAATTATAATCTGTTTATCAAGTTAAGCTTCGAAATTATAGCGCTATGTAATAAGGATGAAATTTTTCATTTGTTTTGTTCTCAAAGGAAGTAAATTTAGAAATGATCTTCCCACTGTATGAAAGTCTTTTAAATCAGAAGTTTTTGAAACCTGTTTAAAGACAAGGGATTTTTCTGAGCAAAATTTACACATGGTATTTTTTTGCACAGAAAATAGATATTTCTGAGCAGAAACATGCTTTTCTGTGCAGAAGTCTGTTTTATGCACAGCAAAAATGAGCAAGTGTGCATTTTGTGCAAATAAGTCCCAGATTGCAAAAATTACTTTCAGCCCTCGTCTCCCCTTCTCATTGCTATAAGAAAGTTAAGAAACATGTTTTTGAGCAGTTTACTAAGGAGGATGGGATGCAATGAGTATAGTCTAGTATGTGTAATATTTTAAGAAGACCTATTGTCAGAACAATGTGGAATAATTATATCATGTACAATAAATTTAGTTTCAACAACTGACAATATAGAAATATAAATGGTTACTATACCCTTAAAGGATATTATACTATTTAACACATTGAAACTACGAACTAGTACAAACTGTATAAAATCATGAGAGCCCAAGGCTTTAATTTTTAAAATATAATGCTTTAACTTTGTACCAATGAAGCCAATATTGGCATCAACTGGGCCTTTAATAGCATTCCACAGCTAGGTTGCCATAACTAAGCAGGCTTTCCTCTATGTCCTCTTATAGTCTATTTAGCTTGCTAGTAGAAGACAAAAGAGGGCCCTTCCAACAGACTTCAATCTGAAACCAAACTGCAGGTTTGGCCAAGATAAATCAGCAGTGGTTGTCATATTATATTTTCCATCTATCCATTCAAATATTTCTGTGTCATCCTACATCCAAAGATCTCGGGTGATATCCAAGTAAAATCAATGCAAACAAGTTTAAATAATTCAAAACAAAAATAAATAGATTAAACATATTAAATACAATTAACATGTTAAAACAGGTTTAAAGGATTAAAACAATTTCAAACCATGTACATTAACACTTGGAGATAATTCACTGATGCCCCAAATCTTTAATAAGCAGTCATGATATTACTTGGTACCTAAAGGAAACCAGCTTTGACATAGATCAGACCTCCGAAGGAGGGACATTCCGCAATTGGTGCCAAAGTCAAGAAGACCATCTCTCATTTCCTGTGATGACTCATGGGCCATGTAGTCCCGTTCCTAGTACTATTGTGGCAGATGAAGAGGAAAACTTGGGTTTCCCACCGTTTCTGCCAGATTTGGAGCCCTTGCACCTGCAAGATGTTTGCCCACAAGAAGTCAGCCAAACAAGCCTTGAGCAGAAATCTCCCCCATTTTCTCGCCGGGATTATTATAATCAAGATAGGGGCGCTCGAGAGGCGACTCGCCGGAGCGCCAGGGTAGCTGCCAGACAATTAGCTGATTAAGTCTGCTTCCCTTGGGAAACTTTAAGGAGTCATGCATCTGGACACAGTATAGGTTTCGTTTCTTGTTCCCCAGAGAAAGTGTTCCTTGGCGGGAAAACAAGATCCTATATAGGTGTTTGCCCGCAAAGAAATCCTTGCGGAGTCAATTCGTCGGCTTGAGGAGTGAGATCGTGTGTAGACTTCGTACTCCAGTTCCCGGATCAAGTTTCCAGCCCAGCCTTGTACCATGGACTTCTATGGACTCAGTTCTTGATTCATGTTTGCCTTGTTTCAAGTTTGATCTTGCCAAGTTTCAAGTCTTGCCTTGCCTTGCGTTTTTACCACGGACCTTGCTTCTCAGATTCAAGCCTTGTTTTCCAGTTTCCTTCGGATTTACTTTAAGCCTCAAAGACTATGGACAGTTCCCCACACTATTGCTTGCCAAATAGTGTGTGTTTCGGTGAAGTGGATTATAACTTTGGACCTTAATATCACATATTGGACATTGTTTTCCTGGACTATATTTGACCTTTCCTGAAAGGTCTACTTCTGAACTATATTCTACACTTGTTTTTATTGACTATATATATTTCCCTAATAAAGATATTAGATAGATTCTGGTCTCTGCGCATGGTTATTGGTGTTCTGCAGCCTGGGTCCTGACATTTCCTCACTTAGTGTATTGGCCTCACTTGTGGGGCACAGAGGAGGACCTCAGGTAGGCACATATACAGATAGGTGCTCCTTCTTGTATATTATAATGCAAAACTGCCAGGCAAAGGCAGAATGGAAAGATTAGCCTGGAACAAATAGTTTATCGTGAGGGCATTTCATCCAGTAAAGAGTTTAAGTCAGATGGCATTTTCTTGCCTATAGTAAGGAATATTGCGAATCCCCTTTTCCATTTCAACTCTCAGAAGTGAACTCAGTTGGCATTTGAATTTCTTGCTTAAGCCTTTATGTGTTCAACTGCCCTGATGGTGCTAGCAGGCTATTTATACACATGTTACTCTGGCCCACAACATCTTGCATTCCCTCCCTACTCCCTAGCTTCTCTTGCCCTGAAGCGATTGTCCCTGCTTTGCTCCACCTAATGAAAGATAGCTTTAAAACAGTCATCACTGAAAATGCAATACTGGGTGTAGCTGCACTGCACATTTATAGCTGTTTGATAGCACTTTAATTTCCCTTCTATGGTATCTTGAGTTTTGTACTTTGGTCAGATACTTAGAATGCCTTGGTAGATAACACTAGTCTACACCTTTGTATTCCAGAGCTCTCTAATAAGTACCTCATTAGAGTACAAATCCAGGGATTCATAGGATGGGGCTGTGTCAATTAAAGTGGTGTTAAATTGGTATGCTGTTGTGGTGTGATATACCTGTTTGTACAATGCTTCCATGATAGAATTCCAGCCGAAGGGTAGAAAGGGAGAATGAACTACGTCTCCTTGTAAACCAGTCAATTCTGACTGCCACTACATATTGGGGAGTTTGAAATATTTTCACTTAGTAAAGTTGAACCTGCCAGAATGCCATTTACTTTCTGTAGACCTCCATGTGTTTGAAATTTACATGCCCCTTGAGCTCCGCTCAGTTTTATGCAGTGCTAGATTAACCATTAGAATGATTACACCCCATAGTATAGCCCTAGCTAAGGGAGAACTTTTAAGCATAATTATCCTAGCAATCTTCTCTCCAAAAGGTATTCTTATCCTACTTTCTGCTCATAGTTTCCTAAGCACTCTCTTCCACCTCAGGATGTAATTGTCGCCTTGGCCCCCACTGTGGAACACGAATTGTATTGTGTGAGTTTATAAATACTGACATAAATGCAGACAGACCTAGAATTGTCTGCGATGCTGGAATATTGTTTTATATAGCAGGAGGTTGCCTGTACAACTGCCTCTTTGATCTTTTGCATCTGTAAATAGAAAACAGCATCTGCACAAAGGACGGAGAGAGAGGCAGTTCACAATGAGGTCACGGTGCCTTTCAGTCTGTGACTTGGTAAAATAAGCTGCATGCTAACCCTCACACACACACACACACGATTGAGAAATTGAGAAAGAATGACGCCTGGTTTTTAAAAAATGCTACAAGAAAACGAAAAGAGGAATTTCTTTAGTTTCTGTGCTTGCTTCTGTGCTCTCTCTCTCTCTCTCTCTCTCTCTCTCTCTCTCTCTCTCTCTCTCTCTCTCTCTCTCTCTCTCTCTCTCTCTCTTGCTAACCCTTGCCATATCATGTAATTCTGGTATTCTTGCACCTGCTATCTTATAAATGCCAGGATCATAGCCATGTTACAGAGTGGCTGATTTGTGACAAGACATTCCTACATTTTTTGTGGGTATGATTTCAGAATGTACATGCTGGTGCAACAAATATTAGGATTGGAATGTTAGGGTGGTTCCAGATGGTTTTCTTCTCCCTGGAGCAGTTGTAAATTGACTCCACAGCTGCCCCAGGGAGGCCAGATGGCATCATGCCAAGAAGCCTCTGCCACTGCAGAGAGCCAGACGGTAGCTTGGCACAAGTCTTGTTCAAACCTCTGGCTTCTGTCTACTTTAGTGAGTGAGAGAGAGAGAGAGAGAGAGAGCAGTGTCAGTGCAGGTACCATTCCTTTTATGACAAGACCTAAACATTGTGTGTGTGTGGGGGGGGGGGGGGGGTCCTGACAGTAAGAGCTGTTTTACCATGGAATATACTGCTTCAGAGTGTGATGAAGTCTCCTTCTTTGGTGGTTTTCAAACAGAAGCTGCATAGTTATCTGTCAGAAATGCTTTGATTGTGCATTCCTACATGGCAGGAGGTTGGACTGGATGGCTTCAAGTTATTTCAAGTCATTGATACCTTATAGGTCAACAGTACTGGGGAATTTCACCGGTCAGCCTCCTTTGACCATCAATGTAGTACTGAAACTCAGCTTGTCTTGGACTAGGGCCACAGACTTCTCTGCCAATGCTCAACTTTAGACTCTCTTCCTCCTGGGCTTTATTGGGGACTTTTGTTTTCATTTTGTTTTCAGATTTTATTTTGATTTTATTTATTTATTTTGTGCAGACTTCTCTCAATTTTCTCTCTGGCTCACATTTATCACTGATGACTGGGCTTAGTGAAATATATATTTTTAATTGATGAGACTCCGCAATAATTATAATTGGTTTAAATGTTTTAATGCTTAATATTTATTTATATCTTATTTCTGGATGTTATTTTGCTTTTTGTGATTTTTATCTTGTGTTTTATGTTAAATGTGCTTTGATTTGTATTGTATTATATTTAATCACTGTGTATTTGCAATGTGGCACTGTAGTGGCCAAACTGTAAGCCACTCTGAGTGAGGTAGAAATATAGTAAGTAAATAAATAATAAATGGCTCTTGCGGTCTTTTCTAATGCTATGATTCTGAGACTATAGAACAGGCAAGGGCAAACTTTGGCCCTCCAGGTATTTTGGACTTCAACTCCCAGATATCCCAGCTAGCTTACCGGCT
Source organism: Anolis carolinensis (assembly GCF_035594765.1). Classification (NCBI taxonomy): domain Eukaryota; kingdom Metazoa; phylum Chordata; class Lepidosauria; order Squamata; family Anolidae; genus Anolis; species Anolis carolinensis. The sequence continues at coordinate 33,217,168 of NC_085841.1, read as the reverse complement.
GTTAAGAATTGTGGGAATTGAAGTCCAAAACACTCGGAGGGCCAAAGTTTGCCCATGCCTGCTATAGAAGCATATGAATATCCCTTATAGCATATAGGAGTGCTTGTCTAGTTCAGTGTTATCTGCTCTAATTGGGAGCAACTCCATAGTATCTTGGGAGAATAAAGACTTTTCCGTTATTCAGCCATGATTTCTCCCTCTCCTTCTCTATTTATTTTATGCAATGTTTCTCTCTTAAAAGAGACAGTTACATATTATGTATTATTACTTTATTATTATTAAAATTTATGGAAATAGAAATTCAAAATAATAGAGTAATGGAAATTCAAAATAATTGAAATTTTGATCATTTCTAAAAGAAAGCCCCTTTTCTGTTTTCATGCAAATAAAAGGGACGTGGGCATTGAGTTCCTCTTCAGTTATTCAATTCTGATCAAATGTATTTACCTATGTGTTAACCAAGTATTCAACAAGCAGGTCAAGACCTTATGTCAACAGGCATTTGGGGAAGAGGTGGGCTTTGGAGGGGGGGGCGGGTTGGTGGGATTGGAAGGAATATGAGTTTTAAAGGCCATTTTAGTTTATTTACTGTATTTTAATTCTGTATTTAATTTACCACACTGTTAATATTTAATTGTTTTTAACTTTTGTATTGCACCTTTAAAACTTGTCTAGTGTGGAGTGTTAGCCGCCTTGATTACCCACGGGGAGAAAGTTGGGGTATAAATCAAGATAATACTGCTAACAACAACAACAGTTGATTCAATAATTGATTGAGTAGATCTACAGTATTTCGGAGTAACAAAGAGATTGGCATAAAGTAATACTGGCTGGCATTCTCTTGGTAGTAGATCAACTGCAGTAGATCAATTCAATCAATTGTTGAATGGTTAGTCAACACATAGATAAACCAGTCTAGTCAGGACTAACTGCAAGAGTCAGATCACCATTTGTGCCAAATGGGAGTGTCTATTAAAATATGTGAAAAGCAAAATGGTGACCCAGTATGGCATATACCTTTATGACCTGCACATTTCAGCATCTTTTTGTACAAAACACAAGAAAGCAGGAGTTCACTTCGTTCTGACCACCAGAATTAGCCACTGAATCAGTTTAGTCATTTGAAATTCAACCTTAAGTGCCACTTTAGATACCTTTTTGCCCAGCATCAGTAGCTGCTTCATTCTGACGGTTTTATGCTATATTTTATAGCATTCTAAGTATTTCCTCCACTTTCCCCCTTTTCATATTCATATATAATGTTTTATTGTTGCAGGAATGTTCTGTTGTGGACATGAATATGTGAATATGTCAAGTACCATATGCTGCTCAGCTTCCAGTGGTGAGTCTAAAGCCCACATTAAAAAGAATGACCCAGCACCATTAAAATGCTGTGAGACTGAACTTATTCCAAAGAGCGAGGAATGTTGTAATGGACTTGGATATAATCCTTTGAAATATGTTTGTTCTGACAGGATTTCAGCTGGAATGACGATGAAGGTAATTGATAGAAAACCTCTTGGTGGTTCTGGTTTGACAATCGAAAGAGAAATACATTGTTCATAACTATTTTTGTAAAATAGGAATATAAAAACTCCTCTGTGCATTATTCATTTTCGCATTACATCCATATTAATACCGAATGAGATTGCCATGATTGATGTTATTGCAGTGAATTCTAAAGGAATTAATAATGATTAGCTGCTTCTTGTGAAGTGTTGCTCAGCACTTCAGATTAGGAAAGGACTAAAAGTTTGCATTAAAACCTGGCTGGTGTGTGTGTACCTGCTTTCTATTGTGTGGTGAGTTCCTATTAGCAGGACTAGAGATTCTGAAACTTTATTGTATTGTATATCCCATTGTTCTTCTTTGCTTATTCTCAATGGACCATCAATATTTTTTTAAATTCTAAGACAACTATATTGAAAACCACTGGATAAGCTTTCTTAATAAGACAAAAAAAATATTTCTGCAGCTTTGATCCTTTCACATTCTGTGGAGCTTGTAGAGTGCACTTTGACACCATTTAACTGAAATCATGGGAGTCATAGTTTTATGAGGACTTTAGCTTTCTCTGGCAAAGAGTGCTGGTGCCTCACCAGCCATGGTGGTTAAAGGGATGTCAAATTGCATTAATTCTACAGTTCCATTTGGTGAGCTCAAGTATCTCACCAAATGGAAAGCCCCAAAATTCCATAGGAAGCTGCTATTGCAGTTAAAGTGGAATCATAGTGGGTTTGTGAAGTGTGGTCTGAATGTATCAGATGTAGAAAAAAGGTGAAAGCATTGGTATATGCTAGGTAGGCACCAATAGTTAATGATGTACTTTCTGCCATAATTTAAAACTCTCTATCATATTGTTCATTCTAGTGTCCCTAATTAGTGGTTTCTCCATTTTTGCCTTAGTCTTATAGAATCATAGAATCATAGAGTTGGAAGAGACCTCATGGGCCATCCAGTCCAACCCCCTGCTAAGAAGCAGGAAAATCACATTCAAAGTATCCCCGACAGATGGCCATCCAGCCTCCAAAGAAGGACCCCCACCATACTCTGGGGCAGAGAGTTCCACTGCTGAATAGCTCTCACAGTTAGGAAGTTCTTCCTAATGTTCAGGTGGAATCTCCTTTCCTGTAGTTTGAAGCCATTGTTTCGTGTCCTAGTCTCCAGGGCAGCAGAAAACAAGCTTGCTCCCTCCTCCCTATGACTTCCCTTCACGTATGTGTACATGGCTATCATGTCTCCTCTCAGCCTTCTCTTCTGCAGGCTAAACATGCCCAGCTCTTTAGGCCACTCCTCATAGGGCTTGTTCTCCAAGCCCTTTATAATTTTAGTTGCCCTCCTCTGGACACTTTCCAACTTGGAGGCAATCTGCAAGTGCTCTTGAATCACTTCACTGTATGACTAAAAACATATGCAGGGGCATTTCGTGAATTTTTGTTAGAAATGTGCAGTAGAATTACTATAGAGGTTTGTTCCTCACTCACCATCAGAATATCTTGTGCTAGTTTATCTGAAGGTGTGGTGGGATTAAGATTGAAACACTATTGTGATCTTTTATACTTTTGGCTCCCATCAATTACTTCCTTCCAGTCACCCTATAAACAAAAGGAAACTGTATATCCATGCAAGAAAATAAAGATGGGCAAAGATTATAGTTGTACATTATTTTAATGGCCCAGTTCCAGATACCTGAAGTCAAAATTTCCCAATATGAGCCTGCCTGAGCGCTCACATTTTCAGGGAAGGTCCTTTTCTCAGTCCCATTGCCTTTCCAGGAATGTTTGTTGGGTAGAAGGGAGCGTGGTTTCCTCCTACTCTCCTTATGCTGGCTAATGAGGCCTTTTTTGAATCCAGCAAACTTTTATGAATGGATTGCAATTGACCTTTAGCGTTCATGTTGTTTTAATGCTTTTTATATATCTATCCATGAATGTTTTGGTTTTATGTTTTAGATTGTTTAATTGCTTAAAATTTAATGATTATATATTCTATTGATATTTGTGTGTGTTTGAATTCAATTTGAAATCTCTGTCACCCATCCTGATATTCGGAAAATGTAGGACATAAAAGAAAACAACAATTATTTTGTCAACCAATGTTATAGGTAAAAGAAGAATGCAAAGCAAGCACTTTGTGTCCTATATCCATGGAAGCAACAGCATATTGTGGGTGGTGTGATTTTGACAAGCATACCCATATATGTTCGTGGATCAAGAGTCCCCAGAGCAATTCAAGGAATAAAGAAAATGTAGCCATATGCCCAGCTTTGGAAGAGAAAGTCTATACGGGAGGCCCCACTCAATATTCTTTCACAGGTAAAAGATGTGCTGTAGCTTGTTCACAGAAGTTGAATGGAGATAGACCACTTTGGACCTCTAAATGGTTGAACTCACATCTTACATCAGACCTAACCAGCATAGACAATGGAGATGGATTGTAGTTATCACAGCCCAAATTAAATTCCATCAAATGATTAGGTGTCATTGGTTCCTTTGAGTTATAGCATAATCTGTTTATATTTAGAGACCTTTTGTGGATAAATCTATTCAACAGTACATTGGTTAAAAAAACAAGAATAGGAGAAAATCCCGAAGGAATCTAACCAGGGAAGGATTCCTCCAAACCAAGACATTTTTTCTTCAAAAAGGCTCTGCAAATACTTCTTGGTAGCCCTGTATAGAAAATGAAGATAGGTTATCCTCCTTTGCTGTTTGTCTTCCACTCTCCAACATCCAAAAAGTGGATACTTCTTCTAACTATCAGAGCAGTTACCACTCCTTGGTGTTAGAGAGGAAAATTTCTGTAGTCATCATCATAATATCTTGTGGCAAATTCCATGAATTAATCATGCGCTTTCTGATAATTTAACTCCATTTGTATCTGCCCTGAATCTCACGCTAGTTAGCTTCACTGGACAATCACATGATCTCTTGTTATATTTGATGGGGCAAAATGTTTGGCTGACAATTTTTTTCACACCATGAATAAATGTGTCTCCCTTCTTAAACTAAAGACTCAATGGGTAAAGCTGTGCAAAACTGAATCAGAATAGAACCTAAGCTAGGAAACAGTACTGGTTTAAAAAATGATTAATTATAAAACACATTCATGTAGATTTTTTGTCATTTTTTAACTTTCTAGATCTGAACTTAGAACCTCATGTTACATATGAATACAGGGTAGCTGCTTGGAACAAATATGGGAAAGGTCTAAGTGAAATTGGCAGTGCTACAACTAAACAAGATGTACCTGAAGGTGTAAATCCACCCCAGTGGACCAAAGTGGATAATCGGGATGACATAATCTTTCTAAGATGGGAAGAACCCCAACACCCAAATGGTATCTTGATAAAACCCTCTTGTATATTCACTTGATTATCTTTTATGCTGTAAAATAGTACACTACGCAAATACAGAAACGAGTGCATGTGACTCCAGTGTGTTTTTAATCTTGTATTAATCTCTGAACAGACATGTACTCAGAAGGATCAGTTTCACTTTATGGAGAATTTCACTTATCTATGAGCTTAATATGGTGTCATGCATATTTTCATCTGTTGTTTATTCCAGATTGTAATAGTGTATGTCTGTGTTCCCAAACTTTGGTTCTCCTAGTGTTTGGACTTCAGCTCCCAGTTGACTTAGCCAACAGTAGGAAATTATGGAAGCTGAAGTCTAAAACATCTGGAGGATCAAAGTTTGGGAACCACTGGCATAAAACAACTGAAAATTTTGCTCAAATTCTCCATTTTTTATAGTGGGAAACATGTGTTTGAATAATATATTTGGCACAGTTTATAAGAAGCTTTTAACTCTTTAAAATTAACCACATTTTAACTCTGCATTCAAATCTTACACTGTGGCTAGTCTTCTAATTATTTATTTGGTGGTTCTAGCCACCATATTGTTATGGTGAATAACAGATTTCCATGTCATCTCCTACATAGAAAAGAACAATGAAGGTTTTTCCCTGTCTCTTTAGGAGAAAAGCTTAAATAAGAATTGTTATTCTCCTTGTGAATAGTTGTGGTTTCTTCAAACATCCATTTAAAATCATTTAGGAGGATATCTGTTCTGTACAGTGAGGCTAAGCTGAATAATTTCTGTTGACCATTAGTGTGTTTTTTTAGTTTGGTATGGCTCTGGCTTTTTTATTATGTCAGAAGCGACTTGAGAACATAGTGCAAGTCACTTCTGGTGTGAGAGAATTTGGCCATTGCCCAGGGGACATCCAGATGTGTTACCATCCTGCTGGGAGGCTTCTCTCATGTCCCCACAAACTAGAGCTGACAGATGGGAGCTCATCCCATCTCGCGGATTTGAACTGGCATCCTTCAGGTCAGCAGGCCAGCCAGCACTGTCTCTGGCTGACAATTATTGTTTTTTCCTCCTTCTTCCTACATTATGAAATAGAAGTTTTAAAAAGCATCAGTTTTAAAGCAAAAAAAAAAAGGGTTTTGACCCCAAATCAGAGAAATTTGGATTAAAATTCACACCTAGCCCATTTACTAACTCAAAAAATGAACATAATTTACTCGCTTCTACTTTAAAGTTTAAGTAAACATGAGTTGTGTTCTCCTATTTGTTTCTTGAAATGTGAAAAATTGCTTAAGGCCAGTGTTAAGGTTGTGGGTTTGTATTCCTTGAAGAGAGAGAATTCAGACCACACACTCCCTTCAAGGAAATACTAAACATGAACACTGACACAGTACATCTGAACATCCATCCTAAGTCAAGACAAGAGTCCTTAAATTTGAACCATTATAGCCTAATGTTAAACAACTATTGCTTTACATAACCGCTAGAAATGTAACTTTTCTTTCTATTCTAGAGTGGCGTGTTTATAAGTGGGTTAGTACCAATATATAACAAAAAGCATTAGTTTTGCTGAATATTACATTGAACATTTTAGAGTAGTTTTGCATGGGAGTAAAACATTATTTTCCTTTGTTTTCTGTGGGTAGGGGAAATAGAGATGGAACCCAAATGGCATGTTTCCCAGGATTTTCTAGAAATACTGATGGGAAAACATTGGGTCTTTCATATTAAACCAGATTATAATTAAGTGTTAGATCCAAAGCAAGACAGGAAGCATTCAATATCAGAAATAGACTTTCTTATTGGTATAATAATATGGTAGACTTGCTCATCAGATGCTCCTTCTGTTGTGTATTAGCATTAATATTTATAGTAGCAAGTTGCTCCCAAGAAAGATATCTCTTTCCTCACGTAATTTTAAAAATTGTTTGACAATGAATTTCTGATTTTTTCTCTCTCCCCCCCCCCCCCCCACACACTTTATGCTAAGGTATCATTATTCATTACATTATTCTCCGAAATGGGATTGAACGTTTCAGAGGAAAAGAACAGATGTTCATGGATACTAGTGGCATCCAGCCATACCAGGAATACACATATCAACTGCGTGCTTGTACTGTTGCTGGCTGTGCAGATAGTAGAAAGGTGAGTACCTTCTTTACTCTGCATGAGTCGTAAAGTATGAAGGACAATTGAGTATTATCAACAGATGCCCAATTTCAATTCAGATCCTAATTTGGGGTTTTAAAAAGTCCTACTTTTAGTCAAAACTAGTCTTACTATTTTGTCATACGTTCCACACGCCCTCCCATCTCTCCTCATCATGTGGTGGGGACAAGAAAGGGTGCGTCAGACTTTTCCCTCCTATCAGATGGCAGAAAGGGTGGCAATGCGCATTGCCCTGCCTCCCTTTCTGCCATCACACAGGGATTTGGGGAGGAAAGTGCAGATAGCTCCATTGGTAGCTCCTTTTGGCACTCCGCCTCTATTTTGGGAGGAAAGTGGGTGGGGGCCTGCCGTGCATCATGTGATGGTGGATGGCAGGCCCCATCTAAGCCATGATATTAAGTGGCAAAACAGGCCATCTTTGCTCTGTGTGAAGAGGTCCTAAATTAATGGACAGTTACCATATAGGGTTGTTGTATGTCTTTTGGGCTGTGTGGCCATGTTCCAGAAGTATTCTCTCCTGACGTTTCGCCCACATCTATGGCAGGCATCCTCAGAGTTGTGAGGTATGGTTGTGGTATTGTGAGATATTCCATACCTCACAACCTCTGAGGATGCCTGCCATAGATGTGGGCGAAACGTCAGGAGAGAATACTTCTGGAACATGGCCACACAGCCCAAAAGACATACAACAACCCTGTGATCCTGGCCATGAAAGCCTTCAACAACACATAGTTACCATATATATTAATGTATGTGGATCTCATGTATTAATTGATGGCAGGTTTGGGGGCCAAAATTATAATTTCAATATGGCCTGTGGACATATTGCAATTTTCTTCTTGTTGAAAGTCTTTGAAAAGGTCACAGGGTTCTGCACATAATTTACCAATTGATATTTTTTTTTACAGAAAACACCATAGCAAAAATAAACTTGACACATATTTTCCCAGAATCACATTTTTGTGCTGTTCAAGAAATTGCAATTTCTGCACAGAAGATAATATTGCTACACAGAAACATTCTTATTTTGCAGAGAAAATAAAATTTCTTCATAGAAATGTGGTGTTTTCTTGGCAAACTCCCAATTTTGCACAGAATATATCCTGACTTATTGAAATAATATGAGGCAAAAAAACAATTCAGTCAACCATCCTGAGCTAGCCAGTTTTTTCCAGGCCTACTTGCTCCAGTTACTTAGACCTTGTTGTAATTATTGAAACCCTTCCACTGCTCTTCAATTATCGGAAAGAGGAGAGACAAAAGAGTCACAGTGCTATCATTCATTGTTTAGAAAGGTACTTCCTAATTTCCAAAGCAGCTCTTGAAATATAAGCTGTTTTCTGCTCTCCAAGAAACAACATGTGCCTATGTAAGCTGAAGAAGAGATAGCAATCCCTTTTGATGGCACCTCTGGTTAAGGGCAAGGGTAGCAATGGCATCAAAGTTTATGCCAATGTTTACTGGTGATAAAACCCATATGAAATCAGGCTGTTAAAATGCAAAGACACTGATTAACCATATGAAAGGGAGTTATCATGCATTCTCTGGCCAGACAGCCTGCTGACCAGATTTTCCTTTCACCTAGTGGTTTGAATTGAAGGCAAAACACTCTGAATCTGTTTGGATAAATTGTACACCTAAACTCATGCGTAAACATATTCAAGGTCAGATTTCACTGCTTGAGAGGAGGGGGGCTAAAAGAAAGGAGAAAAGTAACTAGTTCTACAGAGCTGTGGTAATGATATGCCAGGGCAAACAACAACATTTTAAACTAGAAGTGACATTCTCATTGATCAAGGTATCTCGTGGACTATTACAATAAATTGCTGTCTAATTCATGTGTGTTCAGGTAGTTGCAGTCACTGTCCAAGGACTCCCAAAGAGTGTTCAGCCACCAACAGTTACAGCTCTGAGTGCCACGGCATTGCATTTGAGTTGGACAGCACCAGAAAAGCCAAATGGTATCATCCGAGAATACCAGATCAGTCAGATTGGGAAAGGTCTTATTCACAGTGACACTGCAGGCAAGATGCAGCATGCAGTATCAGGTAAAAGCCCATTAAAAGCATGATATTATTGTCTTGTTTAACAGTCTGTCTTCTGATGTTCTTTTTTTTTAAAAAAAAAAATGGCTCCAGTCCTAAATATATTTATGAGGAAGCAAATCATTTTAAAGTTGAAAGAGCAGAGCTTGGAAATTTACCTTTAAAAATCATTATATACTGTATATACTATATATGTTGTTGACTCCACTTCCTCAACATCTGTGAATGCCTGAAAAAAAGCCATGATTTTAGTTGCTCGTATTCTTACTCCTCATTACTTTCTCACTGGTTTTACATGGTAGTTGTTAGAGTGGTCTAGCATTTCTGTGTTCTCAAATAATTTACTGTGCCCAGTTTTGTTCATCAAGTGCTCTGCTATGGCTGACTTCTCTGGTTGAATCGGCCTGCAGTGTAACTACCATGTCAGACTACACAGAGAAGCCATTTAAATCCACAAGCATGTGGACAATTTCAACAGAAAGGAGGAAACAGTGAAATTGAACCAAATCTGGCTACCAGTATTTTTTTTTAAACTAAAATCAGGACAATAAATAAAGAACAACATTCTGAAAACAGGGGAATTCTAGACATGAAACAATCAGGGCCAGCTAACACCTCCCAACAAAGGATTACCCCAGGCAGGAATTAGCCAAGCCTTGAGCTACAAGGCCATTACATGCTAGCCAAGGTGATTAATTACAGCATGCACACTTGCCTCCAACAGACAAGAGTTCTTTCTCCCACCCTGGATCTTCCACAGATATATAAACCACACTTGCTTAGTTTCCAATATACCTCAAAACCTCTGAGGTGTCTGCCTTAGATGTGGGTGAAACGTCAGAAGAGGTTGCTTCTGGAACATGGCCATACAGCCTGGAAAAGTCACAGCAACACAGTGATTCTGGCCATGAAAGCCTTCGACAATACATTATCATGTTGTTTGGTGGATTCTGGAAATCATAGTTGAAATAATAATTTCCTTTACCTCAGGAACTTTTTGTGCTTTCTTGGTTATGCCATATTGCTGATGAAGGCAAGGATTTACCTTTGTTCTAAATTGGAAGATCTTATTTTGTAGTGTTATTTGTAATACCAAAACTATTGCCAATGAATATGTATTATTCTAGTTTTATGTCTAGGGAGAGACTAATATGTAAAAAAGGAATCTCCCTTGCTCTCCAAGGCAAGCCTGCTTTGTTCCTCCCAAGGCTGCATTGTGCTTTTTGCAGGGCGATAATTACTACTCTCTAAATTCATGATGTTCGCTGAAACAACTGTACTTATTTCACAATCTCAAATGTTTGAACTAACCCTCATTTCAGGCCCCTGCAGACCTGTGTTTTGATTTTCTCATCTTCTTCAAAAACCTTGGCTTCTCCCAGAGCAACAGTTGAACATTAATGAAGCTGTAGCATTAGCGTTCCCTGAGACTTTGAATCCAAGGGCCTTAACAAATTGCAGATGAGGAGGCTTGCACCTTGCCACGGCATCATTGTCTCGCTGCTTATTTTTAATTACATCAAAGCTTTGGAAACATGATCCCATAAATGCTTTGTGGGAATAGTGGTGAATGTGCTCGTCATGTGAAATCCATAAATTGCTTATAATCCTCTCAAGATGTTAAAAAAAGCATTAAGTAATTGAAGACAGGAAGTCCTCAGTTAATTATTTAGAGGTGTTATCAATGCTTTAAGTAAACTGAAGCGTTTTCTGCTATCGCACCGGGTTGAATGCTATTGGGATCGAGGGGCACCAGCCATCATCTTCTCATATTCTCTAATGCAAACAGCATATGGCAGCTTGTCAATAAAAGACCTTTTTATATCATTTATTAGTGAACACTTCCAGTACTCTGTACAGAACAATTTGGATGACAGTTATGGCATTGTTTCACTTTGTGTTACTACTCCTTTACAAATGGTCCCGCTAATGCATTGGGGGATGGCGAGGGGAGGGGGGAAGAGACTAAAATAATTAAGGGGTATTGTATTAAAAGAAAGCAAAGACTGCCCTCTTCAGCAGCAAAAGCAAGAACAGAAAATGGTTCTCCCAAGTCTGCTCCTTGGATCTTAAATGCAACGAATAATGGAACTGGCAAGGGAAAAAGCTTCTCATGGCTAATTTTATTTTGGAAGAGGCAGGGGTTCATGGGGGTACATTTCACTGAAGAGATTACGAGTGCATTGTTGTGAATATTTCTGCCAGAAATGGCTGGAGAATTTTCCAAATACTTTCTGTTCCCAAGAGGCATGTTTGCTGTTGTGTAAAAATAACAAGGGGTCTTGTCGCAGTTTAAAGACTAATACGATTCCAGTGCAATCTTATATATGGCTACTACTCAGAAGTGAGTTTAAATTCTTATGTTCCTTAAATTAGCTTTACTCTCAAGTAAATAGATTGAGGAGTGATGCTTTTTATAAGTTAAAAAAGGTAAAGGTTTCCCCTGACGTTAAGTCCAGTCATATCTGACTCTGGGGGTTGGTGCTCATCTCCATTTCTAAGCCGCAGAGCCGACATTGTCTTTAGACACCTCCAAGGTCATGTGGCCGGCATGACTGCATGGAGTGCCGTTACCTCCCCACCGGAGCAGTACCTATTGATCTACTCACATTGGCATGTTTTTGAACTGCTAGGTTGGCAGAAGCTGGAGCTAACAGCTTAGGTCTCATGCTGTAGGCTATAACCCTGAAAAGGTCTTACCACAATAAATATACAAGGTGGACCAGAAGGCACGAAGGGGTCCTCTGTATACTGTATATGAGGCCATATACAGTATATAAAGTTATTGGATGCCATTTGCAAGATCACACTAATGTCTCTCAATGCTAACTCCCCCCCCCCCCACCCCCCAAAAAAACCCTACCTTGCAACCTTCCCACCTGTCCATTTTTGGTTGTCAGAGATTGAGGAAATACACAGCAATCTGTCCACTTAATGGAAAATAAAGGTATGCTTTATAACTGATGTGCCATGACACCCCAGAATGGCCATGGGAAGCTACTTGGGGGCATTTACACTATAGAATTAATGCAGTTCAAGCTCCATGGTTTAATTCTAGTGAGGTACAAGCAGGACTGTAGCTGGGGAGGGGAGAGAGAGAGAGAGAGTCAAGGGTTCAATACCCCCCCCCAAAAAAAATGTGTCAGGCAAAAAAACCTGGTTTACTCATGAATTGATTAGCCAGTAAAAAATCATTAGTAAACCAAGTTTTTTTAACCTGACCCATTTTGGAAGGGGGGGGGGGTTGAGCCCTTAACCCACCCCCTCTGACTACTGGCCTGGGTATCAGCACTCTAGAGAACACTCTAGAAGACTAAATACTTTATATAACTACAAATCCCATAATTCCATAGCATTTAGACATGGTAGTTAAAATGGCATCAGACTCCATTGACTCTACAGTGTAGATGCATCCCATAGCCTACAAGGGGTTTTGGTGAGATTTGGGTTGTTGCAAAGGCAAATCAGTATTGTGAACTTCATAATGATAAAAAAGTAAGTTGTGATGTAATGTCCTTACTTACTAACATGCCAACCAATGCTTTTCAAAATGAGGAATGAATATCCAGTCATGTTAATTTTTTTTTTGGCCTTCTTTCTTTTGTTTCACATTTGACATTTTCAGTCCCAGTCCAAATAATAGCCATTGTAAACATAATAAATTACAAATACTACACTTCCCCCATTATTCAAACTCTATGTGCCACAACATAATAAATCCGAATCCCTCCTTGGATAAAAATACCTTTATCTGCCAGTGGAAAGACAGCAGGGAGAGGTCCAATTGGCCCTTTCAGGGAAAGGAGTTCCACAATTTAGAAGTAGCCACAAAAAGGTTTTCTCTTGTATCCTCCCCATTTCCGGATCTTGGAACACAGGCAAACACATACGGACAGATACAGTTTTCCAAATAGTTGGAGCCTGAAGTGGATTTATAGCTCAGCTGACATAGAAGGCATCAACTTCCATGAGTCAATCCTATTGCACATAATGGTTAATCATTCACAACCACTTCCATTTAATGAGTAAATAGATGCAGCTAACAGGATATTTACCACTGAATTAAGACTATAGGGAAATGCTACCCATTTTAGGAATTTTGAGAGAAGAATTTCAACAAAACTTATAATTTCTCAGGTGTGTTCTACACTTCCCAAGTTACCATCACATTCCTAAAGCAGAATTATAAACAACTTAAGGACTCCCTCTGGATCAAAATGACTGAATTATTTCAAGGAAAGCGATAAGATTTTCGACAAGACGAATAAAATTTCCCAGGAGAAGTTCCTATGGCCCAAATTACAATATTGCATTTATTACAGATTGCATACAAGTGCTGCTTTTTACAAATCATGTAGTACTTTTTATATCTCTCCATAACTATCAATTTATTATTGCCAATAGAATAACCATTTTAAAAAATACAAAACATTTGGTGCAGCAACTCTTTTTTTGCCTCACCCATTTTTCTCTGTAAAATTTATATATGTAAATGAATGTTGCTTCATAATAAATATCATGTTTATTTTTTAAATTAATGAACGTGACTCCCTTTAAGGGAATTGAAATAATCTTTTGCTACAATAATCTCTCCTATCATGAAGCATTGCCTATTTGGCTCACATCCATGCCTTTGCCTCTCTATCCTGCAAGAGCTATTTCAACCCTTTTGCTTTCATGCTAAGTATGCAAACGGGGCTTCAGGTTTTGTTTTGTTTTTGTTTTTTTAGCTTTCATTCCAGTTCATGATGAGGTTAGAGTCCAGGCTGCTTTTCTGACTCATCTTTTTATTTTCCAATGCTTCTCATCCTGTTCAATTTGCACACGGCTTGAAGCCTTGGGTGTCGTTCATTCATTGTTTTTCCTTTCAGATGGGTCTCTTGTGTATTGCTGCTTGTATTGCTACTCTGTATGTATGACCATAAAAAAAACAACAACAATGAAGCTGTCATCTAACTGGTTTTAGAAAAACAGTTCAAACCTAAGGCTTTTCTCTCCATCCTCCTCCCTCCCCATCATAGAACTGCATTGTTTTTTTTTTAAAGTAGGCGCAATCCTAGTTTAATGAAAACATTTTGCAAAGAATAGGCAAGCAGAGATAAGAAAGCTGGGACCCATCACTGACAAGGACAAGAAAGATTAGAGGAAAAAATACAAACTGTGAACAGAAGTCTAATAGCAGTTCCTGAGCTCACAATAAAAGAGAATCCAATGTCTTACCCCACTTCTTGCTACTGCTTTCTGAGACATGTTAGAATGGATACATATTTATAAACCCACTTTCAAAGGATCCATTGAGTCTTTCAGTGTTTTGTGGTAGAGAAATGTTAAGAAGAAACCAGAGAAAGTGAATGTAAATTAAAGATGTAGGAATGGGAGAGGATTTGACTAGGAAAAGTGGCTGGATATTAGTCTGGATCCTGGGATATAGCTTACGAATGTACAATACAACTGCATATTGTGTTTTAAATCCTGTTAGATAGAAATGGATGTCAGTGTGTTTTTATGCAATGGCAAAGAATGATTAAAGTATTGATTTCAGTCCCAAGAAAGCATGGCAATGACAATTGAATTAATTTTAAAAGGCAGCCTCAGAGGAAGAAAATGGCAAATCCTCTTCTGAACAAATCTTCCTAAGAAAACCATATGGGTGCTAGGGCCACCATATGTTGGAAATGACTTAGAGCAGTGGCTCTCAACCTGTGAGTCCCCAGATGTTTTGGCCTTCAACTCCCAGAAATCTTAACAGCTGGTAAACTGGCTGAAATTTCTGGGAGCTGTAGGCCAAAACACCTGGGGACCCACAGGTTGAGAACCACTGACTTAGAGGCTCACAACAATGTTGACAAAAACAACATCATAGGATCACCATATGTTGGAAATTACTTGGGGACACACAACAATGGCAACAACAACAATGCAGGGATGGTGGCTATCAGTAGCTATTAGTTACCACAAAATGAAGTTTTCAAAACTTAGATGTAGAACATATTTGAATGCACATGGCTAGAAAACAAACTGAGTGGGGACTGCTGTTGACTTCAGCTCTGCTTTAGGTTTCTTGGAAACACCTCCTCCTCCATGGTATGTATGTGTGTCTGCCTTCAAGTCGCCTGTCAGTTTATGGCAAGATCATGAATTTCATCATGTTTTCTAAGGCAAGGAATCCCCAGAGATGGTTTTGTTGCTTATTTCCTCTGAAATATTGCCTACTATTAGGAATATATTCATAACCTGTTAAGATTATGATACCAATATGGTTAGATACTGGTGCAGAGTAGCAAAAAATGCAGAAGACTAGGGGTTTATGTAAGCAGAGGTAAGAAAAGCAAAATAGCCAGCCTCCCTTTCCCTTTAAAGAGTCATGCGCATAAAATCAGCATCAGAGACATCAAAAGTAAAATAGTAAAAATATGTTTACTCACAATCTTGTATGATGATGGTCATACAGGTAAAAACATCTTAGTTCCAAAAGAATACAGTTCAGGATACTACATATCTCTTAACAAGTAGTAACATCAGCATGGCATGCCAGGATCAAGAAACAGGAAGATCCAAAGAGAGGGAGAACAAAAGAAAGACTCTCCTTTTATGCCCCAAATTCTAAAGGCATACGTTACTTCCTGTAAGTCTCCAGGAAGTATACTCCCATTTCCCACATTTCTCATTTCCCTAAAATGGTGCCATCAACTTTGGAATGCAGCTTTGGCTTCAGGTTACTAAGCAACAAGCAAAACTAACTATATAAACCATCCTACATTGAAAATGCATGCATGATTACTTAGATAACCCAACACCTACAGTGCTTTGTATACCCAGTATTTTCCCCAAAGATAGACTTGATGTCAGTTAACAACAATAAAGAACTCAAGGTGGCATATTGAAACAATACATTGTAGTTAAAACTACAATGTGTGTAATTTTGGGGGTCATTTCATAATTTGAAAGATTTGTATGATTTGGTAATTACAAATTACCAAACCAAAACAAATTGAAACAAACCCCTCAAAAACTTTCAAAAAATTGTAAATGATTAGTTGATTTGGAGCATTTTGTACAATGTAACAAAATTGCCTAGGAAGGAGATGGTTTGACTGTGTCAGCTGCAAAGCTAGTCTCCTCCCCTCAGCAAAAGATGGGTGCTTGAGATCCATTCTGTGTTTATTAAAAATTAAATTTAGAAAATTATTTAAAATTACACTCCTTTTTCCCTACCCCTAGCAGGAAGATGGAATAACTATAGTATTATTATTATTATTCATTAATTATTGATTCAGTATTTGTTATTATACTCATACAGTTGGAAGGGATCCCAAAAGGACATCCAATCCCACCCCATTCTGCCAAGTAGGAAGATGAAATTACTATTATATTATTATCCTTTGTTGTTGTTGTTGTACTCACAGAGTTAGAGGAGAACCCAAGACCCCTTCTGCCTAAAATGAAGACCCCGTTAAATCCTTCTTGACACATGGCCATCCAGACTCTGCTTATCGAATCACAGAATGCTGGGAGTTTAAAGGGACCCCCAAAGGCCATCCAGTCCAACTCTACTCAACAGGCAGAGGGACACCATTCAAGCTCTCCCAGCAAATGGCCAAAAACCAGCCTCTACTTAAAAACCAGTTCCCAGTCACATGTCCTTAAATTGGAAAAAAATTCCTAAAAGTCAGTAGAGGAACAAATCTTTCTGAAACGTTTCAGGATTGATGCCCTGCTTATATTATGTCAATGTGCAGAAATTCAAGGGGATCCCTTTTGTAGGTTTTTTTTCTTTGAAACATTGGTAAAAAAAAAAATTCCTAAAGATCAGGGGATGACCAAAACGTTCTGAAACTTGGCAAGCTTACAGTTGGAAATGTGGCCAACAAATGAGGCAAGTTTCATCCTGATAGCCATACAAATGATGGAGAAACAAGCCTCAAAAGTTTCCCCACTGTAATGGAACAAATCTTACTGAAACAATAACAAAATTTCTTCCTTGATGACAGAAAGGTCAGAATGTATGGGCCAATCTAATCTTCTTTGAAAGGTTTTCAGACCTTAGGTCCAGTCACTGAAAATACCTTATCCAATTTCCCTGCCATGTTTCTCTGCAGGTGATAAACTGGAAAGAAAAGACTCTCCAGTCCTCCAGATAACCCAGAAATGAGCTGTATATGGCTTCATAGGATATAACCAGCACTTTGGGTCAATAATCAGTGGAATTTTTGTAACAAGAACATTATATGTTCCCTGTTACCAGATTATAAGGGACAAGGTTGCACAATGGATCGAGCCTCCGCTGCTGTATTCTAAACTATTCCAGATGGGTCAATATGGGTGTCTGAGATATAAATTGATTCAGAGTAAAAGGGTGCTTTAGTGAGGCTAATACCACCTTCCTCCTCTCTAATCAGCTATTCAAAAGTCACAGTGATACTTTTGAATTTTCTGTTGCTTACTCGTACAATGCTAGTGTGGCAGATGTGAGACTTTGCTTCCACACATACAGACCTATTGAGAAAGATCAGTGAATGGAAACTTATATTTGCTGCCATTCGAACTGACAGCAAATGTTTTCTTTCTTTTAGAACTGTGGTTTTCTTCTTCTTCCCCAGACGATTTCAAGACTTAATTTTATTCTATTTTTTTTAAAAAAAAATGTAGGGCTCCATCCACACAGAAATTACAGCTTCATACTTGCAGCATGTACATTTGCTGGATGTACAACCAGTAAGGCAAATTCTGCTAGAACACTTCAAGCTCCTCCTCAAGGTAAAGTAAATGTAATAACTTCTGGATTGCTTGTATCTTTATGATCGTAGTACATGTGGCTGATAGCTGCCAGTATTCTGTGAATGAGTTGCTTTCTGATGACATGTGATCATATCAGGAAAAAAAACTTTTTACTGGATCACAAATACAAACGTTTTGCATTAAAAATTATGAATCTTGCTTTTTAGAAATGCCAGGTCTCCATGAGATTTTTCAGTGATAGCTGTCCCACGACTATCAGAAAGTAGTGTATTTATACAAAAAAAAGGATTTAGCTGGATGCCTAAGATTACAATTCAATGATTTTTTACTTTTTTAAAAGAAGCTTTGTGTCTTGTTCATTTGCTACTTGTGTTGTATATGAGACATGAGACTGGAAAGAGACTGAGGATATGTGAAATGATAGAAATCCAAGCATAGTGCTCAGCGTGAATCTACACCTCTCCAGCCTCCCCCATTCTCAAGCCTTTCAAATTACGCTATTGTATTCCAAAATAAGAAAAATCTGAAAGGTAGAACACTAGCCCACAAAAAAGCACTAATTTAAAGTATTTTTAAAGCATTCAAAAAGTAAGAAACCAGAAAAGAGTACAGCTTGTCCACGTTATAAGACCATTTAAAGCAACTAGTTAATAGGGCAAAGCCTGTGTTGAATAAAAATTATTATTATTATTATTATTATTATTATTATTATTACTATTATTATTATTTGAAACACAACAAGATGAGTCCACAGCAGACACTCTGCTGGCTGTTGTCTTGGATCACACGTCGGACACTTCCCAAGTGTCTAGGACTGTGTAATGTATTAGGGAATAATGCAGGCAGATCCCAGTAAGGTGGCCTTCTGCAGCTGGCAGATGGTAATTTTGTCAGCGCCGATTGTGTTTAAGTGCAGGCCAAGGCCTTTAGGCACTGCACCCAGTGTGCCGATCACCACTGGGACCACCTTGACTGGCTTGTGCAGTTTGAACTTTAAATCCTCATATCGTATCAGCTTTTCCAGTTGTTTCTCCTCAATCCTGCTGTCCCCTGGGATTGCAACATCGACAATCCATACTTTGTCTTTTAACACGATCGTGAGGTCAGGAGTATTGTGCTCCAAAACCCTGTCTGTCTGAATTCGGAAGTCCCAGAGTAGCTTGACATGCTCATTCTCTGTAACTTTTTCTGGCTAGAGATCCCACCAGTTCTTTGTCGCAGGCAGATGGTATTTGTGGCACAAGTTCCAATGAATCATTTGAGCAATGGTGTTATGCCTCTGCTTGTAGTCTGTCTGTGCGATCTTCTTGCAGCAGCTGAGGATGTGATCTATTGTTTCATCTGCTTCCTTGCAGAATCTACATTTGGGATCTGTCGTCAACTTTTCAATTTTGGCTTTGATGGCATTGGTTGTAATGGCTTGTTCTTGGGCTGCCAGGATCAAGCCCTCTGTCTCCTTTTTCAAAGTCCCATTTGTGAGCCACAGCCATGTATTATTATTATTATTATTATTATTATTATTATTATTATTATTATTATTACAGTATATCCTTCCTTTTCTCTCCACAAGGAGGCTCAAAGTGGCTTTGCCTGTCAGTGAAAGATCAGACAGAAGAGCAGTCATTAAGAAGATAAGGGGGTTCCACAATCTGGGAGCAGTCACAAAGGCCTCTTCTACACTGCCATATAAAATCCAGATTATCTGCTTTGAATTGGATTATATAGCAATGTAGACTCATATAATCCATCAGTTAATGTGTATTATATGATTTAATAATCTGGATTATATGACAGTGTGGAAGGGGCCTAAGAAAGCCTTCTCAATTCATTCTCACCTAATACAGCTATGATATTGGTGGAATTGAGAGGAAGCCTTTCTCCAAGATGTGCAAAACTTGTGCAAATTCTACAGGGAGATGATGACTATTTTAGATAGTCTAGACCCAAGACAGATGGATTGATGGATGGGTGCATCTGGTGCACAGGCATCAAGCTTAGCGTATTTCTAAAGTTTTCTTGTTCATATTTTGGCAGGGGTTTGGTCTCAGCCTCGTCATGTCATAGTTAGTTCCAAAATTGTGGAACTGTATTGGGATGAACCAGAGGAACCCAATGGAATCATTTCTCTATACCGATTGTTCCGAAATGGTGAAGAGATTTTCATGGGTGGAGAATTAAATCTGAATTTCACTGATACCGTACAACCAAACAACAGGTAAAAAAATGTTAGTGCTATATGATAACCATGAGCCATTGTTCAATATTTTAAAATATGGTATGTATTGTTAATGTGGGATTTGTGTATTGATAGTGTTTAAATGAAATTTGTGTCTTTCTGTATTGCATACTCATTGCATCATCCAGAGTGTGCTATAGTCTGGAAAGAGTTAATTGCTGAGAAGCTGTGATGACCTTGATGTGTGGCTGGAGCTGGGGAGTGTCCAGACACAAGTGTGTGTATGCATTACTGATTGCATCAGTTTCCAAAATCCTGAAGATTTCAGCTTTTACACTATAAGCACACAAATGATCACTCAAAACATCCTGTTAGTGGCAGGAATCTTTTTAGTAACATGTACATGTGTAAGTATGGCGTGTGTGTGTGTGTGTGTGTGTGCCTCTGGGTACATCTACAGTGTAGTTTGAGTCCACTTTAACTGCTGTGGTTCAGTGCTATAGAATCCCAGGAGTTGTAGTTTTATGAAAGTTTTATGACCTTGTTACATGGAGTCGCTCCATTTTGTTGGGGGGGGGGGCTTCCCCCCTTATGAATTCTTCTCCTTATGAATTCCCATAGCTACATGGGAAGCCTCCCGTGTTGCCATGGCAGCGGCATGTGCCAGCTCCATCCTCGTTCACCCACGTAGCTGTACTGGTGTCATTCGATGGGAGCCGGCAGGCTCTGTGGGTGACCTGGGCTAAACCGGCATATGCTGCCGATTTTAGCCCCATGTGAAGAGGTTGTTAGTCTTCTTTGCCAAAGTGTGTTGGTGCCTTACCAAACTACAAATTCTATAATTCCATAGCATGGAGTGATGTCAAAGTGGTGTCAAACTGCATTCATTCTACTGTGTAGATGCACCCTCTTTTTAAAAGTCAGCACCATGGTTTGAGCACAGGATTTCAACTTTAGAGGTTACGTTTGAATTCCCACTATGCCAGAGAAATCACAGGGTAAACTGCCGCAAGTCACATTCTCGTAGCCTCAGAGGAAGGAAAAGGGAGCTTCCTCTGAACAAATCTTGTAAAGAAATTTCTGCTATATGTAGCTATTTTGTTACACATGTAAGCGACATCCAGAATATATTTTATTGAGATCTGACAGGCAATATGTTTTATTATGATTGTTCATCCTAAATGTAGTAAATACTAAATTATTTTTACCCTGACTCTTCTGATTCCCATTTGTTTTTTCTTGGTGTGTGTTTATAGATATGTTTACCAGCTAGAAGCTAGCACATGGGGTGGCAGCAATAGTAGTGACAAATACATCATCCAGACGCCATTAGCCACACCAGAGGAAATTCCCATCCCATATAATGTCACAACAATAGATGCATATTCCATATTTGTAGCTTGGGACCCTCCTGGTAAGTATTCCTCTTTATGTGCTGTATAGTAAAACAAATTGTCAATCTGCTTGTGTTATCCATTTGTCCTACATATGTTTATATTATTTACAGAAGGGAGTTGCCATGAGTCTTGGCTCAATGATAATACAGGTTAGCCATCCTGCTGAAAATAGTAGATTTGGGGCTAATAATGAAAAGACATTTTATTATCATCTTACATAATGGTAGGAGGGATGCACCATTTGGATTTTCTGCCTTAGGCACCAAAATGTCTTGAGCCATCTCTAGCTGATGATACAATAATTAGAAAATAATTAAGCAATGGAATAGACTCAGCTTCATCCAAACGGAAAGGATGATAATTTGCCAAACTGTGAATTTTAATTTGATGGTGGTCATCCACTTGTTACTAGCCCCCTTCTCACCTTATGTCCAATTAATTGATTAATTAAATTTGGCTTTGGAGCAGAATGCTACAGTCAGTGATGCCCAGGCGCTTAATGCAGGGGAAAGGTCTCTAAGTGTTGAACTCCTGATAAATTCAACCTGTTTAATGGCTGCCTTATCTCCCGAAAAGGAGCAATGCCGGTCCCAAAGCATCCCAATTTCAGAAACAAATAAGGCAATCAAAGAATCTTGTAGCTTATCATAGTTATGTCTGTAGACTTTCTGTAATATAGAAGGGTCATACGGACTGTTTTATAGTATGATTTCATCCACTCCAGATCAAAATAATTGTCCACAAATGCCACAATATATGAGTAGTTTTTCATGTTAAGGCTCTAGCAAATTGAACTTGAGGCCTTCTTGATTTATTTAGTGAGATTTTCTTATTGTAAAGGACCTGATTTTCTATCTAGATCTCTTCTTTAGGTTAGAGATGTTCAGGTATGTTGATAACTATAATACACCCACATCTTACGCCCAATAATACACCTTTTTCTATTCAATTCTTTCTAATATTTTTTATAAAAAATACCCACATCTTGCAGCAGAGTCAAAGCCTGGTAAAAGCATATAAAAGCATCAAGTCTAAAGTTAAAGTAAATATTCCAGGGATGCCCATTGAACCAATGGTTAATAGATCTATAATATCCTGAGCTGTCAATCTTTTAGTTTTCAGAAGCACAAAATCCATTATAGAAATGCTATAATGTATGAAAAAGATTAAAATCTTAAATTAAACTCTCCCTACCCCCACTTCCTTGAAGGATTTAAAAACCAGAAGGCAGGAGAATATGACTTATAATCTACAGTTGATTTCAGTGGAAAAGTGTCTTATACTGTCACAGTTTTGATAACAAGTTTCAATTGGTGCTTTGAATATTCACTATCATAAATAGGTTTTTATAACCTTCTTATAGGTTATTCACTTCTGGATATAGTTCTGTGGCCTATATCCACCTAGTTGCGCAACAGGAAGGCAGTTCATATATAGGACATTCTATGTGCATGTCATTAATGTTTGAAAAAGTGATTGCCACATTTTATTTATAGAAAAATGCATATGTTGTTACCCACATTGGGATACAGTAGGTATGTAAAATTGCATTTTTGTTATCCTCAATGAGAAAAGATATCTCAGAAAATGTGAGATAATTGTTGCATTCCGTAAACTGTGAAAATGCTGGCCAATGTGTATTTTTTGCTGCAACATGAAGCTTTTTGCAAAACACACTATATTTTACAGTTTGAAAGTATGAAAAGTCATTAAAATGTACTCGTGTAAATTTCCTCATTTGTGAGAAATGTTTTGATATTATTTGTTAATGAAACTGGGAATGAAAAAAAGTGAAGCTTACACACATAAGGAAGGAACATGTGGAGAGAAAATTAGGAACTAGGTTTAGAAATGAATTAAGATGACCAAACACAAAATAACTCATTTGCAAAGCCTGCATTCACAGAAATTATTAGCACCCAAAATGCTTCATTATTGTGTGTAACTGGGACCACTTGAAAGTATTCCCAAGTCAGCTGAGGTGTGTTTATCAAACTTGTTTCTCCTGAAAATTTTAGAATTAAAAATTTTGGCTACTGCATTTTGATGTACCTGAGTTCTTCATCCACAGATTCAACAAATCATGGTACAAACATATCTGGGGGTTGGGGGAATCCAAAAAGGAAACTTGAGTTTGCACTTATATAAAGGGCACCAATTTATATGTTAGTGTTTATAATGGAACTTCTGTAGATTTTGGTATCTACAGGAGGGTCATGTTATCGTATGCCAGAAGATACTAGAGGCCCACTGTACTTGAAATACCTTTTTCTTGATTGCTGTACCCACTGTCATGACTACATAACCTCGGGGTGTATCTGCATAAACAAGGAAGATGTGGAATAAGCATGAAGAATGGTCAAGTCTGCCTCTTCTTCTCAGCCATTAATAGCAGTCTCTATATTAGATGATGATGATGATGATGATGATGATTATTATTATTATTATGTGGATTTTTTTGGTTAATGTCAATCATGATTGACTAACAATGGAGAAAAAATGGCTAATTATGAAGAAAAAGAGAATTGATCCAAAAATTAAGGTGTACAGGAAACATCATGTTGTGTGTCCTAACATCCTGTGAGGCTAGGTTAGTGGTTACTGGTTACATATTTGCTTTGACAGGCTGCTAAGATTTGCTTTCCATGGCCTTCACTTCTTAATGCCAAGGTAGCTGATCCAATTGTAGTTGATAAATCTGGTTTTCAAACTATTTTTTAATTAGTTTTGTCAGTTTATAGAGGCTTTTTTGTACTAAATGTTTTAAATGTTTGGATCCATAGTACATCACTTAAGGGATCTTGTTAGGTTAAGAGCTAATAAATGCTTTGCTATATGTATAATCTTTTATGGGGATTTACAAAGGGGTTAGGTTGACCATAGTGTGACAGAAGGAAAGATAAATAAACATAGTTTGGATTTTTTTTTAAATGTCATCATGTTAAAACACTTTTTTGAGTTTTCTGAAGAAAGTAAAGGTGATGTCTCACCTTGTCCTTGCTTAGAATGCTTTCTTTAGGCTAAAATTGCAAAAGAATGCCATTCCATAAAAATGAGTCCCAAAGAAAATTATAAATTAAGTGCAACTGAATGTTGTTATGAAATAATACAAAATAGTAGGGACAGGTAGATGGAACTTCCTCTTTACAGATTGACTATGAAAAAGGAAATTGCACATTAC
Organism: Anolis carolinensis; assembly: GCF_035594765.1. NCBI lineage: Eukaryota > Metazoa > Chordata > Lepidosauria > Squamata > Anolidae > Anolis > Anolis carolinensis. The sequence continues at coordinate 33,192,644 of NC_085841.1, read as the reverse complement.
CCAGGAGAACTCCAAAGATTCGACAGTCTAGCCTCAAGAATTTAGAATTTGTATCCAGAACCTTTTGTATACAAACAATGAAAAATTCTGTTTTGCAGTTTTCATTTTATTTTCCATTAGAGTTCATGGTTTCCATGAATTATTCTTCAGTTATACATTCAATACATTATGTTGAAATGCTGTATTTCTCTCTTTTACATTCAAAGGTCAACCTTTATAATAAGGGTTGGCAGTGATTCTCCCATTGAGACAGTCATTTTAATTGATATTGTCTCCAGGAATAAAATTGCTTTTTATTAATCAAGTTTTGATGAGAGGCTAGTTGGCCACAGTATCTTCCTGTCTGTAGAAAGAGGCTACATTTTGGCATACGGACTCTTGTCTTCCATAATAAATTTGGATCATGTAAGCACCCACAGGATTAATCATGGGCTACCTATCCATGGAGTCTCCTTTTATTTTAATTATGATGTTTCAACAGCAGTGATGTCTCCAAATTCTATAACTTTATAGATGTAATAATTCACGACTCCTGTCTCAGCTAAATGGCAAGATGTCCAAGCAGTGGTTAAAGAGATTAATTAAGGAGTGGGGGAAAATGGTTGGCATGCCTCACTTACTATAGAAAATAGGACTTTAATTTCTGAAAGAGCATGATATGGTGAGTTTAGGTGTCCTTTAAAAAAGTTAGATCCTATTAAAATAGGGTGGGAATAGAGCAAGTTTAGTCCCACCCCAGTTATATTCCTGAATGCATCCCTTTTTAATTTTATCCATGCATGGAGCCCTGTTAGAACATGGGGACAAGCTCACGTCATTATTGTAGTCTTGGGCTGTTTTACTTAACCAGGAAGTAACCAGAAGTCAAGTTTCAGCTCCAAAAAAGTTCACCTCCACTGTAGAATTAATGCCATGGCTCAGTGCTATGAAGTTATGGGGGTTGTAGTTTGGTGAGACACCAGCACTCTAAAGCAGAGAAAAATAAAGAGTCTATGTAATCATTGTATATACATGTTGATAAATAAAGGGGAAGGGTTCTGGTCCATATGGTCCCTTTCTTGCGGTCAGCGCATTGTATCCTTGTTAAAGGCACCAAGTACAAGTCACCTCTTGAGAGAAATGTATAAAGATGTAGAGTTTTCATGAAATTGTGTCACAATTTATATTTCAGCTCTGCAGACAGTGTATTCTAGGGATAATTATGGTTTTAAAAATGTACATATTATGGACATTTGCATATGTGAACATATGTGAAAAGAAAATACTTAGAGAACTGGTATATTAAAAATGTGTTCATGCATACTGCCCTTTATATAGACATGGGAATGTGCTGCCCTCCTGATGCTGTTGAACTGTAAATCCCATGAAACTTTACTACTGACTATGCTGGCTAGAAGTAATAGGAACTGTACTCCAGGGACACCTAGAAAGCCATATAGTCTCCAACGTGGTAGCATTCTTGTAGTTGAATGCTGCTGTAAAATGAATTTACGTGCTGTCATATTCTTTCAGATTTTATAAGAAAATCTGGTGGTGGCACAGTGTGTTAAAGCGCTGAGCTGCTGAACTTGCAGACCGAAAGGTCCCAGGTTCAAATCCCGGGAGCGGAATGAGCGCCTGCTGTTAGCCCCAGCTCCTGCCAACCTAGTAGTTCAAAAACATGTAAATGTGAATAGATCAATAGCTACTGCTCCAGCGGGAAGGTAACGGCACTCCATGCAGTCATGCCAGCCACATGACCTTGGAGGTGTCTACGGACAACGCCGGCTCTTTGGCTTAGAAATGGAGATGAGCACCAACCCCCAGAGTCAGTCACGACTGGACTTAACATCAGGGGAAAACCTTTACCTTTACTAAGATTATGTGATACATCTGAATAGTTTGCATTAATAAACATCAACTAACTTTCTTCAAATAATTACATGAGTTGGAAATACGTGAGATTTCGGATACTGTAGGTATGTTTTTAATAATGAATAGTAAAGGAAATAAAACTTAAAAACTGTTAAAAACTGTACTTATATATTTCCTTTATGAGACAGCTTAGTTTTAAAGTGAATTTTGGACTATACAGAATTGTCCATTATTTACTGTCCACATAAAATGCAGGATAAGGGAGGGGAAAAACCACAGATGTTGTGTGATTGACTTCTCCTGTTACAAAATATATACCTGCTGTGAAATGAAGTCATGGAGGGAAAAAGTGGAATAATTTAAGTTTTTTATTTGTAAAGATAATCAGGGTTTTCTGATTACATCTTAACTTCATAAATGTTAAATAACCTATCAGCATCTAGTTGTTGTAAATTATGAAAAGGAGTATTGCTGGGAATATTAACCAACGAAATCCTTGTTCTTTAGTGAACATGAAAATGTGTTATGGCAGGTTGTCATTGTGCTCACGGTAACTTTGACACCAAATAACAAAACTGCCATTTGCACTTAGGGTAAATTGGTTCACTTGTGCTTTTACTGTTCCTTTTATTCTGACATAAATTTATGAACTCTGGAACTAACCAAGTCATGTGGTTTCCCAACTGACTTTAACAAATCTGCCCATTTCATTCCATTCACTCATCAAAACATCAATGCTGTGGTGGGCTCACTGCAAATATGTTAAATACAAGTACTTTCCTGACCACACATTTTCTGTGAACATTTACTTTCATCATTTTTTAAAAAATGTCTACTGATGATAGGGAAAATATGTTACAAAACAAAGTGAAGAATGTAACTCAGAATTTTATAGTAGACCCTCCACTTTTGCAGGGAAGGGGTCCTGAATTTTTTAAAAACCACTTTTATTTTACCTGAGAGATCTAGGTCCTGCAGATTCTGATCACAGAGTTACCCTGGAGGAACTAGAGATTTCCTAGATATGACATATTAATCAAATCCATGAATAGTCAAATCTGAAAAAGTGAAACTCGCAAATATGGAAGATGGTTGCAATTTCATTTAAGGCATTCTGATTATTTTTACTTTGTTATTTGCTTTTAATGCCAGCATTAGACAGACCCGTACCTAAAGCAACAAAAATCAGTTATTCTTCCACACACCTTTGGTTTTTGTATATTGCAGATGTATTCAATTTTAGCAAGTCTGAAGGCAGGGATTGTCAGTCTTGTAAGGTGGTTTGGAAGTTTTTATGTGTTGAATGCAATTTTAAGTAAGTATTAATAAGTTAAAATGGTGGACATCCTGCCACTCAATAATATGCAGAAAGGAGGCTGGAGCCAGCATAATGAGAAGAGTCCTCCTTGTCTAAGTCAGTGGCACAGAAGCAGAACAGCCCAATCACGCCAGGTAGGTGATGGGAACTTGGTGCAATCTGCAGCTATTGACAGATTTTCCCATGAATAGCAGGGAGTGGATTAATCATAAAAGGCAAACTGTCAAGGGCATCATGTGTTATGAACAATCTTGTTTCAATTTTGGTTTGCCTCCATCATACGATAAAGCCCTAAATCAGTGGTTCTCAACCTATGAGTCCCCAGATGTTTTGGCCTTCAACTCCCAGAAATCCTAACAGCTGGTAAACTGATTTCTGGGAGTCGTAGGCAAAAACACCTGGGGACCCACAAGTTGACAACCACTACCTTACATCAATCTATGAAACTTTTCTATAATAGTCTTGATTAGGGTTGCTAGATGAAATATAGGACAGGGTTCCTGAACCTTTAAATAGTTTTGTAGAAGAGGGGAAGTTCATCAAATGCTGCTTATATTCCCTCTCTTAAAGATATAGGAAGTCTATCTTGTAACCTTACTAATGTTTGAGCTGCCATTGGGAAATTGGAAGTTTTGTCTATGGTGATTAATTTCTGGTAGATTGACAGATACAAGGCATCATTGAAATGTTGAAGATTCATTGCTTGAGTATGGTATAATTGTTTAAAAATACACTGCTTCATGCAGTATTACATGGCACACAGAGTTTCCAATCCTTACAGGAAACCTCTCAGTCACTAATTCTTCTCTGAAACAGCAATTGTCATCCTCTTAACTGTGGTCTCTTTTATGACAGGATCTTTTAAGTCCAAAGTGCCTTTGAAGTACAATGTATTGCTAAATGCTGGCAGTGCCTCCTTACTTGTAAAACCAGTGGGCCAGCCTACCTTTGCTCTTTTGGATGGTCTGGATCCATACACACAATATGAGATAAGGACACAAGCCTGCCAGGATGGTAAGATGTTAAGTAATTCCCTTTTCTGATCAGCAGACAGTGCAATTTTACAAAATAGATTCTGTTCAGCAAAAACAGATAACATCTTATTTCGAAATTGAACTGAAATGTTTACCTAGTAAAAGCAAAGCCCAGTACCAAGCAAAGCATTTTACATTTCTTCATTTTGTATCATGAATATTTTAAAAGAAAATTTAAACCATTAACGATTGGGGGAATGTTGGTCCTTTTGCTCAAATGCATTATGAAAAGCATAAAACGGGGTGTTTTTAAAATCATCCTAGAATTATGCATAGGCAAAAATCCATTCTCAATTGATGATACATTAGCAATTGTGTCTCTCTTTTTATTATTCATATAAAGTACAAGGATTTGGCTGTCTTATTTCAGATTACAAGGAATGTGTGAAAACCAATCTGAAGGGATCTGTTACAATAGGTAGGACACTTATAATGATGTATTTCCACAGATACCATTGGTACTGAACCTACAATTACTAGGAACTTCTGAACAAAAGAAATACTGATTCCATGGGGATGCAGGTGGAGGGATTAACTCAGTCTTCAGTGTTTTGAAAATGTTACTCTCAACCCAAGCTGGCTTTGTTTCAAATTTTGCTGTGCTGTCTTTCTCGTCATTGTTATGTGTATTCTGTATTTGCTTGAATTTTTACAAGAGGATGCTAGAGAGTCAAGATTCCATACACTATTCAACTACATCAGAAAAAGAATAGTGAAGCCTTTGTACTGTGTTGATGCTGTGGACCCCTTCTTTGGTGGTTCTGGAGGAGTCACGCCCTCTGTCCTCTAACTCTGCCCCAATTTTTTTCAAATAACATAAATTTGTGGCAGTGTGTGTCCAGAAATTCCACCAAATATGTGAAAATGTGCAGAAATGTCCCCATCTCAGAAGCATCCGAGAATTCTATACCTCCATTTTCATCTAAAGCAATGGCTCCCAACTTTTGGTTCTCCAGTTGCTTTGGACTTCAACTCCCAGAAATTCCAGCCAGCTTACAGCTATTACGAACTGTGGGAGCTGAAGTCCAAAAAACCCCTGGAGGACCAAAAGTTGGGAACCACTGGTGTAAAATCTCTCTCAAAATGACAACAGGAGGTCATGCTACATCACTTCCTGACACAATTTTAAGAATAATTTGAGAGCGAAATGAAAGCATGTGGCTCATCCCCATGTAAGCCGCTCTGAGTTCCTTTGGGAAAAAGGAGGCGAGATACAAAAATAAACCTCTTCTTCTTATTATTATTATTATTTGTTGGGGAGCACTGTGGCTTCCAAAGAGCACTGGGGAGAGCTTCGACCCCTACTTCCCATGAAATTGCCCATCAATGAGTTGTACATAAAGAGAACTTTGAGAAAAACTAGAAAAAATCAATCAAGAACATGTATGTCTTGTAAATGCACAAAAATGTCCATGGCATAATTATATATACATTTCCCACTTTATTAAAAGATAGTCTACAAAACTAGCAGGACATTCTGAGCCTTCGCTAGGAGTAGGAACATTTCTTTCTTCCCTTTTGTTTTTAATGGGAAAATGTGGAAATGGGAAAATATGACTTCAAATGTATTGGACCTTTGCATTATAAGTTGCTGCTCCATCATTTCACAAGTACATCAGTGTTTTGGATTGGTTGAAGGAGAAAGTGGACTTTAAGTGCTAATTTTATTTGCCTCTAGTTGGCTGTGGAGTTGGCAAAGGAATATGTGGGGTGACAGCTGAAGCTCCCCCTCAAGATTTGGATCCACCCATCATAGCAGCAACTGGATCAGCATCTGTGGAAGTAAAATGGTCACCGCCTAAGAAACCCAATGGAAAAATTAAAAACTACTTTGTTTACAGGTAGCTATTATCATATTTTTCATTTTAAAAATAAAATTAAAAGGTTCAAATGCTTATTTTACAGGATACTATAGTTCCCACCCTATCATTGAACTCTGATATATGTCCATGGTTACTTAAATTCTCTTCTCGTGTGAGTATGTTTGATAGCATTGGAATTATCCTGAAGGCATCCAAACGATTTTAAAAGCCTTCCATTTTTGTCTGTGTTTTTAAGGTAGAATTGGTGTGTCATTTCTTTCTTTCTTTTACCCTGAATGTCTGGCAGTTAGGATTGGAATCAGAGCAAAATGTGGGTGGGATGGGTTGAAGTCAGGGCACTGTAGGATCAACATAAGGTAAAGGTAAAGGTTTCCCCTGACGTTAAGTCCAGTCGTGACTGATTCTGGGGGTTCGTGCTCATCTCCATTTCTAAGACGAAGAGCCGGTATTGTCCATAGACCTCTCCAGGTCATGTGGCCGACATGACTGCATGGAGCGCCGTTACCTTCCTGCTGGAGCGGTACCTATTGATCTACTCACATTGGCATGTTTTCGAACTGCTAGGTTGGCAGAAGCTGGAGCTAACAGCGGCCGCTCCCGCCGCTCCTGGGGTTTGAACCTGGGACCTTTCGGTCTGCAAGTTCAGCAGCTCAGTGCTTTCACACACTTCGCCACTGGGGCTCAACATATCAGTAAAGAAAAGCCAGTATCACTTTTACCTTTGCATTCTGGACATATGCAAAGCTAGGAGCTAGAAACTTTGCTTGCCTTTAGAAATGGTGTGGTTCTCATGAAACAAATATTATAAATCTGTTTCTGAGAGAAAACAACATTGAACTCTGTGGGACTTAGTTATGGGTAGACTCATAAGATTGCACCATATGACTTCAGTCCTGTCCTCACTTTTCTGGAAGTAAACCCTATGGAACTCAGTGGGACTTACTTATGCATAGGATTGGACTGGTAGGGCTGCAATTCTATATACACTTGTGAGGAAGTAATCACAATTTGGCAAAATAGAGGGGGCAAAGACAACACATCAAAGAGCTGAGATATCTCCCTGGGTATACACAAAAAACAGAAGGAGGGCAGTCAAGTCAGAAGGCTACTTGACTGTGCAAATATGTGCATGCATTGTAGGAAATAATAAATCCCATGGAGCCATTGTAGTTGCTTGTCATGTGACTGGACACACTGATAGAGTGAACACATGCACATCATGCACATGCACAACACTCCCTTTTACTTATGACTATCTGATCCCATATAGCTTTCCAAACTCAATTCATTTTGAATTAAAACAGGTGCATATAGCAGTAAAAAGATCCAACTGGGATGGTGCACAGTAGACCAGGGATAGGGACAGTCTCCTCATGTAGACTTAGCCCCAGTCATTTTGAAATGTCAGCTGTATTGACCTAATACATGAAAGGAGAGTGGAAGTATTTGTTATAAATGTGCAATATAGCATTGGACTAAATGGTGGGATCCAAAGCATTGCAAATTGGCTTCACAATCAACATCCCCCCCCCACTCACCCCTGGTCTTTTTTGTTATACTGGGGATCTTTTCTAAAATGCCTACTCTTTATGCCATTCCCTTGGATGGTTGTGTGCCATGCTGTATATTGTGGCAATGAGCTGTACATGTTTCTAAACCACTTTTGACATGTGAGCCATATTGTTCTTACTGTTTTCTTAGTATCATTTGAGAAGAGTAGCCAAGAAGGAGTACAAAATCTTGCCCTTTTCAGTAGATTCAAATGAAAATGAATTGCTGCCATATTTTCTGATTCATGTGCTCTTCTTCACTAACAGCGTTTGCCATCTTGAGCATACATGTCCCAGATACTTATCTAATAGTCTGAGGAAATAATGGCCATTTGAACCACAGAGAAGAAATAAAGATTTGATGTATAGAGTTCAAGAGAAATGAATGACTGAGAACAGAACTACATGTACACAATTCAAGAGAAAGGAATTGAGGAGGGCAGAAAAGGGAGAGAGGATTGAAAGGATTGGTAGATGTTCCTAGATCTAGAGTCATAGACCTTGCAAGGGAATTTTACCATCTTTAATAACATTGCAAAATTGTGATCTGGCAACACTGCATTCAGTTTTTTTAAAAAAAGAATTGATGTCAATATAGGGTTTAAATTCATATATTTGGTTAAACTAAGGAACCTAATGGTTTCTACTAGCAGCAAAAATGCCTACCCTCCCAGAATATTTCCCTGCATTTCTGTGCTAATTATATAGCCAAAGATATATCCATCCCCTACTTTGTATAAAGGGAAATAAAGGATTTCACAAGCCAATACATGACTTCACGCCGCTAGTTTTGTAAATAAAGATGATGATTACCGCTGCAATTCCACAGAAGCCGGAGAAAGGGAAAACAGGAAATATAATGCAGAAAGTGGAAAATACTGTAAATTGAATTTGACAGTATTTGATGGCATTTGATTATTCTAGTCACAGCCAAACAATGATATAAAGAGTAATATGAAACAGAATGTGTTACTGCCTAGCAGACTCAAAAGCAATAAACCTTCCTCCAATGTGACACAATCACTTCACAATCATAATTGTAGCCTGTTTGATACCTCTGAGTACAGCAGAAGGGCACTGACTGACATAGATACATTTTGTTTTTTATTTAAAGTGAAATGAAAATGGCGCACAGGGGCTCCAGATACAATCGTTATATTCACCTACATAGGCATGAATCACTTGGCAGTTATTTCAGCTGAAGTTTAAATGTGCTTAGACAACAACAATATCACATCTTTCTCAGATAGCTGTGAAAAAAAATCAGAAATATGTAAGGACGGAAATGGGATGTAAGCACATGGTTCTTTTTTTTTTTCATGAGATATCCATGCACAGTCTTAGACTAGTATAGCAAGAAGTCTGCAGTATTTCTAGAGGATGTTATGGTATGTAATTTCTTTTTCATCATTTGCTGCCAGGGCTTTACTGTTGTTTATACATCAAACTAAATTTATTTAACTTGCAAGTGGGTATGAAGCCTTTCATTAAAACTGAAGGATGTATGTTAGTGCAGGTTTGGAATTCTCTGCTAACCTTCTTGATATTCCTCTTCCTCCTCCTTGCCAAATCCAAAAGCTTTGTTGACAAAATCTGAAATCTTTATTTAAACAACATTGGGGGGGGGGGAGGGTCGGTGTTCAACAATATTAATTAATTAATTCATTCATTCAGTGTCACCTTTCAAATATAGACACACACATACACATACACATCATATATGTACAGATAAAGAAAACACGGCTCACGTTTTAAGGTAACTAGCATAATTTAAAATAAATTAGGGAAAAAACACTTATAAAATTTTAAAAGCATAAAAAGCAAGTAAAAAATTGATGATAATAAAAGCAGCACCATTCAAAGTTTTCTCCCTTTTCTGAATATATTTACTTAATTTACTTTCCTTGGTTCAATATGAAGCATTGTAAAAATGTCCTAGAATCGTGATTTAGCATGGTTGTATGACAATGAAAAATTCAGTGGAAGGAGGGGAGGAAGGAGAATGTGGATGGCTGGAAATTGAGTCTGTGTGGTTAAAGGATTCTTGAGTGATAACAGAGTAATGGGGAACACTGGGAGCTTGGTCCAACATGGTTTTGGCCCATCTCCATTTTTGGAGCTTGTTTCCAAAAATCTGAATATACTTTACAGGAATCAGAACAAAACCAGGTTATGAATATGTATTTAATACATTTTGATGGTTTTGATCTGTACATAATATTCTACTCCTAACCAACAATGGGCTGCCACCTATAACTCCTGTTTCAGCTTTTTTGGATTTGGTACCTTTTGGAAACAAATTCCACGTTTGTTTACAGAACATGTCAGTCAAGATTAACAGTATTATCCATTAACCTGTTCAAAATTTTCTCCTGAAGGCTGAATAAGGCCTATATGTGCAAACACACATATATACTGACGGCCTAATAAAGCTTTTTGCATATATACATGTATGAGTTTTATTTATGCAAATTTTGAAAAAACCTACATTTCTATAACAGATATGGGATTATACAACTATAATGTGGATCTTAATGCTAAATGTATGGAAATCAAACATAGACTTCTCTCATCCCTACGTAGGCCTTTATGTATATGCAGATTTTATTTGAGGGAAAATGTATTTGTATTTTGAGTGTTAAATAAATAGAATTATACATTATAGCACTACAAAAATACACATAATTGTATCTTGGATTTAAAATCAAATGTAAGATTTTACACTTCTATTTTTCTACTTTTCAGAATAGATGCCTAAAGTATTCTTATTATATGCCTGACGTACTGTTTGCCGTGATGAAAATAGCTATCTGAACATCTCAACATGAGTGAAGGCAGCAAATCATAATATGCAGATTCAATGGCAGTTAACCGTTCCTAAAATTGACATCTTTCTCCATTGCTACTCACTGCGTGGGAGCAAAGCTTCCACTGAAATGAGCAGTTGAATGCTAAATCTTCAGCCTACTGAAAAAGATTAGAGACTGTTCAGCCACTTCTGCTTGAAGTTTATTCATACATGATATTCTCTCTTTTTAGCACTACAGATGGAGCCATTTACCTAACCATACATTTCTTTCATTAAATATTCAGCAGTAATAAGATCTAAACACTTTAACCAGACTGCATTGTTCAGCTTTCATTGTGGAACAGCTCATAGTTGGGGGCATATTTGATCTATCAGTGCTGAGAAGCTGTTTATCACAGATTTTCCATGTTACTGAACACTAATTTGTGATTCCAACAAACAGCTATTGTGGCTAATTGAGATGCTGTGCAGTGCAAGCCAAACTCCCAAGCATTAAAAAGAGGTTTGCTGCAGTTAAAATACCATCATTTTTCACTTTTCTCCAATTGATATATTTTTATAGCTTACTGGGAGAACATTTCATATGCCAAACTGTATGCCAAATGGAAACAGAAATCTCAAGCTTACTTTCCAACAAGTGGAAAAGCTTTTGCCACACAGCTTTTGCACCTGGATCTTATTTCCTCCTTCAAAGCTTAAAATGTCTGGTCCTCATGAAAAGGTGATCTCTAAATTCAAAGCAGATTCTCCCCTACTCACTATGTCCACTAAAAGTTCAAAAATAAAAATTCTACCGATATACATTTCTGCACTGGATCATATAGGATTATATGCAAGTCATTTGGCTGAACATCCATTTAATCCTATAATTGTGAACTCAGTAAGATAGTGGTTTGCTCTACCTTGGTCCTTAGGATGTTTTAACAAGGGGGGTTTGACCTTGCCTCATAATTCTGGGGGAAAAAACCCTCTTCATAGTAGCATTCTGATATATATATACTTGTTTGTACTTTGCTAACTCATGCTAAGTGCCTAATCTCTTTACATAAACACTCACAGCAATTTTCAGCACCAAAAGCTGGAAAGTGAGATGTACCGATACTGATTAAACTCTGGCATACAATCAAATGTGCAGCAGATTGTATTGATGTGTCAAGCATGAGTCAATATGGTGAACCCAAAGAGGTGAGAGGTACTCTCCAGCTTTATTTCACATTGTAGTGAGATGCTGTATTGGGAGATGCATCTCCCATATGTATAAGCTACAATATGTTTCCTGGTGCCACCCATTCAAACCTACCTTTTCAGTGTGGCAGTGCTCCCTCCACCAAGTGGCTATTTCTTTTTTGAAGTGCCAAGAAATGCATGCATATTTTTTTTTTGGAAATGCATACAATAGTATATATATTTTGAAAAATGGAGGAAGGAAGCTGCAATTTGATGTGAAAATGGAATTAAATTAATAGTGGGAAATTGCTGTTTGAACTGGTTCATTAAAGACTGTACTAATTTGCAATAACCTTTTTATACATGATAGCCACCAACAGGGAATCATCCTGACCATTTGAATTTGGCTGTATGTGCATTTCTTGTGTTCTCTTGTGTTCACACATGAAACAAAGCAAATTTATGTTATATTTACAATTTATTATATTTATTTCAGGATCCATGAGCAAATATAAAAATATATGGGGCATGATGGATCAACCCAAGTCCAAAATTTTGTTCACCCAGGGGCAAACAAAACTGTTTATGAGAACAAGAGTGATGTGCATGAACCCTTAAATAAGGTCAAATTTAAATTAGGTAAAGGTAAAGGTTTCCCCTGACATTAAGTCTAGTCATGTCTGACTCTGGGGATTGGTGCTCATCTCCATTTCTAAGCCAAAGAGCTGGCGTTTTCCGTAGACACCTCCAAGGTCATGTGTCCGGCATGACTGCATGGAGTGCCGTTATCTTCCTGATTGAACAATACCTATTGATCTAGTCACATTTTGCATGTTTTCGAATTGCTAGGTTGGCAGAAGCTGGGGCTAACAGCAGGAGCTCACCTCACTCTCTGGATTCGAACTGCTGACCTTTCAGTCAGCAAGTTCAGCAGCTCAGTGGTTTAACATGCTGTGCCACCTGGGACTCTATCAAATTTAAATTACTAGGATAAAATAGCTGTCATGACTATCAGATATTAAACAAAATATTGCAGACCTTCTTGTAGATGTATTATGACTTTTTAAATTGTTCCAACTAGAGATAAAAATCACTATTTCCTTCCAGTGGAAATCAACAAATTTGAGTTTGTTGATTTCAGAGAGTAAATGTCCATTGTTCATATGAAATAGTCGTGACACTTGCCCAGCATGCAACCTGATTTGTGTCCAGCAAATGCACTATATTCCCAATTGTGTGGCAAATAATGTAATTTATTAATTTAGTGATTGGCACCAGAACAAACATGGTTTAACTTACTATGAATCTTGATTCATCGTTAAAAGAAGTGAAAGTACCTGCATCCATTTCTCAACATCATAAAACCCTCACTAATCATATGACATAATATACCAGACTTGATTTCTATTGCCCCTGATTGATTTTGCAACTCCTTCTAGAAATGATTTGCCAATTTCTCATGAGAAACTATATTTTTCACTTGAGGCTGCCTTCCCCATCAGCTGTTCCTGGTTGGAAATATCTATCATGCATTTGCTATAGTAATTAGTATGTGTGTGTAGGGGGGTGGGGGAAGGAGAAATAGGGAGGGAGACCTTCTTGTAATTACTTAAGTGCAATTCTTGCAACACTCCTAAAGCTCAATACTAGTATCCTCACTAGACTGAGCCATGCAGAAAGAGAAAGAAAGGCTTAGCAAATTTACTGTATGTTTATGTTTGGAATACCTGTACTTTAATATGCGTACATAATGAGATATCTGCGAAATGGAACCCAAGTCTAAATATGACATTCATTTATGTTTAAATGAAAACCCTATACACATAGTTTGAAAGTAACTTTATATCCAGTATTTTAAATAATGCTTTGCATTTTAAATTGGTTTGTGTACTTTGCACCACTAGAAAGCAAAAGTGTCCTTATTCCACCACATGTGTAGGCAATTTTGGATATTCAACTTGTATCAAATGACCCCTATTTTCTCTGTAAATTACGTATAATTATTTTTTTACAACTTTCAGGCGTCCTGTGGGGACTCAAGAGAAACTACTTGTATTCATCTGGTCTGAGGGTGCCTTGGAATTTGTGGATGCTACAGATATTCTTCAGCCATTCACCGGGTATGAATATCACATCAGAGCACAGAATTCCAAAGGTTCTGTGGACAGTTTGTGGTCTTCAACACAAACCTTAGAAGCTCCCCCTTGGGGCATGAGAGCTCCTTGGGCCCAGGCTGTAAGTCCTTACTCAGTGCTCCTAAACTGGACCAGCCCCACTTCTCCTAATGGTCCTATTTCTCAATACCGTGTTGTCTATCAAGAGAAGCAGAATGATCCAACATTAACAACTCTTGCTGTTACAGCACTAACTGTACCGGTAAGTGTCATGAATTTTTGATGGTTTGTTTTGATTGTTTTTAAAAAACAAGGTAAATTTTGAAAGAAATATAGTTTCATTTTGCAAATCTTTATTGTTTAAAAGCAGGATAGAATTGACAACTTTGCAATAAATCTTTGCTACTGAATTGCCAGATCTTTTGGTTAATTTGGCAATAGATATATGTGTGAGTAAAAAAAATCTAAACCAAAAGCATACTTTCTTTATTGTTAGTTGAAGCACACCAGTAACATAGTAGGCCTAACCTCTAAAGATTTCCTACTGGGAGAGATAGTAATTTCCACCTATAGTTTCCTGGTACAGTGTGGACAGCATGGAATTTGGTGAGCATTCAAACTCGAACAGGCTGCATCAGTTTGCTTACCTTCAACATTCTATTGTATGACAGATCCATTCTAATGTTCTTGTGTAGGAATAGAAGTTTTGAGTGTGAATTAATGGGGCTGAATACCCCACGAATCTCCACCAAGATCTGAATCCCAGATGTTGCAGGGTTTGGATAAGAAAGGCTGAGTATGTCTTATCCAAAATGCTTGGAACCTGAAGTGCTTTGGTTCTCAGATCTTGGAATACCTGTGTTTGCATATATTTGGATAATGAGATATCTTGGAAATATGAACCAAGTCCAAACACAAAACTCAGTTATATATCATATACGTCTTATACACACTACCTGAAGGTACTTTTATAAATACTATTCTTAATAATTTTTGTATGAAACCCAGTTTGTGTGCACTGAGCCATCCAAAAGCAAAGGTATCACTGTCTTAACCACTCATGTAGACAATTTGTTTTAGAAGTATTTTGGAATTCCAGCTATAGGATGCTCAACCTGTATATAGGCATTTGAAATACGTTTAGCTGAACAGTTAAAGAATCTGTCTTCAGGCTTTTCCATTCAGTATGAAATGTTAGAGGTAAAAAAGTGATGTCAAAGGTGGAGCTAGCTTATACATCCCAATTTCTTCCTTCATGTGTGTTATGATGTTCTGAGTACTTGTATTAAAAATAATCGGGGGGAAATAGCTATTGATTAATTTACCTTGAGCAAGTCACTCTCTCAGCCTCAGATGAAAGTAAATGTAAACCCTTTTTGACCAAATTTTGCCAAGAAAAAACTCATAATATATTTGCTTTAGGGCTGCCACAAGTCAGAAACAATGTGAATGCATACAGCAACAACAAATTGGTAGCAAGTCTATCAAAATATTCTAATCAATCCATCTACATAATTAATTTATGAACAGTATCCATGTCTACTCAGAATTTGGCCTCACTCCTAGGTAAAAATGTACGGTTTACAGCTTTAGTTATTGCCTCATTGCTAATTTATTATTCTAACAAATTATTCAAGTGCAAAGATGAAGGCAATTTCGTTCACTCTCAGTCCTCTTTATAGAAAAGCAGCTATAGGATTTGCTGCCTAGTACTGCAACCTTGAATTGAGTGTCTAAAAAAATAAAATTATTTTATTTTTGGATAATTTTTCAGCCTATATATATATATATATATATATATATGCATATTTGAAGTGCATGCTGGTGTAAATGATAGGAAACTTAACATTAGCTTGACGCTTATGATTTATGTTTGGTAATTAGGGAGATTTGTCTCATAACTCTTCAAAATCAGAAATGATTTATTTCTGTACCACAAAAAGAAAAAAGCTTTTACCAATGCTAACACATTGTACTTTTATACAGTGGGTTGCAAAACCTAATAAATACAGTAACCCAGAATTAGATGGATTTTTATGACCTCATTGCAGATCTGGCAAAAGCTGAGATTCAAGCATGATGGTGTGACCTGCAAAATTTGTTTTTCTAGTCAAAATAATGGGATCTGAGGAGACCAGTGAAGAAAGAGACCTTTGTGAATGGATAAATGAAAACGTCAATCCAGTGTGGAGTTGCAAATTTTTACAACCAGTTCTAAAGACAGGATTAATATTGTGAGCCATTCTGCAAATTCAAGTAGGGATGGAGATCTTGCAGCTTCCAGAATTCCTCTATCAACAGTTATGGTAGCTAGAACATCTTGAATTTGTAGTTCAACATCAGCTGGACTATGGCATGTTTCTCATCTCTGGTTTCAATGGAAGCACTGGTTTGCTGAGGAACTAATGAAGTGGGTACCTATTAATGTGTCTAAGTAATAGACATGTTTGCACTTTACTGTGCAAATTCTTTTTTTGTGTCAGGAGTGACTTGAGAAACTTCAAGTTGCTTCTGGTGTGAGAGAATTGGCTGTCAGCAAGGATGTTGCCCAGGGGATGCCCGGATGTTTTGATTTATTTACCATCCTTGTGGGAGGCTTCTCTCATGTCCCCGTATGGAGCTGGAGTTGATAGAGGGAGCTCATCTGCGCTCTTCTCGTGTTGGATTCGAACTGGCAACCTTCAGGTCAGCAACTTCAAGTCATTAGAAAGGTCATTCATATTTAATTGGTTGTGCCAACAGGGTCTTTTAATGGGGAGGCCTGCACTTCTGGGTTTTTTTTAAGGAGTTTCAAACTGTTTTAAACTAGTGTCTTAAAAAAAATTGCTTCTTTGTTGTAATTTTATGCTCAATTTTAATATTCGATTGTTAGTTGTACTATGCTCTATGAACTCTGCTGGGAGTAAAGGGAAATATAAATAAAATGAAAATAAATACTTCAACCTTAAGACCCATAAAGATATCATTAAGATTGGGTTGGAGCCAGATGATTTTATTATGCATATAAGCCGTAAGGAACACAAGTCCCATTTCCCCCTAGATCTTTACTCACTTTTTTTCTGTTTATGGTTGCAATCTGAATCTCAGCCTCATGTTTTTAAAATTATGCCAATAATATTATATTAATAACTATTTTACTGTTTAATAAGCATGATAATACAATATTTCATATTTGCTTAATCTTTATAACATTCTGACACATATCTACTTTGTAAATATTATGATATGAAATATGTTTACCCCCTTCCCCCCATAAAAATATCATAACTGCACCTTTTCCTTTGAAACTTGATGCCAAAGGAAATTGTTTTCCTGTAAACTCCAAAAATGACCAAATGCTTAAATCTCTTGAAATAATTTAAACAAATGGTCACTTTCTGGTTGTTTACAGAATTGCTTCAAAATTCACTTATCTACTCAGGCATTGAATTGCCTTCCACACCAAGCCAACAGCAACAGAAAATATCCAAGATGGTTGCACTGAGGGTAATAAAGTGCACCAAAATGGCCTTTTAAATAATGTTGCCACAGTATGTTTGTTTAGCATCAACATTTTAATGCCATTGAAATTAGTATTTTCTTGGCACTGGAGAACCATTATCCTAGAAAACCTGAACTGAAAACACATAGCAGAAATAAAATCACAGTGATTGTGTGTAGTTACGTAAGATAGCAATCATGCTTCTCTAGATATTTTCTATTTCAAATTTCTTTCACTTTCCAATTTTAAAATGTGCTAATGTACTAAGATTTGCCGTATCAGAGAAACCAGCTCCATGGTTTTGTCTCCACCTCTACCAGCTTTAAATTGCAATTGGCTCCCTATTTTTGAGGAAATTAGGGGTACAGGACCCATACAAAAGAGGGAAAACTGAAAATATTTCCAGAGCCCCCCCCCCCCCCCCACACTCACACCATACAAAAATATACTTGTATTGATGAGATGACTGGTTGCACACACATTCCCTTGTACAGGTACCGACCTGTATGAGAGGAGGGAAGGGGATGGAAAGGGGTAGGAGGAGAGAAAAGGGATACCTTTCCTTGCTCTCATGAATATATATTTATTTATTATGGTCGATGACCAGCAACATAAAATGTACAAACATCAGAATAGCATAGAAACATATGCAATTAGTTTTACCATAAAACTAAAAACCCCACAGGGTGGGTTCTGGGAATTGAAGTCCCAAGTGCATGCCACAAGAGAGGAGGAGAATGGACATAGTCAACCAGGCCTCTGATTGGCTGAGAAAGAAAGTGAGAAACACATAGAGCGAAAAACCTCAACTCCCATCATGCCCTAGGAGAGAGTACAGAGGCTCCTTCGGTGCCTGCATCTCACAAAGTGCTGCTGGGAAAGCCAAGTTCCCATTTGCCTCAAGTCCACCTCCACCTCAGGTAGAGTGCCGCTCAGCCCCATTAGCTGAAAAGATCCAGCTGCTGTGATCCATAACTCCTAAGACTTTGGCTAATCCACACCAGGCTCGTTGGGATTTGGCAGCCAAATCCTCTGAATCCCCCAAATCCAGTACACCAAGACGATTTCGTGCACACCCCTACTAGGCATATCAACGTATGTATTGGTCCTTAAATTTCTTTGATGTTACCTTTGATTTTTCTTCTGATGTAGTTTTTAGGCAGATTCAATGCTCACATTAGGATAGGCTCAACACTGATCTCATGAGAAATTTTGCTAATGACATAAAAACTCTTTCTGTTTGCTGTAGAATACCAGAGGTGTGCTTCCAAATTCAACCTGAATTTTGATTTAGATGAAATATCATTTAATCTCTCATTAGTAGCCTAACGAATATTACATCTATGTGCAAACAATACCCTTGTACATTTATTCAGTTCTAGAACAGTCTGAACCATACATATGATATTTAAAGTGACCTAACAGTGCATTTACACTGTAGAACAGTAGTTCTCAACTTCTGGGTCTTGAGGTGTTTTGGTCTACAACTCCCAGAAATCCAGGCCAGTTTACCAGCTGTTAGAATTTCTCGGAGTTGAAGGCCAAAACATCTGGGGACCCACAGGTTGTGAACCATTGCTGTAGAATGTAAGCATGATTTTAACTGCCATGGTTTCATGCTATGGAATCTTGAGACCTGGTGTTCGATGAGGCACCAACTCTATTTGACAGAAAAGACCTTGTAGTTTGGCAAGGCCTTTAGCCTTCTCTGCCAAAGAGTGAGGGTGCCACACTAAATTACAGCTGTATCAAACTGCATTAATTCTACAATGTAGATGCAATCTAACTCTGTAGAAATAGAATTTTCTCATGGAATTGCTGACACATCCTTAGGTGCAGATTTGTGAATGAGACATTTTAATTAAAATCTAATTTTATTGAAAAAAGACTAGAACAGCAATAATTAAACTTATGCCCTTTTAAAATATAGCTTATGGAGGTACTAGGCTAAATCATTTAATCTCCTAAAGCATCTCAACTGGAGTTCTCTCATGGGATACTCTATTAGTCATTCTTTCACACAAGCTTCTGTGTTACCTTGCAAGATTTAAAGAATAAGCAAGCAATGAGCTCTGTCTTTTATTGAACTAGTTAGATGTCATTCTTTTCATTGTAGAAGATTGTTGGGGAAAGAGAACTCTTTTGTCACCAGGGATATTGTTTTATCTTGCTTCCAATGTATATTCTATTCCCATATATGTCCACATACAATAGAGAAATTTAGATATGTCGTGTCTGAACAAAATAGGCTGAAAACAGGCTGCCATGGTTAAATTGTGAAACACACTGTCTGTAAATTGAAGGCATCAAAACTTTGCAGGCTTTTCTCCTGTGATCATTATGTAGAGCAGCTATGCTGAGGTGTAGCCCACATAAAAATAAAACACATAATTCAGCAAAAAAATAAATAAAAAGATTTATTTCTACCTTTGCTATCCAAAATATCATATTGTCCTCATTGATTCCTTTGCAAACTCCTGACAACTCTGGAACTGTTCAATCTACAACTGATCACTTCTCAGTTAGGACCAAATAAGGTTCATTTTCAAGGAGGTGAAGAATAGTTGTTTGTATTTGGCTTTGAAATCTGAAACTGACCTCACACCTTGATTCAATCCTGTTGATTTAAACTGTTTTTCTTCCATATTTTGAAGAGGGATATAGTTTCCGAGGACCCTTCCACATAGCCATGTAACCCAGATATCAAGGTAGATAATCCACAATATCTGTTTTGAACTGGGTTATCTGAATCCACACTGCCATATAATCCAGATCAAAGCAGATAATGTGGGATTTTATAAAGTTGTGTGAAAGGAGCCTGAGGGAGGCAACTAAACAAAATTTTGCCCAACTAAACAAAATTTTACCTCCTCCAGTTGCATATGCAAAATAAATAAAACATTCCTATATATGTTTATTAGAATATGTTTCATTGCATTCCATGGAATTTATTCTTGACTGACAGTCTTTGGCCACAGTGGTGGAGGTGTTGTGGCTGTGCAGGGGCCACAAAAGAGAACATGAACAGGAATCAATGAGGACAATTCTCCCATGGAGATTCACAGTTAAATAGACAAAATATCTGAAATAAAAGCAATTTGTAGGGAAATGGAAAGCATGTTGGATGTTATTTTGTTTTGAAATATTTGCACATTCATGCAAATGTAAGGCTGGAGAGATGCTAAGGATTTGTGAAATAGCAGTAACTTAAGCCTAGTGTTTGGTGCAAATCTATGCCTCCCATCATTTCTCCACTGGGCTTGTTCATTTCAGCTGAACCTTGATCCGTTTCTGCTGGCCAGATACTGGTCAGCCCCTGTATCTGTTTTTGCATACCTCCCAAAAATGGGTGGGTAGCCGGATAGGCATTTTCGGGCTGTAGCCGAAAAATGCAACTAGATCCGGCCCATTGGCAGCAATGGGAAATTTTCTGTACCTGAGAACCTTTCCTTTTTTCCTTCAAGGGAGCCTAGGTGTCATCTATGGGGTTAAGAAAGTACCCTTCCTGGGAGCCTTCCTTTTTTTTTCTTCAAGGGAGCCTACATGTCAGTAATGGGGTTAAACGTTAAAGCTGTTTCTACTCTACAGGCGTGCGCTTTCTCTCCCTGCAGCACATCATTCAGCTTTCCAAGGCATTTTAAGGAGGCCCGGGGAAGAAAGAGCAATGACCTGGAGCTATCCTCCCTGGGCTTCCTTTTAAAAAAAAACTTATTTTTTCTCTACTGCTGGCTCTGTCTGGAGTGGGCATGCTCCAATCTCCTTTCTGCTTTCTGCTTCAGGCTTAATGTTTCCTTAAAGATGTTTCTACTATATACTCTAGAGGAGAGATAACTAGGTGATAGTAGTTTTCAGAGAATGAGGGTTTTCTTTTCATTTGCTGGGATAAATAATATTTATTATCTTTTATAAGTTTTTGAAGGAGAGGAAGGGAAGGAGAAAAAAGCTAAAAGAGTGACTCTCCCAAGCCCCCAAATGTGAACACACACCCCACCCACCCATCTCCAACTCCTAATCAAGCCCACTAAAAATTGGATACCACATAGTCCCGTTATGGATGGGAATCCATGACAGCTGGGCCCTTGCTGTTTCGGGCACCCGAACAAACTGAAGAAGCCAGATTGGCCGAAGGAAGCAGCTAAAAATGCACCACACTCAAGCCTATTCTCCACATCCATCCCCAGCCTTATGACTTGTTCATTTGCAACCTGAGTGTGTATGATACATGTGACTGGAAAAAGATTTATGATCTAAGAGACTGAGGATATAAAGGATCTGATATTCAGAAAATATATACAGTAGCCACCAGCTTCCCAGTTCCACTTTGTGAAGCAATGAGCACCAGAGATGCCACCTGTAAGCAAGAATGTTTTGGATTTTGGAGTATTTCAAATTTTTAGATGAGGGATGCTCAACCTGTATCAAATATATTTAGTACTGTTAGAAAGAAGAAGAAGAAATTAAATATTGCGCATTGCTCAATCGCATCTTTCATGACAAATATATTTTCAAATCCTCTGGAACATATCTAAATTGCCGGAAAAGCTGTAGATTTAAAAAAACAAACAAGTAAAATATTCTTCTTGAGAGCTGCATATGCCACTAATTCAGGCTACCTGCCATTTAGCAAAGACCAAAAGCTGCAAGTGGCAACAAAGGGACAAATGTTAATTGAACTGCTGTGCTGCTGTCAGCATGGAGAGTAGCCACCAACAGAAACAAGATGGCTAACCCAGGCATGCCCTATTAGAGCTAGAAGATCACATCCTTAGCTCTGCAAGGGCTTATGGGTTATGAGGAAATCATACACAGATGACTAATTTTTTTATGGTTCACAGCCAAGCAAAGTGAAATTCAGCAGCTGTTCAGGACAAGTGACCACTCTAACGGCTGTAATATAACCCACTAAATAGAGAGGGAATTGTATGAGAGCAAGAGGTTAGCCGTGATTATCGGCAGGTGAGTGCTTTATTGAAGTTGAAAGACCATTAACATTGATGGAGTAATTATTTCAACTTGAAAGTAATTACCTTGATGGGTGATAACTTCTCCTGTGTTCCCAGATTGGATTGGGCCAAACAATTGTGAACTCCTGAAGCCTGGAAAAAATATTACAACAATACTGCAATGTTTGAACTACAGAAATCACTGTTAGAGCATTTTAATTATGCCTAACAGTGGAGAATTGTTTTAACTTACAGCAACCAGTGAACACTCCAGAGAAGAGATGTTTGCTTTCCGGTCCAAATGAAATGACCCACACCTGACGTGCTTCTCAAATTATGCATGTTATTTGAATTCAGCTTTTAAGATACAAAATTCCCTTTCTCTATGGAATGACTGACCCCAGTTTTATTATCATTTTTATAAAATAGCCCATTGTCTCTTTTTCTGTTAATTGTAAATGCTTTACAGAGGAATGCAAGAGATGCTCTATAATCAGAGAGACTCCCAATGTATATGGATATTGTAATTTCCCCAGATTATTTATCAAGGATTGTCCAGGAACTGAGTTCCTCTGTTCAGATTTGCATTT
This sequence comes from Anolis carolinensis, assembly GCF_035594765.1. Lineage (NCBI taxonomy): Eukaryota > Metazoa > Chordata > Lepidosauria > Squamata > Anolidae > Anolis > Anolis carolinensis. Next base: position 33,169,961 of record NC_085841.1, on the reverse strand, counting down.
GGATACAGATGGAAATATGCAGGTGGCTGATGGTGATTTTGCTTGTACCTCAAACCTGCATCTAATTCAGGAATATCAGTACCAGTTAACCCTACACTCATCCATTACCCTGGAAAATAAGTCATCTCATTTTATAGCCTATGGATGGTTCATATACAGTCAGCTTTCTACATTTGTGAGTTTCAGGTATTTTGATTTGATTATTTATGGATCTGATTAATATGACCTCTCTTTGAGTTTCTAGGTCCTTCACTGCAACTCTGTGGTCAACATTCACTTAAAGATGACCATAGAGTTTTTCTGAAGGATTTAGAGATTCCTAAAGAGACATCATGTTAAAATAATAGTGGTTTTTATTTGCATTTCCCCCACTTTCTGTACTTTTAACAGCAGCACATGTCATGGGTTGACTGTATTTCTCTTTGATCCATTCTGGAGTTTCTGAAATTGTGGTCCTCCAGATGTTTTTGACTTCAGCTTCCACAATGCCTAACAGCTGGTAAGCTGGCTGGGATTTCTGGGAACTGAAGCGCAAAATGTAAATGGAGTAAGAAACTTGATGAAACATCGAAATCGGCTCTCGAAATACATCAGAAAATCTATGAAGCAGCCACCAGAGAGGCCAAAAAAGAATATAATTCCTCACTGATAGCTTCTGCCAGATCTCGACCTGCTCAAATATTTAAAATTGTTCGTAACATCATAAATCCAACCCACCCAGCCAAAGATATGGCCAGTCAAGATATCACAGCAGAGACCTTTCAGAGCTACTTCATAAATAAGATCAATCTGCTTCGCGAAGGGCTACCTCCCACAGAGGACACATCGAGGGAACTAGAGACTTTCTGGCCATCTAGTGATAAACTCCTAGAACTCTTTGTGCCATTAGAAATGGAAGATCTGGAAAAGACTATAGCTGCAGCAAGACCAACTACCTGCTCCCTCGACCCTTGCCCCTCCCGGTTGGTTAAGGAGTGCTGGGAGGGATTATGAGATCCCTTAAGGAACATCATTAACAGCTCCTTAGAACAAGGAATTTTTCCAGAGTGTCTTAAAGAAGCAGTGGTTCACCCTCTTCTGAAAAAACCAAGTCTAGACGCCGCCATACGTAGTAACTATCGCCCAGTTTCAAACCTTCTGTTTTTGAACAAGGTGATTGAACGGACAGTGGCGGGACAGCTACAGCAATTCTTAGATGAGACTGCGGGCTTAGACCCCTTTCAATCAGGTCATGGGACAGAGACTGTCTTGGTAGCTATTACTGACGAAATTTGTCGTCAGTTAGACTGAGGCGGATCAGCGCTATTGGTACTCTTGGACCTTACAGCTGCATTCGACACTGTGGACCATGACTTGCTGATCCATCGATTGGCTATGTCTGATGTACAAGGTTTAACTCTTAAATGGTTCAATTTGTTTCTTCGGGACCGGAGACAGAGGGTGGAGTGGTTAGGCCAAAGCTCCTGCCCTTGCTGTGGAGTTCCCCAGGGTGCTATCCTTTTGCCCCTGTTATTTAACATCTACGCCCGACCACTTGCTGGACTAGTGCGGAGCTTTGGCATAGAGTGCTACCAGTATGCGATGATACCCAGCTACTCTTGCGTCTTGAACCTGGGACAACCACGATTCCTGAGAACTTTAAGCTGTGTTTGGAAGCAGTGATGAGTTGGCTGTGAGCGAGCAGACTAAAAGTGAATCCTGCATAAACTGAGATACTCCGGCCTGGCCAGCCACCAGAGTTAATCCAGTCACTGCCTGATCTCGATGGGGAAGTTCTGGTTCTGTCTTGCTACTGTTAAAAGCCTTGGGTTTGTGTTGGAATCATCGCTGATGATGGGGGCCCAGATCACTGCCATAAGTAAGCAGGCCTTTTTTCATCTTCGCCAGGCAAGGAAATTGGCATCCTACCTTTCGACAGAAGCATTGGCAACAGTAATCCATGCAACAGTCACCACTAGGTTGGATTATTGTAACGCTTTATACGCCAGCCTTCCGAAGATAAAAACCCAGAAGATCCGAATGGTCCAAAATGCAGCGGCCAGGCTGCTAGCGGGATCATCTATAAGATCCCATATTACACCGATTCTGAAACAACAATATTGGCTACCAATCAAACATCAGATTTCTTACAAGATACTGATCCTGACATTTAGAGCTCAAAATGGCCAAGGACCATTATATCTTAGGGACTGCCTCATTCCTTTTTTCCATCAGTGGTCACCTCGATCCTCCCAGGAAAATCTTCTATACATACTGGGCCCTAGGGAGATATGCCTGGAAGCTACAAGGCGTAGAGCCTTTTCGACCTATGCTCCAATTATGTGGAACTCATTGCCTCCATATATTAGAGCAATGTCGGAGTTGCGACCTTTTGTAAAATCGCTCAAGACTTGGCTGTTTGGTTGTGCATTTAAGTAAATTAGATCTAATTTGCCAAATAGTCACTGTTGAATGTTTTTATGTTGAATGTTTTTATATTGTGGAATGATATTTTAAATTGTAAGTCGCTCGGAGCACTCTGGTGGAGAGCGACTAATTAAGAAAGTGAAGAGAAAACAACTAAAGGAGCATAGTTTGAGAAATACTGGTCCATACAGATGGTGCAGTTCAAAACACTTGGGGGCCAGCCAACATAACCTTAATTACCCTTATAATGCAGTAAAGGATCACTGCTCTCACTTGCCTGTTGACAATATATCATTCCAAATGCAAAATCCAGGTGGTAGAAGAAGCATCCAACTGTATCACTTCTGTTTCTCAGCCCAGAGAATCCTATCTGATCTAGCCTTCTATTGGGCAACTATTGGAGGCTAGAGGGGCACATTTGTATCATGGAAGAACTCGGTAACCTAACCATCTTACCCTATCCCCAGTGCAAAAACAACAACAACCCCACAAATCTTGCCTCCAAATCCAATCAGGCCATATTTTAGCCCTCTCTTGAAATCAATTTAGGCATTGAAGAAGGCTTTTTTCAAAACAGGAAGTGTCCAGAGTCACTTGAGGGTCCTAGGAGCCACATATATGGTGACATTCTACAGAAACAAACTGCTAGTCCTGCATCTTCCTCCTCTAAACAACATTCAGTAGTGTAAAATTCCTGCTTTTCCTGGCAGGTTCAGAACCTGCTGCATTTTTTTATGGTATCTATCTACTTAAACAACAGGCTTGCACAATGCACATCTTTATTTAATCACTATGATCCATTTCATTATCTTATTCTTTTTCATGTTTCTGGTCCTTTGAAAACCATTTCTACTGATAGGTAGTCAAGATATTGCAACAATTCCTCTTTGTTTGACCAGCCTTACGGACACTGCCATATCATGTTTGGCAATTGTCAAGCCCCTTTGTGAACTAGATTGTTAGAAAGTTAGCCTCAACAATTGCAATAATTTCACTGAAAAATAGGCAGATGTCCCATGTCTCTAGAAAGTCATATTACATCATATGTTTAAAAACTAAAATGTTAATTTTTGACAGGAATAAAGTCATGAATTTTCCAGACAGTGTTCCTATTCAGTGATTATGGCTCTGACTTGTATTTATTTTATTCTTTTGTGGGAGCAATTACTAAAGGCATGGCTGATACCTATGCCCACTAGAGCCTGGTTCTGTTTTTCCTTTCCCCGTGCTTTTAAAAAGGATAGTTATTGATCTCTTGCTGAGCTGAGATTTCAGTTTTATGCCAGATAGCTTGATTAATGGGTTGGTTTCTGTAAGTGGACTGAATGGGGATAGGAAGCATGGGCAGCCCATACTGCCAACCCTAAATCCGTCAAGACACATAGCTCATTATGAAACAGTTATCAAGTATACATGAAAAATTAATTGGGCTCAGTTTGATTCTGAAAAGAATCAGCCTTCTACTTGGCGGTCCCCCCAATCCTTCCAGATGTTGTGCACCAGCCCCTTGAGGAACAGCGAAGGGAGATGTATTAATACGTTGTATTGATTAGATCAAGACCCCTGACAGTTATTTGTAGAGATACCATCTGGCGGCTGTTCGAATTCCTTCACCAAAAACAGGACGTGACATGTTATTAATCTCAACTCTCTAAGTATAGACAGTTGCCTTTTCTGCTAAACCGCATTTTACCATTCCGTAGGAGATGAATGCAGACCTGAAGGGTGCTGAAATTAAGGTTATTACACAAATTGAGCCATATGGTCCAAATATTTCAGCAAGAAAATTGCCAGGCAATAAAAATTGCTCCTGCCTTCCTAATGGTGTAAATTACAGTTTAACCATGGCTCTAATGATGTCCTTCTGCCGCGCTTAACTACTGTTACATGAAGGACATTGTTTTAAAAATATAAAAAACAAGTAAATGCCAGCAGCGTGTTTTACAATCTGTTAGTGTGTCATTAAGAACACTGTCAGAATTACATAAACATAATGGCAGGCAACCTAGCATACAAAAGAACAAGTATGGAAAGAGAATGTCTTGAAAACTCAGTTAAAAGTTCTTCGGGGGGGTTTTGGGTCTACTTCAGACTGTGGTTACTTCTGCTCATCATATTACCCAGTAGATTAAAAATGTCATTGTGTAAATTCACATAGAAGGTATGTTCAATCTAAAATACTATGAGGAAGGGAACTTGTGTGTATTCTGGGCTTTATCCTGAGAGTAGCTCAATATTTGTTCTTTTATAGGACTTCAGTTAAAACATCAATATACAGTGAGTCCTTTGTATCCATTGGTACCTTGGTACTCCCTGTGGCAGGCAAGTAGCTGGGGGGGGGGGTCTTGAGGGGCTTCAGCCCCCCCCCCCAAATTTCAGGGTGGTCTGTGAGAAGGCCTTACTGGTACTGTTATGTTTATTCATATCATGATCTGATCACCATGCTCAATATATCCCATATGCATGGGGGTACTGGGATAATGATACAAAAGGTTTGCTAGGGTAGATCCTCTCTCACTCAGAGTCAGCCCCCCCCCCAAAAAAAAAATCAAAATCCTGGTTATGGGCCTGCCCTGTGGATACCAAAATCTGTGGAAGCGCAAGTACCATTATGACATAATGAAATGGTATCCCTTATATGAAATGTAAAAGTCAAGGTTTGCTTTTTGAATTTAAAAAAAAACATTGTCAGGCCGTGGATGTTTAAATCTGTGGATATGGAGGGCTGACTGTGGATTTCATAACCAATAAGACACATTTATGATTATGCACATGGTCATCTGTATTGTCAGAGGGTAGGAGAAATCAACAGTATATTTTGTTATCTAAAGGATTAGTTTGGGTAGTCTCTGATATGTGAAATTTTATTTGTTATGCTTAATTTGGAAATACAACAGTAAACATAATTTTGTGGACATGAAGACTTGAGGGGCTGGCAAATACCCAGACTGGGGGGAAGGGGGTTGGGCACTCAGGAGATGGTGAGCAGGGTGGCAAGTTGGGGGAGAGAGTGGGGGGAGAACCCAGTATGATTGAGGATGGAGTCGAGCGAGGCGGTTGGCCAAGTGAGCGGTCAAGCAGGGGGTAGACAAGCGAGTAGGCAAATGGAGTGAGATGGCAAACAGGGTGGGTGATGGTGCATGTGCCAGGAGAGAAGGCACGCATGCCCTAGGTTTGCCACCACTGTCCTATCTACTATATACACTCATGCTGAGAAGCAGAGATCAATTTAGTTGGGTAGAAGTCTTGCACTGACCCTACACACCCACCCATATTTTTTGCTATTACAGTAGCAAAAGTCGTCGTGTTCATTGTTAAGGGACATGGAGAGAATGGTTCTTTGCAGCACCAGTGAAATGTAATTCATGTTTACTCAGTAGACTGCAGACTTTTGGAATCTTTATGGGCATGTTCACAAAGTACATCTATGGCCCCTTCTACACTGCTATATAATCCAGATTATCAAATCAGATAATCCACATTGAACACGATTTTATAAGTCCACACTCTCATATAATCCAGTTCAAAGCAGATAATCTAAATTTTATATGGCAGTATAGAAGGGGCCTAATTCTCCCTAATCATAAGGGCTTGAATCATTTTGCTAGAAGCAACAGATCCCATTGAGCATTCCTTTTTTATTTGAACTACCTAAGGCAGCAAGAGCTCTTTGTGTGTATGACAGCATGCATGGGTTTCCAGAGCCCTTGTATTGTTTGTGAATTAAGAATTTGTTAGACCTCTTTTAAAATTCATGCAGACTAATCCATTTTTCAGAATAGATCTGGGATGTCATAAACTTTGGTTGATGTGAATATTTAGATTTCATTTGCTTCTAGAGTTACATATTTTAAAACTATTTATCTATTTATCTGTTGCCATTATAATATATGGCTCCACGATTACTGCTGTAACGATTTATCCTTCTTTGCAGAAACACTGTGTCTGTTTCCTTTGGAATTAATTATATTAGTGAACAGCAGGGATTCTACTTGTGAATTATCTGCAGGCTGTGTTATCTTTGCCTACTTAGCAGCAGATAAAGCTGTTCTTTTTGCTAGACATCCTAAGAAAGTGACAATGAGTCAGTGTGACTGAGGAAAGGAAATATAAATATCTCAGCAGCTCTGAGAGGGGTTGTTACTTTGGTGTTTTAAAAGTATAAATAGCCTAAGTATGCTTTGTCACTATAATGAAGTGTTGTATAAACATATGTATAAGTCTAGAAGTTTTAGTAAAAAGATAAACCTCAACAAGCTGGGATTACTTATTCATGTAATCAATGTAGATACTTTACTTTTACTCATATAAGAAAGGAACCATCTCCTGTGATTAGAATAGCAAAAGGTGAAAGCTTTGTCTGTTTGAAGAGAACCTTTAAAAAGCACCTGCTCCTTCTCTCTTTGCCATAGTGCCACTTCTAGCCCTTTAACAGTACCACACTCAAGCAACCAGAAACGATATTTATCCCGTATCTATCAATCCCCATGGGTGCCTGTTAATTAAAATAACTGGTTTCACTGTGCAGTGCCTTCACCAGTTCAATGCTGGACAGAGACCACAGTATCTGCTGGCTGTGAGTAAGAACCTTAAAATCTGCAGCTAGACAGCCACTGGAAAAGTCAGGGTTTTATCCTTACACAGTTCACTGAGACACACATATGTCTGTTTGGGATCAGCACTGGGCTGTGGCAGAGCACAGGAAGTGGCAACAAAGCAGTGGAAAGCAAGCATTTCCGTGGAAAGTATTAAATTTCCTCTCCTGGGGGAGTAATTGTTTACCTTGCAGCAAGCTGTGTTTTCAGGGTTTTTTAAAGTGCTACAATGCTAGGGGTGTCCTGATAAGTGCTCCACATTTTTCCGTCTCAGATTCAAGTGATGGAATACATTCTAGTCAACTCCAACAAATTATCTGGCTTGTCCTAGACTTTCTGTTGAGTTTTTAAAATACACTGTTTCTGGCTTGATCCGTGCTTCAGTGCACATTGGGGAGGTATGTTTTGTGGACACCCTGCAGCCAGTCAGCTTCAAACTATATAATAGTGTCTGTGTAGAAGCACCCTGAGACTCTTATGTAAATAGTTTACCTGGCCTAGTTGTTTCATTTCACATCTGCATATTGTTAGTATAAAAAGTTTGCTGAAACATGTTGAAATGCTCTCTTTTTTGTAACTTTGCTGCTTATTTCTATTCTTTCCATGTTATTTCTGCCTCTGGTACCAAACCAGATGAACTTGCAGAAAAATTAAATGAATTCTTTTTATTTCTCTCCATGGCTAAAAACATAGGGCAGATCTGTGCCTGAACTGATTTTTCAAGGATGAGAGAAGGGGGAACTGAATCTAACCATTCTGTCAAGAGTTCTTCTGTCTTGACAAATTATATACCACAGAACTGACAAATTATAATTACATGTTGGAGCAAATAGTCCCAGTTGCACATATACACAATAAAATTTGAGCCAACCATGACTGACCAAACGAAAGAGTATTGGTAGTAGATCGCTTGATCAAAATGTCAAACCAGTGTGTAGCTGTTGTAAAAAAGAAAATCAATGTGGCCTGATTTAAAAAGTAATATTTTTAAAAGGCTACTAATATCATACTGCCGTATACAAATATTTGGAGCAAACACAATTGTAGTGCAATACAAAGTTCTTGTCACTATGTCTGACAAAAGATATTGTAGTGCTGGCAAAGTACAAAACAAAAGGCAACTAAATCGATTAACAGTGGCTCCAAACGTTAGGTCCTCCAGTTGTTTTGGACTTCTACACCCAGAATTGCTGATGGTCAACCTGGAAGAGACTTCTGGAAGTTAAAGTGCCAAACACCTGAACTACCGGTAAAGGTATGGAACCACTGGACTAGAGAAATCCCCTCATGAGAAAATTACATTTTTGGAGTTTTATAGCTTAGATAAAAGACCAGCAAGGAGATTCTTGTTAAAAGCTGTGTAAAATTATACTTGATGTAGATAGAGAGAAAACCTTTTTTATAATGCTATTATAGCTGAAAGGTGGAAGTTTCAAAGAGATAAAAAGAAGGACATCTTCACATAACACCAACTAAATAATACAATTTGCACCCTTGAAAACTAGTGATGGCTGCCAATTTAAAGGAATTGAATGAAGGAACTATCAATGGCTACTAATATTAAAGAAAGAGCTGATCTTCTCTCCAGTACTTGAGGCAATATGTCTCCTACTATCAATTTTTGGAAGGTTCAAGTGGTTTGCGTGTTGTGGTTCCCAATTTCAGCTTGCAGACTTTCTAGACAAGAACATTGGACTAGATATGCATTAGGATTGTTTCTGTTCTTACATTTTGTTCTTGTATTCTTAGAACATCCTGTTATCTCCTCTTCTCCTTTCTCACTCCCATGTTCTTGATGAAGAACAGAAAATTAAGGCAAAGTCTTCTTTTCCATCAGCTGGTATAAGGAGGGAGAAAGTAGAAGGATGAGGAGGTTTAGCAGACATTAAAACTGCAAAGTGACCATTTCATTATTTATTTATTTATTTATTTCTATCCCACTTTTTTCCCAGATTGGGACTCAAAGTGGTGAACAACATGTAAACGGAAACATTACAACCATTTAAAAAGAAAACATAGTCATCAAACCACATCTCATGAAAAGTTATAAAACCTGCAACAACATAATAAAAAACTAACCTAGCATAATTTAAACATTCAATAGAATTAAAATTTCATCCAAAATCCATTTCTTAGGCCGTAGACAAGTCAATTGCTGGAAGTCCACTATAATTTACTTATAGACTAATGCCAGCACCTTGAATTGCACCCAGAAACAAACTTGTAGCCAGTGTAGATGTTTTAATGGATGTGGGGCTTCTGAGTTAGCCCCACATAGAACACATTATAGTAATTTAATCTGGATGTGACTAAGGCATGAACCACCATGGCCAGATCAGGCTTTTCTAGGTATGGACGCAGCTGGCGCACAACCTTTAACTTTGCAAAGGTCCTCCTGACCACTGCTGACACCTGGGCCTTCAGGGTCAACGCTGAATCCAGGAGGACCCCCAAGCTGTGGACCTGTGCCTTCAGGGGGAGTGTGACCCCATCCAGCATAAGTTGCAACCTTATACCCTGACCAAGAGTGCCTCTGTCTTATCAGGATTCAATTTGTTCATCCTCACCCAGGTCATTACAGCTGACAGACATTGATTGAGGATCAGGACAGCATCCTCAGCATTTGGTGGAAAGGAGTAATAGATTTGGGTGTCATATGTGTATTATGAAGAAAAATGGGAAAAAATAGGTCAGTCCTGCTTATATTTATGTATTTAAATGAACAGCAAGACCCTATATCCATATGTTCCTAAACAAACCATGAGTAATTAAATTGCTGTACTTCCAGTCCCAGCATACTATAGAGTTGGATTGGAGGGCCTACAAATTCCTAGAAAACAGCTCTCTAGGAATTTGTTAGGTCCTCCAATGCAACTCTATAATAAATTCTAGGGAAAGCATACCATAGAATTGCCTGGATGCCCTAGACACTATTTTCCCCCTGGTTTGGGTTAAGCGATACTAGAGCCTGAAGAACTGGAAGAAGTTTCAAAATATCTACATTACATATATCCATGAGATCTCTCAGAGACCTTTCCTTCTAAAATATTGCTCTCTGAAAGCTTACTTTTGGAAAAGAATATGAATAATCCACATGTATGTCATTACATGAGATTGACGATACATAATCCGAACTAATTTTAGACCTTATGATATTTCAGATATCTCCGAGGATTTTTTGCACATTTCCAGTGACTGTGGCATAAGCAAAAAGAAGTTTCAATAAGCAGTTACTCATAAAAATGCTGCAGGTACTTTTCAGTGGAGAAGAATAGTTAACCTAGCTTTTTTCAGTTTAATGTGAATTTGCAAGAGAAATTGACTTCAGGGGAATAATTCATTATTTTGCAATGAAAAAGGCCAAAAAAACAGAAGCTTTACAGCAGTGTTTGCAGCATATTGGTGTATCAGAAAAGTAGGTCAAGATCCTACATTATATTTGTAACTACAGGTTGAATTCCTTATCCAGAGTCCAAAATGCTCCAAAATTGTCTACATGGATAGCTGAGATAGTGACATATTTATTTCTGATGTTTCAATGTATAAAAACTTTGTTTCATGCACAAAATCATAAAAAATATAATTTATAAAATTATCTTTGTGTTAGGTGTATGAGGTGTTTATGAAACATAAATTAATTTCGTGTCAGCTCCAAGGTGTCTGATTATGTCCAGGCAAGTATTCCAAAATCCAAATAAATTCAAAATACGTCAGATCCCAAGCATTTCAGATAAGGGATATTCATCCTGTATTTAAACCTTAACTACAGAGAATCACTGCAATGTTATCGAGGTATGTAGAGTGGTTTAGTGAAGCACTTCAGAATCGCATAACTAACCCCATCTTACCCTCAAGTTTAAGATAAATTCCAAGTGGGGGATTTATATTCTTGGCAATAGTGCCACAATCATGAATCTGTAATGTAGGGAAATTCAAAGCAATAATGGATCTGTAGGTTTAGGGTAAAAATCAGTAACAGGCAATGCAGTAGTAAGAGCCTGTTTTTAAGAGGCTTTGACAAGGCAATCCATTTGTTAATATACCTATGAACACAATTACAAAATAATTAGCAAGTACGCACGACATTCAGACTAGATGTTATTCAAGAAAAGTAGTATAGAATGTGCAGTCGTAATTTCAGTATTGAAACTTTTTATAGCTCACATATGGAATGAAAGATTATAGTACCACTGTGGGAAGGAGACCTATGTTACAAATATAGTGTCTCACAAAATAATGGTTCAATTGTAGTGTAAAATAATATCATAATAGAACTGCAAGATCTCTGAATTTATTTTCTTTTGTGATGTCCCAGATTTAGCTCCACCTTTTGAAGTAAATGTATAAAATGAATTAGTGCATGAAAAACTCTATGCATTTTTCATGTACAATATACGTTTAAACAGTGTAGAAACTATTTATTTCAAGAAAATATAGAATTACGGATATAAAAACCCTTTTTTTCTTTTTCCCAAGGAAAAGAGTTTTTATTATGTTCACATACTACAGTGAACAAGTCAAACACTGACATCAAGCAAGAGTTTTCTGTCATGTTTAGCCAGCAAAACTGCAGTGAAGTTGTTGATCATTTAAAAGCCTCCTGCTCTCTAAAAAGCCAACAGAGTAACTGAATGCAACGTGCTAACTGCACTCGCTTGTGGAATGCAGTCACTGGGTCCTTTTATTGGGCTTTGTTTTGAAGTCAAAGCAGAGAACTCAGACTCTTGTTGGGACTACAGCAAATCCCTAGCTGTCAAGGGGTGCCAAGAAAGAAAACAATTTACAGTCACACTAAGTAATGTCTCCTTTTAGGCTGTGATCAAATACAAACCCAGTTGCTTTCAACTGAAGTGGGACACAATTCACCAAGCAGGGATGCTACGCAGCCTTCAGTCACTTCTAAAAGCTGGGATGCTTCTCTCCCTCCCCCATGCAGAGCTCTCAAGAATGAATGAAAAATTTGCCCTATATTTCAAAGTTATTGAGAGAGTGCCATTCTGAAAATAATTCTGATGCCCGAGTTTGCACTGTTATGTTCATTGTTTTGATTATTTACAGACCTGTCAATTTTATATTTTGTATTTGGTATGAATAGCTAAAACTAGAACTGTAATCGAGTTAAACAACTATCAGTCATATGGGCTTCATTGATCAATGGATTGTTTAATTGATTATGTTTACATGTGACTAAATGATACTCAAAAGCAAACAAGAACACTTTATTTTAGAAGAGCATGCATGCTTTTGTAGCATATTTCATCTCCAAATAAGTATTTCTTCTTCTCTCTTGCACACAATAGTAATGACTACTGAATATGGCTATCATCTTCTTCATGGTTACTTGAACTTAAGCTTCATTGAACCCACTAAAACTGAGGAAGCACAAAAGATTGTACTGGAAGAGCTACTACCAAAACACCATAAGATCAAATCCCAAACATTCAGGAGTACCATTCGAATTCTAGTGAACTCGATAAGAATGTTTTAGCAAGAACTGTTTCTCCCTTCCCTCTTCTATGCATTCAAGATAGGAAAGCAAACAAATGAATCAACAAAACAAGTGTATGTGTGAGAGAGAGGGAGAGAACATATATTTATCTTCTTCCACTCCCCCCCCCCTTGTCTCTTTCCTTTATTCCTTTGTAGTTTGTATGTTATATGCTTTGTGATAACTGCAACATATAGGACAGTCGCCCTCACCCACTTTTGCAAAGTAAAAGAATATGTATTTCTGGCATTCGTAGTTATTACTTATGATGATATTTTGAACGTAATTCCAATTAGGATCTGCCAGGATCTGCCAGCATGGAAGTAGAAGTTCTAAACAAGGCTTCACCTTGTGTTGAGTTGCTAGAATGGAAACTTGAAACAATTTCCTGAAGATAAAACACTATCAGGATCAAATCATACATTCACACGCAAATGTATATCTCATTTTGGAATAACATACATGGACAGAGGAGAGCCAGAATTCTACACGTGCTACTTAGTTACATAATTAGTTTAGCTGAATAGATAAATATCATATTTACTTGAGTATAATAAACCATAGAATATAATGCACACTAGGGGTGTGCAAAGCTTTGGACCGTCATTTCATAATTCAGAGATTTATATGATTCATTAATATGAATCTCCAAATTATTAATCAGAAAGGGGCCCTCCAAAGCATTTACAAATCCAAACAGCAGCCTCCAAAACTTTTGGAGAGATTTGTAAAGAGTTGTTATTTTGGAGCTTTTTTTTTTTTTTTACAATGTAAAACATTAACATACCCCATTGTCCATAATTGTCTGGCATGGGAAAGGGTGGGGGATGGTGTGATTGAAAAGGGCAGCTGCATTTTCTTTCCTTGTCAGCCAATCAGAAGAAGAAAGGCAGTCATGTAGCTGTGAGAAAAGCCGGTCTTCTTCTCCCCTCAACGTCTCTGTCTTTGTGGTGTTTGCAGGAGAGGGATAAAGATGTGTTTTTGGAGGTCTGTTCTGTTTCTCTGTGTTTATTAAAACCTAAACTTATAGTAGCTTTTGATAATTCTATTTGTTTCTGTCTCTTCATATATCCAGTCTATAACCTTCCTTGGTTAAAATTATCCATCCCCAATCTGCAGCCCCATTCTTCTGGCGTGCGCAGAATTCTGGAAAATGTAGTTTGGGAAGGCAAGGACCTCTGTAGCTGAGTACTCAAAGGCCCCACTCTAAACTACATTTCCCAGAATTCTGCTCATGCAGGAAGAATGGGGATGCCTGCTTTGAAGCCCCAGTGTAGGTTAATCGCATGTACTTAAATTGAAAAAAAAAATCTTTAAAATCAGTAGATAGACTGTTCTGAAACTTGACAGGATTGCTGCCCTGCTCATGCTGTCTCACAATTAGAGGACATGTCTCTTGTAAGTTTTTAAAAATATTTTTTTAACTGAAACAACATAAAAAATTCCTAAAAATTAGTAGATGAACTAATATTTCTGAAACTCTCCATGTTTGATGCCCTGCTTACATTGTCTCATTGTGCAGAAGTTCAAGGGGATTCATCTTGTTGTTTTTAAAAAGAAAATTTTCTAAAAATCATTGGATGACTAAAATGTTCTAAAACTTAGTGAGCTTAAAGTTGTAAATGTTTCCTACAAGTGTGCCAAGTTTCATCCTGATAGCCATAAAAATGACAGAGAAATGAGCCATGAAATTTTCCCCATTGCCACTAACGGAACAGATCTTAATGAAATAATTATGAAGCTTCGGAGATTCGGAATACAAATCAAAACAGCCCCCCCCACCCCACCCCACAATCTTTACGAAATGAAGCAGGGGCCATTGAATCTCCCAAACTAATTACTAATTAGATTTCAGCTATTTCGCACATCTCTAATGCACACCTCAATTTGGTAGTATTTCCTGGTCAAATTCTCCTCCTGTTCAGAGGAATGATTTTTTTATTTTGTCTCTCCCCAACTCATGCCCTTTAAATTATCCATCTCAGCCACTTTCTCCTGTTTGTCCTCCAAATGAACAATGGTGAAACGTGTTCTCAGTTTTATTTTCCAAACAATTTCAGTTACCATGTAATCTCTTCAACTTGATAACTAGTGACTGAGTAGTTGCTAATTGAGATGCCCATGAGGCATCCCATGTGGGAAAAGCCTTAAGGGAATGTACACACATATGTATGAGGTAAAAATTGTGTTGATACGCCATATTTATTATTTTGTTTGCTTTTGAAATAGTCCAAAATTACTACAGTAGAGTCTCACTTATCCAAGCTAAACGGGCTGGCAGAAGCTTGGATAAGCGAATATCTTGGATAATAAGGAGGGATTAAGGAAAAGCCTATTAAACATCAAATTAGGTTATGATTTTACAAATTAAGCACCAAAACATCATGTTTTACAACAAATTTGACAGAAAAAGCAGTTCAATACACAGTAATGTTATGTTGTAATTACTGTATTTATGAATTTAGCACCAAAATATCATGATATATTGAAAACATTGACTACAAAAATGGCTTGGATAATCCAGAAACCTGGATAAGTGAGGCTTGGATAAGTGAGGCTCTACTGTATATACATAGGTGGAAAGTGTGCACGCAATTGCTCTCTTATCCGTAAGTGTATATGCCACTTCCTTATCATTGCATTAGATATTTTATTTTCTCAAACTAGATGAAATAAAGAGAAAGAAACAATGAAAAATAAAAAATTCTTCATGGAGCATGAGAAGCAATCATTTCCTTAATGTCTCTGATTAATGGCACTCTTTGTCCTCATGATTACTCCCAAAGAAGTGATAAATAGCCGTATTACCTGTCCATCAGCTTTCAGATGCCACAACAGCTTTCCTGATGTAGCTAATATTGCTTAAATCCTTTTCTGCAGAAACAAAATAGTGGGGCACACTGGAAGATCTAAACAGAAACAGAGCAGCAATCTCAGAAACTGCTGGATCACCAGATCAATAGATTCAAAGATGCCTAGTTTGTGTAGCTTTGTGCAGTTTAAACATTTGTGCAGGGAGTCCACCCACGCAGAGTGTTATCGACAACCACAAATCAATGCTAATTTTTGATCCTTTTCAACCTACACACACCTCTTGACCCTTTGCCCACCTTTGGGGCATTTCAAATAGTCAAAAGCAATCACAAGTGAAAGTATAAACTTGTCAGGGTTTTGAAAACTGAGTAGTTTGACCATGCCCATGAGCTGAGCTGAAAGGCTTGTACTGATGCCAAGAACATCGTCTTCTTAGGATATTCCTGTTCTTCAGCTCTTAAAAGAGGAAATACTAATTGTTTCTAAAGTTTAAGCAGCCATCCTATTCCTTAATGGGTGAGAAAGACATCCTGAAAGGAATCTTAGAAGTGTACATTTATTTAAAGCTTTTTTTATTCTCATGCTCTATGTTCTGATGATATCTTTCAAATAATGCAAATTACCCATGACAGTTTTCAAGGTTTATAAATGTTTGTCAATTTGCAAAACATAATTTTTGCATATTTTGGACCTATTTTTATTGCTTTCTCTGCACTGCAAACTATAGACACGCTAAGATGGAGGTGTGTAAGGGATTTTGAGTTGTGTAAATACCATCGCTACTGAAGTAATATTCCAGCTATTTTCAGAGATATTCTTGGATGATTTTTTTTTTATTAGAGTAATCATATATCACCTCAGTTGTGGAAAAAAGTATGCACACATCTCTGAGGCTATGAGAGTCACAGACTGAGTATCCCTTATCTGAAATGTTTGGGACCAGAATTATTTTGGATTTTGCATTTTTAAAATTTTGGGATGTCTGTATTTACATATATGTACATACGGAGACATCTTAGAGAAGGAACCCAAATTAAATACCAAATGTATTTAAGTTTCGTAGATGTTTTATACATATAGCCCAAAGGAAATTTCATAGAATATGTTTTGATAATTTTGTACATGAAACAAAGTTTGTGTACATTGAACCCATCAGAAAGCAAAGTTGTCACTATTTCAGATATCCATGTGGACAAGTTTTCAATTTTAGAGGATTTGGAATTCCAGATAAAGGATGCTCAGTCTGTACTATCCTTGAAAAACAACTCCACATATCAGGCATGTAGCCGGGGGGAGGGGGGGTTGAGGGGCTTCAGCCCCCCCCCCTAATTATTAGGGTGGTTAGCGAGAAGGCCTTACATTTATTATTTAAACTGTTATGTTTATTCATATCATGATCTGATCACCATGCTCAATATATCCCATATGCATGGGAGTATTGGGATAACGATACAATAGGTTCGCTAGGGTAGGCCCTCCCCTGCTTAGACTCAGTCCCCCCCCCAACCAAAATCCCAGCCCATCCCGAAACAAAATCCTGGCTACGGGCCTGCCACACATCAACCTACACCAAGTGTTTTGGTACATAAAGAACTTCATTCACACACATATTAGAATAGGTGTGCTCAGCATGTGCATACAAGCTCTTCCTGAATGTCACCAGGGTGGGGGCTTGCCTAATTTCCCTGGGAAGTGAGTTCCAGAGCTGGGGGGCCACCACGGAGAAGGCCCTCTCTCTCGTCTTCACCAACCGCACTTGTGACGGAGGCGGGAGCGAGAGGAGGGCCTCCCATAAGTTGGACGTGACTTCAAGGCAAGTAAATAAGTAAGTAAACCCAGAGAGCTAGTTGCACAGATGGGGGGGTTGTATATGGCATTTTAAAGAAGAATTGGCCTTCATATTCAGACCAAACTAAATGTATAATCCTTCCAAATGCCTTAAAAGTAGCTGGAATAGAGTTGCCCCTTTATTCTGCTTTTAGATGCTGGTAAAATCCATCTCTTCAAGATGCTTTTTCCATGCAACAAATAACATTGGACTTAGGAGAGATTTCTCTTGGGGCTGTAGCATGAAACTTGTGGTTCTAACCCTATGTATTCCATTCAACCCACTTTCAGGTATTGTTGACATTAGGGGGCAGGCTGTGGCACAGCTGGCTAGTAGCCAGCTGCAATAAATCACTACTGACCGAGAGGTCGAAGCCTGGGTCAGATTGAGTGCCCGACCATTAAATAGTCCCAGCTCGTTATTTATCTAAGCAACCCGAAATACAGTTGCATCTGTCAAGTAGGAAATTTAGGGACCGCTTAAGCGGGGAGGCTAATTTAACTAATTTGCGTCACCATAAAAATGTCCAGCAGCATGCATGCCGGAAGATGAGGAAGTACTCCATCAAAGACTCGGCGTCACAGTGGATGATGAAGCATTGAATGTTTGCCATGTATATTTACATTGTGATCCATCCTGAGTCTCCTTCGGGGTGAGAAGGGCGGAATATAAATACTGTAAATAAATACAATAATAATGGCAGCTTCCCCATCACAGTCAATAAGGGTAGTGGTGGGGCAGTTTTCATCAAAGCTTTGCTGCAGAAAGTAAAGGTTAATTCCACTTTCCTATATTCTTTGTCCTGATCTGGCATCCAGTAGCTGCTTTCCCCTCCGTAAAACAACAAAAAATGGAATGTTAAATTTGAATACACAATTTTATGCAATGTGTAGTTTAGCCAAATGTGTAGCTTCTTCTAGACAAGTGGTTAGAAATCCAAGTTGTTAAGTGATTGATGTGACATAGATACTTTTTCATGTACTCTTAAGTATTTTTATTTATTTTAAAAATTATACCCTGTCATATATAAAAAAAAATCCCAGAGTGGCTTACTAAAAGCATTAAAACAAATCAGTTTCAAACAATAAAATAAAAACACATTAAACTTCAGTAAAAAGTTAAAAACAGGTTTAAAAGATTTTGAAGCCTCCTAATCCTTCAATGGAATCCAGTTTTGAGAGTTTTGGAGAAATCTTGAATTTATTTAAGTATCTGATTGATCAAACAATACAATGCAATGGCATACACAATATAATTCAATTTTAGCTAATTTTATGAAAATGTTTAATTTTTTTAACACCAGAGCTTTTCTATATAAGTCCTGGTGGCACACATATGCATTTGAAAATATAGAGTCTGTCTAGTCTCCATTTCTTTTGTGATAGATCAGAAGCAATGATTTAACTTTGCCTCATCTCCTCAACTGAACCTTAGGTTGTAAATTGTAGACTTTTAAAAGTTTGATTGTGGAGGCCTAATAGATTACTGTCTTCATAAAAAACTATTAATACAGACTTCATCCAATTGTAAAGCTAATTTTAATTGTGTTTTGTGCCAGCATGATTTCGAATGCCAGATTTCTATGCCAAGCACTTCCAATTGAGCTCGATACTGTAACCCAGAGTCCATAATTTTGCATTAGGCTGTACAAGTTCCCTTTAGCTAGAACAATTTGAATGCTTCCACTTTCAAGGATCTAAGCTATAATGTTTATTAAAAGAATCCGTAATGAAATCATTTTTGTTATTTTTTTAATGGCTGCCTTGAGTATGTTGGATGACTGAACACTGGTTGTTAATCATTAAGTACTCATGGTATAAAACTGTTTGATAGTATTGCCATCTAGGGGCTAAACAGGACTCTCCATACTGAAATAAACTGTAATTGAACAGGTGCTCCTATTGACAATATGCATATGTTTTTCTTTATAGCCCACATGCTTCCCATGTTGCTTATGAGAAAAGATAACCTAAATATCCCAAAGCTGCCAGCATTTAAAAATACATCTAGTGTGTTTGAAGTGATTTTTGTAGGCATTTAAACATCCTTTTCTTTGGGGGTCATAACTGATCACCAGGGAGTTTTTTAAATACAGTATATCTAAACTTTTTTCTCTATATATAATCATTTAATTTTGTGTGTGTGTGTATCGTTTTCATGTATCTAAGGCTGTGATAAATATTGTTTGTGTAATGACCAAGAGCAAAGTGGGTGAATGAGTAGGCTTGAAAATTCCCAAAGTCTTCAGAAGAATAGAATATATTTAGAATAAAAATTCACAGTTTAGTGGAAAGTGTACTTGCAGAGGAGTAGATAGAATGCAGACTGGTGGGAAATTTTTGCG
The DNA here is from genome assembly GCF_035594765.1 of Anolis carolinensis. Classification (NCBI taxonomy): domain Eukaryota; kingdom Metazoa; phylum Chordata; class Lepidosauria; order Squamata; family Anolidae; genus Anolis; species Anolis carolinensis. The sequence goes on along the minus strand of NC_085841.1, from coordinate 33,150,486 downwards.
TGGGAGAAAGAGAGAGGGGGGGGAGAGAGGGAGGGAGGGAGGGAGGGAGGGAGGGAGGGAGGGAGGGGAGGAGAGAGAGAGAGAGAGACAGAGAGAGAGAGAGAGGATATGCACTGACATAAGGCCCTTCTATATATGCTGTAAAACCTGGAAGTAACTAGGTTAAAAAGGGGGTTGGGTTTAGAGCTAGAAAGCACATGTTAAAAGGGTGAACTTAAAACCTAATTCTGGCCAAAAAATGTGTGCCTTTGCATAGATGTATATCCCTGCAGTTTTGCAAAACACATGCTTTCCTTCCCTCCCCCTGTGTAGACTGCTCCAGCACACATGCACTTTTAAAAAACCCAAAACAGCTGATCATTTGATTGGGCTGTCAAACAGACACACATGTGGTTCAAAAGAAGCATGCATGGAGAGCAATTAGAACTCTGAAACTCTTTATTTTACACTTTATAATCTTATGCCGCTTCGGATCCTCAAGGGTAGATGGGATGGGGTATGAATAAAGTTGACTGGACTGGACTTAAATAGAGGTTGAATTAAGAATTGAGGAAAGAGAGATATTCAACAAAAGTTGTTTTTTTAAAAAAAAAATTATCTCCATTATGCATTGGACCGCATATGTGCACATGAAAATTTGCTTGTTTTTATATGCACATATGAGGTCCAGCACATAATGGAGGGATTTTAAAAAACTTCAGATGGATGTCCACATCTGCCCTCCGTCTAGATACCCTACAAAGGAAGGCTGTGTGGACAACAGGGGACCATATCCCAGGGTTGACAGGCCTGTATGTGGACCTGCTGTCAGGTCCCGAGATTTTTGACTAAGTTCTAAAATGTGGATTTTGGCATGTTTTTGAGTCACATAAACTGTTTCATTGACTGATGCCACCTGGAAGCATCACTACCCATAAGTGATGCTTCCAGGTGGAAAATGTCTAGTTCTGCCAGGCATTAAACACCATCTAACAATTTCATTGTATTTGCGGAAATAGCTTATGTGTCCTGTTTTGTCTTTCAAGAAGAGCCTTAAAACAATGTGATAAGTAAATGAAAACTGCTTTACTTCAGCAAAACATAAAGAACAGCACACTCAGTGGTATAATGCAAAAGAAAGCAAAGAAGTCTTTGCAAACACAGTTCTTAAGTCTCCAATTCCCAAATCAAGTAACAGTCTTACTTCAGACAAAGAAACAGCAACAAATCCTTAGGAGCAGTTTCCCAGATGCAGACTTGAATCAGGCACAAGGGGAGGGAAGGCTTGGGCTTTAGAGTCAGTTTGTTACCAGCAAAAGCTGACTGCACCTGCTTCTGCTTTATAGCCCTGAGTTCCCTCACAGCTGCTAGGACAGTTCCCAATTACTCAGCTGCATTTCTGGCAGCTATTCTAGCTGAATGACATCTCTGCTCTGTTTCCTTTCACCTCTCCTGAAATGTGGTTACTTGCAAAATCTCCTCCTCAGATTCCAACTCCCCCTCAGATTCATGCACACTTTCCTGCTCCCCTTCCTCTTTTGAAGAAGAGGAATCCCTAACATTATGTGACTCAAAATGGGAGAAGTTCCATAACTCATAAAAATGAAACTACAGCGTAGATGCACCTTTACTGAAGTTTACGGTATTGTCACCTTCCCTTTCCCATTCCATTATGGTTGCATCTGGTATTTCAATGTGTTTGCTTCTCAATACCATTCTGACACCTATTTAAATGTGTTCATTTTTTTTAAAAAAAATTGTTTTCACTGTCCATATTTCACCATAAACCACAGAACATCCCTGATGACTACAAAGGGTTTTTTTTTACACAAGGTTTCATGGACTGATGCCCCCTTCATAATCATTGTGTGGCTTGGCTGATGTTTATATACTTAGGTGAGACGAAGATAAAATGGAAATGAAATGCAAAGGATACCAAAAATGGATGGCTATGTTAATAACGGTCATTAATGCACAGTTGTTGGGAGGTAAAATGGGAGTCCTAGCATAGAAAAAAGAACCTAATTTATTAAAAGCTTTACCTATGTACAAAATCTAAGAGAGTTCCTATGGACAGGAGAATTATAATCAAATGCAAAAGTACAGGTTTTGACAATGAGCCAGCATTGTGCAGTGACTCAAGAGCTGGACTAAAACTTTGGAAGAGTGGTTTGAATCCTTGCTCTATCATGGAAACTTACTAGATGACCTTCAGCAAGTCACACACTCTCAACGACAGAAGACAGCAATGGCAAACCCCCTTTGAACAAATAAATAAAAACTGGAATAGACTCTTGAAATAACTTGAAGGCATACAACAATGAGTCCTGAACATTGCCTAACACTGGCCATAAAAATAAATATGTAAATAAATAAATAAATACATCTAATTAATGGGGAATGCCTTCCCTTCTGCAGTGCAGCAGCCTCACCTGAAAAATTATCAGCCTCTGGATATTATCTATGTTGTGGTGATATTATGCCAATGGTAGGCTTTTCCCTGCTCTCTGCTGGCACTCACCCCACATGTATTTGCGTGGAGACAGTTATGAACTTAGATTGGAAAAAAGTCTCCATCCCTGCTGCTTTGATAAAGAATAATTATTGATCTGATGTTACGTTTTTATAGCCCATTTTATTCATTTTATTTTTATTCTGCTTTTCTTCAAGACAATCATGTTGAAACATGAATTTAAAACTATTCAAAAGGGAATGAAAATGTAATAATGGTGATAACAGAAGTACAGCATGCCTCAGTTAAATGACCGGCTGAAACAATTATAGGTCTGGGTAAACTAAATGGTATTTCTTTACCTGCTGGGGGAAAAGAAAAAAAACCTAGATTTCTGTGGGATTGAATTTTTCAGTCGTAAATATCTACCACCATCCGCCATATCCTATGACTATGGATGCAGTCTTATATAAATGCTTTGCGGTTTGTTGATGTTTTATGCTTTCTAGTCATATCTGACTTATGATGACCTAAAGGTGATTTTCATGGGATTTTCTTGGCAAAATTTATCCTAAGGGGATTTTCCTTTGTCTTCCTCTGAGACTGAGAGAGTGTGGCTTGCTCAAGGCCACCCAGTGAGTTTTCATGGCTGAGCGGTGATTTGAATCCTGACCTCCATAGCTTCAGTCCAGCACTCAAACCACTATACCACACTGGTTTAGCACAAAGAAATGCTCACTGTGCTGTGGGCACTGACAGCTTACTTCTGTGCAAATGTGTTTAGGATGGAACAAAAAATGTGGATTTCTTTGTCCTCGATATCTGATTAACATACTGCTTTATATTAGCTTGGTGCTCAAACCTTTCTTGGCATCAATGACTAGGAATTCCTAACAATAACAATGCTTTCAGCCCCGCTTTTCCATTTTCATTATTAATCTCACCAGTGTTTGCCCTGTTTAATGGGGTGGGGGAGGGAAGAATAATTGTCATTGAAAAATGTATTTATAATCAGTACTGGTGGCATATAAGAGTTTTAATATTCAGAATGGACATTCAAATACTGAACTATATTTATCTAAAAGGAAAGCTCATTGTTGTGAGAAAATAACTATTTAAATATTTATCATCTAACTTTTAATATTTTAAAAAAGAAATGATTATTTTTTCTGGGAAAAAGTTCTCAGATCTGGCAGCTTAACAGATATTTAAATATTTAAAGGTTAGAAGTGCTGGCTTTTAGCCATTTAACACAAGGCTATAGAATTGACTTGTGACTTCTATGCACTGTAAAGAGATATCACAAAAGTGGAAGAGGAAAAATGTGGTCTAATCCAAGGTTGATTGGATTAGACCCCTCGGTGATCTGCAGGACTTTATCATCATCATTTATTTAAATAAAGCCATCAAGGGTACATACCTTTTCTCCAACTGTTCCTTTTTGGTACAGACAGTCCCCTGCCATCCCAATCTTTTCAGTAACTTTTTAAATGTCCCATGATCATATCACAATAGCCAGATGAAGTGTCCCACTTCGACTGGCTTCATGAAGGAAAGAGAGGGGCAGTGGGGCAAACTGGTCATTCCCTATGCACCTCCCTCTCACAACACTTTGCCCAACCAACATGGGAAGTTTCGCCCTTCTGAGGAGGATCTGTGCTGGCTCCCGTGCAATGCGGGAAACCTCCCATGTTGCACGGGAAATTTTCAAGGATGCTTCCACCCTGGTTGGGGGATGGGGCCTCCACTGGAAGTTACACAATGTCATGTGATGACTGGTATGGCCTCCATCCCCAAAGGAGGCTGGAAGCATCCTAGAACACTGGATTTGGTGAGTGTGATGAGATCACTAGTCTCTCTCTCTCCACCTTCTACTTTCCTCTACTTTAAACTTGCTTTACTTGCTACAGAGTGGAATCAAAGTACAAAAGTGGTTTCCACTGAACTCAGCAGAGAAAGAGAAGAGATAGACCACACTTGACATACTCAGTACTCTCAGGCAAAAGCCAACTGCTGCAGCTGTTCCTAACTTATTTATTCTTCCTCACTGGTACTTTTTGCTATCTAGACCACACTTTGTTCTTGTATGTCCAATATTAATCCAAATTTTTGAATGTGAAATGTTGGAAGGTGTGTACAACCTCACCTAGGGGAAGGAACAAACAGTCCAGAAGCTCTCAAACATTGGTCTCACAAGTGTTTTCAACCCCACCCAGCTTAGTCAATGGACAAGGATTCTAGTAACTGAAGTCTAAAAGATCTAGAGGATCACAGATAATGGAATCATGAGTGATCTACAGTCAGTCACCAAGAACTTCTGATTCTAATTTTTTTAGCAACAGCAACCAGAAGATTTTCCCCTCCTGCTTCTGAATTAGATTGCAGAGAAGTAGAAAGATTGTGATTTATAATGTCATGAGAGATAATGCCATACATGAGTGGGTACTGTACCATCTTGGCTTATTAAACTCGCCAGTGGAGGGTTGGTTGATTGGTTTACAGGAATCACCAATGCCTCTCTTCAACAAAGACATATACTGTCTTCCCTCAAAAAAGCAATTGTGAGGCCCATATTGAAGAAGGCGGCCTTGGATTCGTCATTATTGAACAACTACCAACCAATCTCCAACCTCCCATTTTTGGGCAAGGTCCTGGAGAGGGTGGTCACTTCTCAGCTCCAGGAATTCTTGGATGAGACCAATTATCTGGATTTGTCACATTCTGGTTTCAGGCCTGGTCATGGCTTTGATCGCCTTGGTGGATGATCTCCGCAGAGAACTAGATAGGGGGAGTGCATCCCTACTGGTTCTCTTGGACATCTCAGCGGCGTTCGATACCATAGACCATGGTACCTTTCTGGTGCGGCTCTCAGGAATGGGTCTTGGGGGCATTGCTTTGCAGTGGCTCTGCTCCTTCCTGGAGATCACACCCAGATGGCGAAGCGGGGGGATACCTGCTCAGACCCTTGGCCTTTGACCTGTGGGGTCCCGCAAGATTCTATTCTATCCCACATGCTTTTTAACATCTACATGAAACCGCTGGGTGAGGTCATCCAGGGTTTTGGAGTTCAGTGCCAACTCTAGGTAGATGACATCCAACTCTACTACTCTTTTCCACCAAATTCCAAGGAATCCACCCAGACCGTAAACCAGTGCCTGGCAGCAGTGACAAACTGTATGATGGCGAACAAGTTGAAGCTTAATCCAGACAAGACAGAGGCCCTCCTGGTCAGTCATGGGACCAATTGGGGTACTGGGTGGCAACCTGTGCTCGATGGGGTTGCACTCCCCTTGAGGGCACAGGTCCGCAGTTTGGGGGTCTTTCTGGACTCATCGCTGATGCTTGAAGCTCAGGTATTGGTGGTGACCGGGAGGGCCTTTGCACAATTAAAACTTGTGCACCAGTTGTGACCATACCTCGAGGAGTCTGACTTGGTCATGGTGGTCCATGCCTTAATTACATCCAGGTTGAATTACTGCAATGCTCTCTCTGTGGGGCTGCCCGCGAAGACGGTCTGGAAATTCCAGCTGGTTCAAAGGTTGGCAGCCAGGTTTCTAACTGGTGTTAGTTATAGGGAGCATACATTGCCCCTATTAAAGAAGCTCCACTGGCTGCTGATTAACTGCCGGGCCCAATTCAAGTTGCAAGTATTGACCTATAAAGCCCTATACGGCTCAGGCCCTGCTTATCTCCACAATCGCATGATCAGGCAATCCCCTACTTTATCCACCTTCTGTAAGGAACTGAAGACCTGGTGCTTTCGGCAGGTTTTTGAGTAATCTATTCTGGTATACCACCAACCTTTGGCCCTGAAATATGCTGTATAAGACTCACCCATCCATAAACGGGCTATGTTAATAGATTTGGCTAATGACCCTTTGATCAAGGTTTGTTGTAACTGTTATTTATTGTTTATTTTAATTGTATAGTTTTACCTCGTTTTAATAATGTGTTTTTTTATGCTGGCTATGTAGTTTATGCTGTTGTTTTATGATTGGAAATCACCCTGAGTCCCTTCGGGGAGATAGTGCAGTATATAAATAAAGTTTTATTATTATTTATTATAATTACTACTACAACAATAACATCTCAGTAATCAGTAATTGTTCAATCAGTGACTAAAATAATCCAAATAAATTTAGCACTCATATCTGTGCCATTTATGAAACATCTGTACTGCTCTCTTTGTATATCTTTTAGTCTTACCAAAAGCAGTATCAAGAGTGTCCATCGTAAAAAGATTACATTCAGTTCTTTACTCTGTATACACTGAACATTTATTGAGAAGGAACTAAAGTCAGAATAATCAGGAAATGAAGGGGAGTAGGGAGAGATCTGTACACCAGTTTGACATCCATGAAAGAAAACACATAAGTTTAAATATAGAAATGGTGGCGGCAGCAGCACAGTGTTTGCGATTTTCTTTATTTTCTTTCATTTATGTTTTGCTACAGGGAACCTTGCATCAAACCCATTTATTTGGTCTGAAGCCATTCACAACATATCACATCCATATTGTTGCTGTAAACAATGCTGGGCACGTTTCAAGCCCGTGGACCTCCGTGTGCACTTTGGAAGCTCCCCCAAGTGGCCTCAGTAACTTTACTGTGGAAAAGAAGGAGAATGGCAGGGCACTTTTGCTTAAATGGGCAGAGCCTTCCAAGCCCAATGGTGACATTAAGGTAATTGAAACCTAGAAACTTATTGAATGTAAGAGAGCTGGGGGGGGGGGGGGGAGAGGGAGAGAGAGAGAGAGAGAGAGAGATGTAAATATGAATTCATATTCTTCATATTCAATTCTTTCTGGATACAAAGCCAAAATTATTGTCACTTTTAATATGTTGTGAGTGATAGCTGCCCCAGTACTAAATGAGAGTGGAAGGTAAAAACATGAATCCAGAATTTTTGTAGGCTGCAAGGCCAAATATTGTTTGTGGTTTATGGGTATGGGCAGACACAACATGAATGGACTGTTTTCAGAAGCTGGATGCTAAGTGGAAGTCATAGTTCATGTCCGTCTACTTTCTCCCTGGATATAAAACTTGCATGGAATATCCAGAGGTTTAGTCAACTGGAGTAGCTAAACCATCAGAATAAACTTCCAAGCTCTTGCTGAATCCACAGGAAGTTACCAAACAGCACTTCACCAAGGGTCTCTTCAATCTTGGAGCTGTTTCTAGCTGAAAATTATTCAGTTAAAAATATAACATTCTGCCCAGGCCAATTGCATGAAGTTGGGTGGGTTAAATGCACAATACATATGATGTAAGAGTAAGATTTTTGCAGAAAATTATTCATAATTACATCATGACTTCCATATTTGCAGGGGATGTATTCCCGAATTTACTGTGGTCAGAGAAAACTGTGGATAATAGTGAATCCTATTAAAATTAACAACTTCCATTAGAATTACCATAGACTCTCACTTGAGGACCTAGAGATATCAGGTTCTTCAGCAAGACTCTATGATAACCTCCAAAAGAAGCATAACATATAATTGCCTGGGGGAGCCTAGAAAATTCCTAGAGGGAATATTTTGTCAGATATAAGTAGGTAGGTAGAACTGCAGGTACTGGTCAGAAGGTATGAGAATCATGTAATTCATTTTTCTTCTGCATTTTCTTTAGCTAAATGTATGCTTCAGTGCAAACGTTTCAGTTTTTTTCTTTCATTTTCACTGCAATTTATGGTTGAAGGATATACATAAGTAGAGAGACTCCCAAATGCAAGATCGCTAGGTTTTTATAATCATTTTATAACTAATGTTCTTTTGATACATGTTGATCTATATTATTGGAATTTTAAATCAATGGTATCCTGCAGCTGCAGTTAGACCATTATGCAACATGAAATACTGTAATTTCTCTGCCTAGGTTGTTTTATGGTATTGTGGTAAAAGTGTGTGTTACAATATGCAACCGAGAAGCATTACTTTTCATGAGCCATATCCCCCCATTTTAGGCAGGAAGTTTCCTCAACACCCATCCAGCATTTATTCTTTGAGTTCTGTTGCATCTGGGTGGAGTGGGAAGAAACATGCAGCAAGGCTGTGAGGCTGCTTAATGCTGCCAATTTCTTGCCCACTCCTTTCTGTTTATTTTCACCACCCCTTTTACGAACACTGCAGCAGAGGGGAAAAACAGCCCCTGGGTGGTGCAATGGTAAGGATTAACCCCACTGAACTCAATTATCAGGGTGAGCAAAAGGAGACACCAGCTTTTTCTTTCAGGAACACAATTTCTCAGCCTTTCTTAACACAAAGGTTTGAGCAAGTGGTGGTGGTTTCTCCCTTACTTCCATTTCCATATGGAAGTACTGCCACATGTGTCTTTTCTCATTGGGCAGGGCAGCCATTCAGCTATATGTGACAGAACTTACAGCTCCTTAGAGGGATTTAAGCTTTCTCTCCTCATTTTTCTTCCTAATGGGCAATGGACTTTATTGCACAAGGCAATCAAACCTTATCACACAACACTTTTGATAGCAACCAATCTCACAATGTTCTCATCACCTATTTTGTGAAATGAGTCTATTGACATCAGGGGACAGGATTGTATTTCTCTGTCACTTTCCCCCCTCACTATTACCAAGCTATTTATTTAATATTCTTCAGTAATATTTCTGGATTTTTTTAAACTATCACTTAAACTATAAAATTGCTTTTGAAAATTATAAAAACAAATTATGGAGCAATGGAAGTATGGGAAGATGGTGTTACAAGAGCATGCAGAAGTACAACCACAAGACCTTAGATCAGCACAATTACTCAAATGAAAAGAGGTGCAATAACAAAAGTGTTCATTCTGGTATTTATCGTCTTTCTGATTATACAACTGCCATGAAATAGTGGCTTCATGTGATAAAGTCTAATGTGTCGAGGAGACCATTGTCTACCATTGTGTCACAGAGAATCTGAACATAGCTCCTAATTTATCATGCCAAAACTCTTTGAGACATCTTTTTTTTAGATGCAACTGGGTTTGAAAACATGTGCTCTGCAAGCTCTAGATAGCAGAATCACTCACACTGCTTTATTGCAGCCTCTACTATAAACGTGGGAAAGAAAAAAGATTGCTATTAATGATTGCCACTTCTTAGTGGCAAGAATAGCTTTTCTTTTGAAATCAAAGTGGCATTTTAAGCACACTTAAAAAAAAACCCAGCATGCTTAAATGTAACATACAGTTTTGTCCCAACTTCACATGAGTTTTCCAGCATGTGAAGAATACTTGTAGACTTTTTCTCCTCAGTGAGAAAGAATGTCTCAACATATCAAGGCACCTAGTAAAATTGTCTATAATTAGGGACTTTGTTTGCAAAATATTTGTTGCTGTTGTGCAAAAAACACTGAAAGTCTGCTGTGTAAAATATTTATTTCATATGCAATTTTGTGTCAAAAAGGTATTTTTGCACAAAACTGATTTTTCACCAATATGGAAAAACCTCTAGCATGTCAGAGGGTGCAAAAACATCTGAAATATTTCACTCTTGTGTATTAGAATTGATAGATGTTTTAATCCCAGACAGATTAGTAATATGATCTTTTCACACAGAATTACTTAATTAGACTGAAAATCCAATTGCTGGTCCCATTTAAAGTAAACCCACAGCTGAGTTAGTCATCTCTAATGTAAAGTCCACTCGAGTTCAGACCAGCAGTTGCCTTTCCAGTTCACCATACCAACTTAGCCAATTATTGTCAGATACTTTCCTTCCAGAAGTCCAATAAAATATAGACTATATTATATCCCCTTTTAATCATTAGTATAATACTGATTCCCTACCACCACCACTTAACTTTTACATAACCTTTGAAGCATGCCAGACTGAGACATGGTGAGTGGTTCAATGATCTCTCTTCAAGTTTCCTAGCATCTTCAACTAATGATGTCTCAGTAAAAATTCAAAGCTTGGTCCTCACACTTGGTTCTTTGAGATGCAGTCAAGTTCAGGAAAAAATCATGTTAACACCTATCATAATTGCAATGAAACTTTGTAAGAAATAAATGAAGTTAGATTTTCTAGTGACTTTATTATATGAACCTACTATTCCACTATAGTAGCTTTATCATTGATAGTGGGGGAAAACATACCACATTGAGCTCTCTCAATATCCCACCTCTCTTCTTTAGTGCAAATTCACCAGTTCACCAGTCTCTGGCTCCACAATTGTATTTTTGCACACCTTCATAACCCTGCCTTCCTGCTCTACTGCTATTCCTTGATTTTTTAAATTACTTCTAGTTTTTGAACAATTGCACAATTCTAGCATTTAAAATTAAACAAAAAGCACAAATATAAATATAATATAAAAGAAAAACAGCAGTTTGGCGATAGCAAGGGGGAGACTGGGGGAGAGGAGAAAAATCCCACCTCTGATGTCAATTTACTACTGACAGGCAGGAACAAAAGTGGAAAGGATTCACTGCACCAAGGTAGGTGACCCAAACATTGTGGGGTTGGAAGCTTTTGATGGGTTTTGCCTGCTAATAGTTAGGGATGGAAGAATCACAGAGGGGAGGCTGACCAGCAATGGGTTGTACACAAAGTCATGTGATAGAGACCATCACCAAAGATGACATTTCAGCTATAAAACTGATTTTGCCTGCCTCGTGTGATAAAGTTGGGCTTTAGCACAGCAGGTTAAACCACAAGCTGCAATAAATCTTGTCACTCAAGAGGTTGACAGTTCGAAGCCTGGATCAAAGTGAGTTCCTGACCTTTAGCCCAGCTTTTGCCTACCTAGCGATTCGAAAACAAAATGTGAGTAGATAAATAGGGACTGCTTAAAAGCAGGGTGGTATTTTAAAGACACCCAGAAAATTTGATCAAAAGAAGGAAGATATGAACAAAAGCCCTTCAGCAGGGAGATGGAGCAACAGAACCAAGCACCAGCTGAAAACGGGAAAAGCCTATATACATACCTATGTTTCAAATTGTCTGTCTTGTTGTGTATTAAACGACATTGAATGTTTGCCACATATGTATGTTCTGTGATCCACCCCGAGTCCCCTTTGGGGTGAGAAGGGCAATATATAAATACTGTAAATAAATAAATATCATGGTAACACATCATGCTTGTATGCCAACTGCATTCATTCCTGGAGACTCCAGACCTGGCCTAAGTGGTGCAAGCATTGGTTACATCCAGAATGGACTATTGCAACATGTTCTACGTAGATCTGTCCTTGAAGAGTGTTCAGACATTGTAGTTCATTCAGAGAGCAACAGCCAAGCTTCTGATGGGTGCTAACTTCAGGGAGCATACTGCGCCTGTCCTGAAGCAACTCCATTGGTTGCCTGTCTGGATCCAAGCACAATTCAAGGTGCTGGTCATCACTAATTAAGCCCTATATGGCTTCAGGCCAACCTATCTGGAGTGCCATGTCCCCTTTTATATCCCAGGGCATGAACTTAGATCAAGCAGGCAAACTTGAATCGTCACGCAAGCTCCTACCAGTACGTGACAATGCATAAAAAGAGAAGGTTCCTTCTCGGGTGCAGTCCCAGACCTCTGGAACTCCCTCACTAAAGAACTTAGGTCTGCTCCAACTTTGCTCAACTTTAGGGAAGGGGTCAAGACTTTCTTATTTAACTAGGCCTTTAATTGATCCATGGCAGGAGAGGGGGATTTTATGATCGGGATCGAGGAGGGATATATGCATGGAGGGGGCTATGGTTTTAACTGAAAGGTAGGATTTTATTGATTGTTGTTTTATTATGGTCTTATTTATCTATGGGATTTTAATGTGTGTATTATGTTTGAAGCTGCCTTGGGTCTGTGAGAAAAGCGGGATAGAAATATCAAAAATAAATAAATAAATAAATAAATAAATAAATAACTATGGGAGCATTTCAAATGCCATTTCTTATGCCCTGATATGAACTTGATAATCTCTCTGTTTTTAGAGTTCCAATGAGCTGCAGATTTGTATAGAGCATGTACATGCCTTTGCATAATTTGTGGCCTACATTTGGCATACTGAATTTCATGCAATACATGCCTGAACTATAGGACTCTGCTGTTAATATTTTTCTGGTAACATATGAATTTTTTCCCCTTCCAGATTTACAATATTTTCAGTGACAACCATCTAGAATACAGTGGCTTGTCTCGTCAGTTCCTTTTCAGACGCCTGGAGCCTTTCACTCTGTACACTTTGGTTCTTGAAGCTTGCACAGTAGCTGGCTGCACCCGCTCTTTGCCCCAGCCGATTTGGACAGATGAAGCCCCTCCTGCTTCTCAGATGGCACCTGTAATTGAGTCAGTGAATGCAACCAGCATTGGAATAAAATGGTCTGAGCCAATTAATTCAAATGGAAAAATAATACGCTATGAAGTTATTCACAGAAACACCAAAGAACATGCTTCAGGGAAAAATGCAACAACAGAAGAAGAGAAAATTGTTTTCACAGAATACAACACTGGGAGTAATACATTTGTATATAAAGCTGAAGGTTTGCAGCCGTGGACTAGTTATGAATATAAGATACGTGCCTGGAATTCAGCAGGCTATACAGATAGCTCTTGGTCGGTTGCAAAGACCAGTCAAGCAGCCCCCAATGGCTTGGCCCCACCTATCTTCAAGTATATTCCAGGAAGCCCAGAGAAAATATTGATTTTATGGTCCTCTCCAGAAGAACCCAATGGCATTCTCCAGTCATACAGACTACAGAGAAATAGTGTTCCATATCCTTTTAGTTTTGATGCTAATACTTTTAATTATACCGATGAAGACTTGCTACCATATTCAGAATACCTCTATGCAGTCACTGCTTGTACAATGGGAGGCTGTTCTACCAGTGACCACACCAGAATATGGACACTAGAGGCAGCTCCAGCAATAGTGAACCCTCCTAAATTGGAAGATCTAAGTTCTACCCATATGAACTTATCTTGGTCACCACCCCAAATTCAAAATGGAGAAATCACAAAATACATTTTGAAAGTAAATGGCGAAGAGCTCTATGTTGGAAACAGTTTGTTCAGGGCAGTGTTGAATCTACAGCCCTACACTAAGTATGACATCACTTTAGTTGTGTGTACAAATGGGGGGTGTACAGCTAGTATATCCAAATATTTTTGGACAATGGAGGCTCCTCCGCTTGACATAGATGCCCCCAGGTTGCTGGTGACAGGTTCAGAATCAATAGAAGTCACATGGAAGCCTCCTGCAAATCCAAATGGTAAAATCCTAAGGTATGAGCTGAGAAGAAATGGATTTCTGATTTATTCAGGTTTGGAAACACGTTATCATGACTTCATGCTGACTCCAGGAAAAGAATACAGCTATGCTGTTAGCGCAAACAACAGCCAAGGAAGTATTACTAGTACTGTTGCTATAATTAGAACGAATCCTTCTGCCCCTTCTGGAATGTCCCCTCCTAGACTGCAGGCACGGTCCCCAGAAACAGTTTTGGTTACTTGGGATCCTCCAGCAAAAGTCAATGGTGATATAATCAATTATACCATCACTACTCGGGATCTTATTAAACCAGAAAAGAAACTTGTTCAGATAGATTCATCTCATGTTTCTTTTGGTAGGCGGTCCTACACCTCAGAAGAACTAGAACCCTATCACAGGTATGTTGTGAATACTGTAAAATGTGTGAGTTAATGTTTTGCATTATTCTAATGATCATCACATTCCCCATTAGGAAACTGGATTTCAACAAGCAGCATTCATGTCAAAATCAGACAACTTACAATAATAGAACAGTGGTAGATCCTGTGTCTAAATGGAATAGAAGAGATGGTGGTAGTGTCCATGGTTTCTAGAAGTCAGAATAAAAATTAATATTTTTTTTGCCCATTTATGAGAATTCAGAGGCAGAAACTTCCAAGACATATAAGATTTACCTTATATATTCATGTGCCGTCCGCCGGACAATAAAAAACTATAAAACTGAAACGTGCTGTCCTTTATCCGGGCGAACTGCAAATCCCTATAAGCTGTCCTATAGATATTGAACGACTGAGTCTGGATAACTTCAAAAAAGGATGTTTATTCATACAAGGTTGTAAACCTGGCACAGATCTTAAAGTTGCAGAAAATGAAACAAATTTCTATAGGTTTTAGTCACAGAATTATCCCTGGTTCCAGAAGGCAAAGGTGATTATAAAACCACTATACCCTAATCACGCTGCCTATATTAGAAGGAGAAACTCTTTCCTTCCCTATCTTTACAGCAAAGATTAGTTCTAGAAGCGATGGAATAACTCTGCTCCTCTAACTAGATTTCCTATTCCAGATCAATATAATTCAATACTTATCTAATTTGGATAGGCTTAGATTGGCCTGGTTTTGAGGATGATTTGTCCCAGTTAGCCTTGCACAGCTCCAGCACGTTGGAAGACTATAGCCAGAATGAAACTCTAAAATGGAGACTAGACCCTGGTAAAAAGGGCGGTCCTAAGATGTTGCACTCTTTGACCAATCACTGCAAAGAAAACTGCAGCCAGCTCTTGCAGATTCCAAGCCACTTTTCCTAGGCTTTTGCAGCCAGAGGCTCAAACAAAATGTAAAGGAGGGAAAACAAACAAACGACCAATAGGTAAGGCAAACCATCGTCCTGGGGGACGGAACACTCCCCGCTAAATTCCCAGGATGTGGGAATTTACCAATCAAAAACATACAAACACCTTTGTATACACAACAATAAAACAGTATAAAACTTACACACTTTGGACAAGCAACACGAGATTGCTGGTTGGTCTGTCCAGGACAGACATTTTGTCCTTACTATGAGTCTTTACCTGAACTTTTCTAACCTTACCGTCAGGGCAAGGAAAGGTCTTTAGTGTAATGCCCATAGGCCAGGCATAGCGGGGCAAGTCTTTGTCCTTTAGCAACACAAGGTTTCCCACCTTGAAATTGTCCTCTGGGGTTTGCCAGAGTCTTCTGGTTGAAAGCTGGCTTAAGTATTCGGCCTTCCACCTCTTCCAGAAGTGGTTGGCTAAGGTCTGCACATGCAAAATTGGTGCCACAGTCCGATCGAATTGACTTAATTGGCCCTCTGAGGGCTATGAACCTTTTCAATGCATTTAAAAATGATGAAGTGTCCATCCCTTCTATGACTTCTATATGGACAGCTCGTACTGACAAACAAGTAAACAAAACCGCACATCTTTTGTTATTTACAACACCACCCCTGGTTTTCCTAGTGACAACCTCCCAAGGACCAAACACATCGATTCCCACATGGGAAAAGGGGGGGTCTGTCAAAGTCCTGTCCTGAGGTAACTCAGCCATCAGCTGACTCTGAGTCGCCGACATTTGACACACTTAAAAATAACACTGCTGACCAAACTTTTAGCATTTACCACCCACAGGCCTTCATTTCTAAGGGTCGCCTCAGTCAGAGTTCTACCTTGATGATGGATTTTCTCATGGTAATGCCGAACGAGCAGCAATGCAGTGTGACTATTAGGGGGTATGATGATGGGGTTTTTTATGCACGCCTTGAGTTTAGCTTTGGCTAACCTTCCTCCAACTCTCAAAATACCCTCCTTGTCTAGAAATGGGTTTAACTCATTTAGAAGACTTTGATTAGGGATGTTGAGCCCTTGCTCTAGCCTAGCTATTTCCGGCTTGAAAGCAGATCTCTGCACTGACTTGAATATGACGCTCTTAGCCTTTATCATATCCTGGACCTGTAAAGGCTGACTATCTTTGCAGACTAAGCGATGTATAAGCCTAGCAACTGCTCTAAGAAGACTGTGCCACTCCGAAAAACGTTCAAAACGGTGTGGTTCCAGGCAAGATCTTTGGCCCATCTTGATTTCTGTGGTTGATTTGCAGGCTTTCACCTCTGCACTTCGTGAGACTTGAGCATTCATAATGTCCGAAAACCTTTGCTCATCTTTCGAGAGCGCTGTGGCTTCGTCTCTCTCAGAGACTTTGAAGATGGAGGAATACTCTGGAGTTATTGCTTGGCAGTAGACTGAGATATGACTTAGGCAACTGCGCACAAGTGTAGGACGTCCACCTTTAAGCACCTGTGCTTGATTGGAGTCCAACGACGATGGTGGGTGCATCTTGTTTATGCACACTGGGCCTATGACTGTCCAGCCTAATGGCAATTGTTGTGCGATAGGTGCACCTGGAGGTCCTTTAACTTGGTCGTTCACACAGAACAAGCTCGGGCAGTCCGAGCCAAGCAAAAGGGCAATGTCCACATCTGGCCGAAAGGCTGGTATAGCATTCTTTAACCGTCGCAAATGTGGATGAGCCTCCACAACTTCTCTAGTTACAATTTGTTTTTTGTTCCGAGGGATGGAGGAACACTCAATCAGGTCTGGCAACTTGAACTGTCTCTTCTGGTCGCAAGAGGAGACAACAAAGCCAGATGCTATGCGACCCTGCAACTTCTTTTTTCCTGCACACGTAGTCATAGTGTAGTCGACCATCTTGGTTTTAAGGTCAAACATGCGGAAGAACTCTGGAGTAGCTAGGGAGGCATCGCTCTGTGAATCTAGGGCCACATAGAGTCTCTTTTTAAGCCAAGGGCTCTTGGATGGATATACATCCGCTAGGCAGATAGGATGACAGACTCTGAACTGGTGCACGTTAGAGCATAGTTCAGTGCAGGCGACCGATGGAGCATCCTCCTGCATCCGTGACGCGGCCTGCATGTTGGTGGCTTCAGTAGATGACCCTTCTTTGGAAAACGTGTCCCCTTTGGCGTGGGAGACAGCGTCAGAGTTGTGCATCGCGGTGCAATGCTTAAGGCTGTTACACCTTGCGCATTTGACGTCCTCTTTGCAGTTGGATGCAAAGTGAAGAGTTGCTCCACAGCACCTAAAACATATGCCCAGCTTCTGTACAATCTGTTGTCTTTCTTTATAAGGCTTCTTGCCAAATTCCCGGCAGTTGGCCAAACTGTGAGGCTTTTGGTGAATGGGGCAGAGCACCTCCTTCACCTCTGACTTGAATTCGTTGGCCCTGTGCTGAGTTTCAACAGCCTTAACACTAACCGGTCTTTTGGCCTCTCTGGATGGTTTTTTCTCCACTTTAGGTGCCTTCTCTGGCTGGGTCCCTTGGTATAAGGTGGGGAGGCCCGTCTGTGGATCATTCCTTTCTCTGGCTGCCCTGGTGATGAACTGGACCAAATGAGAAAATGGAGGGTATGCCTGGGAGTGGGCCTCCTTGTAGTTGAAGACCTCCTGTCCCCAGCGTTCTTGCAAAGTGAAGGGCAGCTTGGTCAAGATCTGCCTCTGGGACAGGTGCTGATCGAGGCACTTCAAACCGGGCAGTTCTGGATTCTCCTTGGCCGACTCTAATTCCGCAAGGAGATCGCTAAGGTCCCACAAGAGTTTGAAGTCTTTGAGTTTTAAAGCTGGGAACCTTTGGAGCTTGTCCATAAGAGATGCTTCAATCTCTGTGCTGGCCCCATACCTCTGCTGCAACCTGGCCCAGGCCTTTTCCAGGGCTTTGTCGGGATCGGCTACGTGGGCTGCGTAGATCTTCTTAACTTGTGAGGATGAGGCTGGGCCCAACCATGCAGCCAGAAGAGTCAGTTCTTCCTCAGGCAATAACTTTAAGTCTCTGATTGCTCTCTGGAAGGTGGCCTTCCAGAGAAGAAATTCCTCAGGCTTGTCCGAAAACTTTTCGACACCCTTGTCCTTAAGATCTCTTCTGGGACTTCTGATGATGGAGACAAGCTGGGACTCCGGCGTCGAAGGGAACAATTGAGGAGTTTGCTGTTGTGGAGTGGACTCCCACCGTGTACCTTGCGTCAACCTTTGGCCTCTTGGAGGGATGACATCGACCACTGACGAATCGATGGTTCCCTGTGCAGCTGTCTGTAGGGGCCAACTAGCGCTCGGCCTTGAGGCCCTGATTGACTGACCTAGGGTTTTAGCAGGAGGCACAGGTAGCTCGAGCAAGGGTGAGCTCCCCGCTATGACGCTCTGCTCTGCAGGAAACTCAAAAGTGACTTTGGGGCCCTGCTCTGGGTAAGGAGAGAAGTCTCCCTGTTCCTCATCCGAAAACTGGCTGTACATGCTGCCAAGGTGCGCAAACACTTTGGCAGAAGGGTCCTGTATTGGTAACTGGCTTACATTTTCTTCTGTGAGTGGCTCAATTAGGGCCTTGGCCAAAGTCTCAGCCCTTACCCTTTTGGCTGCGGCATCCATCTTTATTCTAAGCATCTCTATACGAGCCTGTTCTATTTGCATTTCGCTTTGTCTACGGGCCTGTTCTATTTGCAGTCGTTGCTCTTCTTCTTTAAAGGGAAGGGTGAGATCAGCTGCCTTAGCATCAGCCTCCGCCCCCGCTACCTTGCTCTTTAGCTCCAGACGTGCAGCCTCCTTAATGTGCAAGGCAGCTAGGGAAGAGATGGCACTCCCAGCAGCAGAAGACTTGCTAGAGTGGCTGTGTTTAGACGATGCACTCTCCCTTAGTTTAGATACCTGGCTAGAGCGGTTGGACTTAAGACTAAGTGCCACAGCAGGTGATTTTAAAAGATTGGTCTCATGGCTGCATAAGGAAGACTGCTTTCCTTTTGGCTCAGACCTTAGATTAACAGGTGGAGAACTAAATTCCAAGGCATCTAGAATTGCCCTCACCTTATTTTCTTTCTCATTAGTGTCAGCTAAGACACACACTATTTCTAACTCTGAATCCTTGGCGTTAATGCGCTCGAGGACCTGGACTATCTTAGACACCAAACCCCTCCAGAGACCGAAGGTCTCTTCAAGGTCTGTCTGTAATATGGATGGCACCCTTGTAATACCCAAGCTCTCAATTCTGTCCATCAATGTTACAATTCGCTCCCATGCCGAACCTAACCTCACATGGAGGAGCTCCTTTTCATCTATTAGATGGGCTAGCATCTTGGCTGAAGGGTGCTTTATCCTTTGGGGCCTTTCATTCCTACTTTCAGCCTCAGAAGGAGGTATACCATCTGTATCATCTTGAAATTGCATAGACATTATGTATTCTTAATAGCAAGTAAATTTACAACAAAAGCAAATACAACATACCAGCAAGTAAATTTACAATAAAAGCAAATTCAATATATAATACAATTCACAGCACTTAACCATAGCAATATATATCACTAAGTAACTATACTTTACAAAGATTGTGACCTTTGGCGCCAGACTTTGGTGGGCAAGCTGCAAAATGTCAACTGACAGCAACTTGCCACTTGATACCTCCCTTGCCCGAGTGACGTAAACTGCCAAAATGGCGACTTCGCCAAATTTTCAAGCACCTCGTGCTCTGCGGCTCGAGGCCTGCCGCCGAAGGAGCACCGAGGCTGGCTTTGGAAAGGAGGAGAGAAGAGACGCCTCCTCCCCGCTGTGAAGGGAGGTCACCACCGCAGGTCGATGAAGCAGGTCACCACCGCAGGACGATGAGGCAGGTCACCACCGCAGGACGATGAGGCAGGTCACCACCGCAGGACGATGAGGCAGGTCACCACCGCAGGACGATGAGGCAGGTCACCACCGCAGGACGATGAGGCAGGTCACCGCCGCAGGTCAATGAGGCAGGTCACCACCGCAGGACGATGAGGCAGGTCACCACCGCCGGACCATGAGGCAGGTCAAAGCCGGCCGAGTGCTCCGGCCGAACTCCTGATGAAGAGGCTGTCAAAGCCGGTTGAGTGCTCCGGCCGAACTCGCAGCAGCGTTGCCAGGCCTGTCCAGGTTCTAGCCTGGTTCTGGTGGGCTTCACGCCTCAGAGCCAGCCAAAGAACTGTCGCTGGTGCTCCGCGGCTCGAGGTCTACCGCCGAGGGAGCCCTGGACGTTGCTGGGAACTGCACAGCCTGTGCAAACCCAGAAAGCCACTGGGCCACGTGCGCACACGCGAGCCAAATAGCAAGGAAATAGAGCCCCACTATTTGACTCCTTCAGGTCTGAGAGCGGGCTCCACTGCCTCAGACGCTGGTAGAGTCTTTAGGTATGCAGACTGAGCTCAGGCGGAAAAGCCGCAGCCTATACTAAAACTTCCTAAACTATAAAAAACTATAAAGCCGTGCAAGCTAGCTGAAGCGGAAAAACCGCTGATCGACCTCAAAACTGTGCCGTCCGCCGGACAATAAAAAACTATAAAACTGAAACGTGCTGTCCTTTATCCGGGCGAACTGCAAATCCCTATAAGCTGTCCTATAGATATTGAACGACTGAGTCTGGATAACTTCAAAAAAGGATGTTTATTCATACAAGGTTGTAAACCTGGCACAGATCTTAAAGTTGCAGAAAATGAAACAAATTTCTATAGGTTTTAGTCACAGAATTATCCCTGGTTCCAGAAGGCAAAGGTGATTATAAAACCACTATACCCTAATCACGCTGCCTATATTAGAAGGAGAAACTCTTTCCTTCCCTATCTTTACAGCAAAGATTAGTTCTAGAAGCGATGGAATAACTCTGCTCCTCTAACTAGATTTCCTATTCCAGATCAATATAATTCAATACTTATCTAATTTGGATAGGCTTAGATTGGCCTGGTTTTGAGGATGATTTGTCCCAGTTAGCCTTGCACAGCTCCAGCACGTTGGAAGACTATAGCCAGAATGAAACTCTAAAATGGAGACTAGACCCTGGTAAAAAGGGCGGTCCTAAGATGTTGCACTCTTTGACCAATCACTGCAAAGAAAACTGCAGCCAGCTCTTGCAGATTCCAAGCCACTTTTCCTAGGCTTTTGCAGCCAGAGGCTCAAACAAAATGTAAAGGAGGGAAAACAAACAAACGACCAATAGGTAAGGCAAACCATCGTCCTGGGGGACGGAACATTCATGTTTAACTTGACCTCATGTATTAGGTTCTCCTGCCAACCTAGCAGTTCGAAAACATGCCAATGTGAGTAGATCAATAGGTACCACTCCAGCGGGAAGGTAACGGCACTCCATGCAGTCATGCTGGCCACATGACCTTGGAGGTGTCTATGGACAACACCAGCTCTTCGGCTTAGAAATGGAAATGAGTACCAACCCCCAGAGTCAGACATGACTGGATGTAACGTCAGGGGAAACCTTTACCTTTACCTATTAGGTATGAGGCCAAAATTTTGGATGTTGATATGACCTTGCATAAGCTGAAAGTTAAAATCTAGGGACATGTAACAAAATATATAAAATATGTACATTTTTCTATTATAAAGTAATACATTAGCAACTATACAACATTAAAAATTGGAGGGATTGTAGGTTTATACTTGGATTTATTGCAATATCAGTGAGAGACAATTCTAGTGAGAGACCGACAGCAGAGGAGGTCAAGTGAAGCACCAGTTGGCAGCATGTCTGGATCGACTTGGACATTTTTCTTCCTTCCCAACTAAAAGGGCTACTTTGTCCTGACTTCCAAGGGCAGAATGTGTGCTGACAGCCAGGAAAGTGTATAGGATATCCCCTTTATAAAAAACAGGGGGCTTATGTGAGCAGAGCTGCTGTAGCTGGAGTCCTTCCTCCCATTCCCCTTCTTCTCTTTCCTCCCATCACATTTTTGACAGTGGTGGATCAAGGACTCCTTGTAGAAAAACTCACAGAGTAATGGATGTGACTATCCATCCCTTTCTCCCCATCCCTCATTCATTATGTATATACAAAAATAGGTATTCCAAAAATCCAAAAGAATTTGAAATACGAAACACTTCTAACCTCAAACATTTTGGATAAAGGGAGGTTCAACCTGTATATTTCCCACACACATACACACACACAAAGTGAGCAATGGCCTCCTCCTCTTTCACTGCTGTTAAGGAGGCAATGGATGATAGCAGAGGGCATGGATGGACAGTGAAGCTACAATGCTGCCCAGCTTCTGACCTACCAAGAAGATGAATACATTGTTGGCCCAGGACAGATAAGCCACCAAGTTGTTGCAATAAAAATGACCTGTGATGGGCAGCAGCAACCAAATGTGGGAACTTCGGGACTTTCAAAGAACAAGAAAGTGATACCATGACATAGAGAATAGAGTGGGTTACTGCTTGTTTTGCGATTTTGCAGGGTAGCATAAGGCAAGAGTATGGTCCATCCCTGGAAAACATAAAAGAAACTCTAACCCTTAGTATTCCCCCACCATAGAAGGGAATGCCAAAGAGCTGCTGCCATTTTTCTGTCCAAATTACATTGAGCCATGGATGTGTCGACCCAAGTTTTTTTGGTTGATTTGTTGTCAAAATTCCTTGACTTATACATAAGAGACATTAATATAAAAACTATTATTACAGCACACAGTTCTTTTTTGCTCCTTGATATCCAGCTTACTTCTTTCAGAATGCAATGGTAAAACATTCCCCCCTAAAATGGCCTAATAATACTTTAAGAACACGTTTTCTAATTATTGCTATTGGTTCTTCTCCTCCTATAAAAGATACTGTGGTCAGCTCTGATCCAAAGACATACTAGATTATCTACTGTAAAAACTGCTACCTCTTCATTCAGATGAACTTACTTAAGCAATCAATTTTCCCTTCTCTCATAGCTAGGCCCTGTCAATGGGATCTTTAATGTGCTACTCCCTGTACAATTAAAAGAAGGTCTTTTATCAATAGCTTCAAGAAACTACTATTTCTTTTTTTGTTCTTTTTCTCTCTCTTTTTCCTTTATTACCATTGATCTCTAAGTATATATGTAAGTAAGTATATGTACGAGTATATGTAATAAAATATGAAGAAAATGGCACTGGTTCAGAACTTTTTAATCATTTTGCATTCTGCAGTTTCATGAATGATAGGAGTGCTGCTCATTATTTTTTGGCCCAGATGAGATTATGCCATGGTTTTCAGTTGAGGAACATATGAATGCTCCCTAGGTGCTTCCATGTATTTTTCACAGGATTTTCAGTTTCTTTTAGCATTTTTTCTTAGTAGGCAAGTGAAAATTTGTTATATAAATATGGCTATGCAGAAAAAATGTGTCTATTACTCACTCTTTTTTCTTAAAAACATGGGCCCGTTAAGATAAAGTTCTTTCTAAATCACCAAGTATATGAAGTATCCTGTAGCAATCTAAATTATTTCAATTTAATACAATATGTGTTGTAACCAAAGATTAGATCATATAATCTCATCTTTTTTTCTTTAATGCACGAGAAATTGATCTAGATAAATAATCTGTATTTGGAATAGAGAGGAAAAAAATTCAAATGCACTTTTTTCTTCCAAAACAAGTGAAGCATAATCATTGATGCATCAAATATATTGAAAGTATTATTTTGCCAACAAATATTTTCCCAATAATTTCTTGAATGAATTGATTCTTGTGAATACATGAAGGTTGCATACATGCAGAAGTGCTGTGCATTCCTGACTATTTTAGTACACCAGGCAGAGGGGTATTTGTATGTTCAGCTCTTCCTCTGTTGGTGAAAATGACAAAACACTTCAAGAGCTCTACATGTGTTTTGAAGTCTTTGGCTCTTCTTGTACACAAGGACATATGGGCCACTCTCCAATTCGGCAGAGTCAAAATCTCTCCATCTCATGGGTTGAGCCTGAGAATCAGTGAGTTCTGTCCACACACATACAATAAATAATAAATTTAGAGCCCTTCTGATTCCCCTCTCTCTGTAGTAAATGTCATAACTGGGCTGTGATCTGATCAACTTCCCAAAGTGGGCCGCTATGCAAATTCTGGAGACGTATGTCAACAACTTTCTTGCTGTTACTATGCTGAAACCAAGAAACAAACATAAGATCACATCAGATGGGCGGGGGGGTGGGGGGATGGACGCATGACAGTTCAGGACAGCATAGGGTCTTACTCTGTCCCCTCCCATCCAGGTCTGTCTTCTGCCATTCCACATCCTTTCCTCCTTCAGCCCCCCCCCCCAATCCCCCACCATTAGGAGTCAGGTAACACCTGACTCCTCCAAAGGCACTCTGGGCTCTGTTTCTTCATGCAGCCAGAAGTTGCCCTGTGTCATGTGATTAGCTCCGCAGGACCCCGTTTCAACAGCATGGAAAAACAGGGAGAAGATACAGAGTATCATCAAAGCTAGTCCGGCTCCAAATGCCCTATTCTGTATTGGGGATCTCTTAGAAAATTTTCAGTGTTGTGATGGACATTTTTCAGGCGTCCCATGCAGAAAGGATAGTTTTGATGAAGGACCCTCCAAAAGTTTAGCATTAAAGCCTTGATGATACTTTGAAAAACAAGGCTTGAGCTCTCCCCAAGGATGACAGGAGGCAGTTGAGCAGTGGTGTGATAATAGTGGGGATGGGAAGGAGTACTATAAATAAGATTATGGGAAGGCGCAAAAGTGTTTTTGCTCATCACCAAAGTCAAAGAGTTTGGCCAATCACAAAAATGTCATTTTAATGTGAAAGATTGCACTGAATTTACACTAACAAGAGGTAAAAATGATAATTCTGAAAGGAAAGAGAGTATGAACATGTATTATACTGTATTACTCTCTCATTTAAACACAAAAGAACCACTGCAGACCTTTATCTTTTGAAACATTTTTATTTTATGTTCCTTTACACGCAGTGTATATGTGCATAAGCTTCATTCTAATGCCTAACCTCTGTTTTGTATTTCGAAAGGTATGAAGTCCAAGTGCAAGCTTGCACACTCTTGGGCTGCAGCTCCAGTGAATGGGCTTCTGTTCAAACACTTGAAGCACCCCCTGAAATGCAACCAGCCCCTCTCATAGATGTGCAAACAAGTCATGATGGATTCCAGTCTGTTCTTTCAATTGTGTGGACAGGCCCAAAGCTGCCAAATGGAAAAATCTTATATTATGAGCTTTATCGAAGACAAGCAATACGCAGTCAACTAAATCAAGACCTAATGCTCATTTATAATGGTTCATCCACCTCCTTCAAAGACAGCATGCTCCTGCCTTTTACAGAATATGAATATCAGGTATGAAGCTGGGAGGAGAGACTAGTATTTGATGTGTGAAAAATACAATTGCTAGACTTCTAAGCAGAAAAGTTTTCTTGCTGAATTGTTCATATAGTTGAAAAGAATATGCCTTGAAACATCATTATAGATCATTTCAAATACATAAAATGGTCATGGAGTTTGGGCAGAATTAAATATACTCAGCATCATTTCTTTGACACAGTGATTTCCATTTTTACATAAGCTTGTTTTCTGATATACAGAAGCTGACATCTTCCCAGTGGCATGATGCTCAATAGTTAAGAATGCCCTCTGCCCTTTATTTTATACAGTTAACTCTTTCTCACACAGTGCACAGGCACTCCAGGATTCTGTTCCTTTTATGTATGCCTACTGGCTTGCCCTTTTCAGTTTCATATTTAGATATTTTGAGAAGCTGTTGTATAGTCTGAAAAATATGAAAGGAGCTCAAGACATTTTGCTGCCCAAGACAACCATCTAAGGCAAGGTGTGTAGTACTCTAAGCCAACCAAGTTATTTTGGCATGAGAAATGGAAAATCCCACATGCATCTCTTTCCACATCTGAGGCAATAATTCATTAATATCAAAGAAAATGTCCTTTTCTTTTTTGACTCTCCCAATCCTGCTGCTTGAGAGTCTGCCCAACCCTGTCTAATGGTAGAGCCAACTCTGCATGAATCTTACAGGGGAAATTATAATGACTTCCTTCTTCCAGTAATTATTCCTATGTGTTTTCTTGTCTGGGCAGAAGGTCCAATTAGCATTGGCAGCCTTGTCTACTTCCACTGAATGTTCTTGGATGGCCACAGTGGTCCTGCATAACGATAGCTAAGATGTGTATGACCTCCATTTGGCAAGTCTTGCCAGAATGCTTGGCATCTCAGGGGAATCCATGTTTCATTGCTGACAGTGGCTCTCCGGATACTTGATTTCCTACTCTTTCTAATGATGTAATTTGCCTTAAACTTCAATGAACTTAATAGCTTCAGTGAGGTAACTCATAGGATTCTTTCCAAAACAGATCACTTTGTTTTAGAGGCTAGAATTTCCCCCCGGCTTTTCTCACAGTTAATGTATCAGAGGGTATATTTTTCTTGTAGTTGGACTCTGTGAACAAAATTATTAAATGTTTTCAGTAACTTTTATGATACTTTTTAGCTGAAGGAAGCAGTTGCTTTTGAAAGTATAGGTGCCCAATGTGTTTCAGAAAACTTTACTAAGCACAAATTATTAAGGAGGAAGAACTCATAAGCTGGGAAAGGCTACAACAGTTTTGTTTTGCCCGAGCCTGCAGGGAAGGGCAATTCGTTATCCCATCCTCTCCCTTTTGCTAATTTAACTGAGTGCAAACTACTTTTGCACTTTGAGCTCCTTTTTCAGCAACTGAAGTAAGCTGAGAATAAAAAAGAAAGGTGGGAACAAGAAAGAGGGTCATTTAAAAATAGTTGTGAAAGTGAGATGCCAGAAGTGAGATAACTATCCCTGCCAAATCAGGACAGTTGGATAAATGTGAGACTTTAAACAATTAACTGATAACAGTGTTTCAGCTAATAATTGGGTTTTGTTGTATCATTTTACTGTAGTATATTATTTAATTGAATACAACTATTCTTTGGAAACCCACATAACCCTGTTTCTTCTGGCCCGCTACATTCGTACATAGATGTATGTCAGCAAAAGTAGAGCATTATAGAAAACAGAATAAGTATATGAAGCTATTTAATGTCAAATCAGATAATCTAATTCAGCATTATCTATTGATTGCCAATCTCATCCCTAGAGCAAGACTTCTTAAACTTTTTCCACTTGCAAACACCTGCTGCCCAAGAAATTTTTATGTGAGCTCAGATATATATTTAAAAAAGGTATGGAAATCAAACTTTTCCTGATAATAGATCAACCTTAGCAAGACTTATTAAACAGGTTGATTTTTCTTTTTGTGGAGTGCAGCTGAAGCATTTTCTGCAGAGACCACTGAAAACACATTGTTGCTAGCAGATTTGTGTAAATGTGTGGCGTTATTTTATTGTTGCCAATGTTTTCATGACTCCAAAATTGAGCTAGGGAAAAACCATTTTAAGAAGCAGCACCTAGTTCTTATTCTGAACGCCTAGAGGCCAACATAAAATTATAGAGTTGGGAGAGACCCCAAGAGTCATCCAGTCCAAGCTCTTGCCATGCAGAAAAATCCAAACAATTCTGTCAGATGTCAGTCCAACCTCTGCTTAAAAACCTCCAGAGAAGGAGACTCCACTGAACTCCAAGGCAGTGTATTCCACAGCAATAACCATTAGCAAGTTCTTCCCAAGGGTTAGATGGAATCCCTTTTCCTGCAATTTGAATCCATTGGCTCTGTGTTCTGGGGTTCTGAGTAGCAGAAAACAAGCTGGTCTCCTCCTCAGTGTGACAAGTAAAGCAAGATATGGGGTTGGGAAGGGTGAGGTATGATAAGATTGGGCAAAGTGAGCTGCCCCCACCAAGACAAGCAATACCCAGCTTGGGATGCTTAGCCTTTTGTCCCGAATGACCAGAACAGGATGAAAGCAGCATCCCCCCTCCTCCAAGGTTGATGGCAAAATTAGCCCTGGCAAAATTTCAGGTTGTTAACCTGGATAAGAAACCAAGCCAGAAAGCATTGCTTCTAGCAGACCATGCTAGCTTTCAGGTTTGAAGGAAATACTCTTAGCTTTTGGCAAACACCACTAGGATTCTTAATACCTATCTTACCTCCACAGACACTATAGGGACCATGTTCTTCCTAGAGCTTTTATGGTTTTACTACAGCTCAGGGAAATTTGTTCAATGTCTGCTGTTTCTCTGTGTTTTACTAGGATTCAATGAATAACAGTTTGCTGAAAGCTTCCCTGTGTAGTCCTATTCTCCCTAGTCAAAATGATCTATGTCTGATCATATTTGCCCCATCATTTTCTCTGCCTGCTCTTTATTAATCCTTTATTAAAATCCACGCAGAAGATGGGAGGGTTCACAGTGCTTTGACCAGTTACAATCAAGCTACATATCTTCCAGGACTGTGTGTTTTATATTGAACTGGCAAACCAGTGTGTGTGTGTGTGTGTGTTCATATATGTTTGAACCCACTTTCTTGGGGATCTATTCTTAGTTCCTCCATTGTTGACAATTTATATGTGGCCTGTGAGACACCTTATTCATAAGTATAGGGATTGGCTTTCACTATTATGCTGATGGAACCTAGATTTATATTTCACTTAAGCACTATATTGATTTTGCTACTTCTCTCTTGGAGGCTTGTTTTCTGGCCATAAAATTTTAAATGCAACTAAATTTCCTCCAGCTGAATGAAGCTAAAATTAAGCCACTATAACCAGGCCCTTTGCAACACTTTAAAAAATTCTGTCAGTCATCAAAGTCCAGCTTGATGGGTTTGACATTAACAGCACAACTGAGGTCAGGAATTTAAGTATCTTTTTTCTTTTCTTTTCTTTTTGAAGCTTTAGTAAAACTCCATGCACCACACTTGGGCAACAAAAGGAGAAATGGCAGTACTGTTGGGGGGGGGGGGCACGTGCTTTGCATGAAAATGGTTCATGGTTCTCTGGTAGACTACTTGAATGAATATGGAGATGCAACATTTTAATATATTGGTGGATTCTAATCTAGGAGTACCAGATTTTTTTTTTCTAATATTGGGTTGCTGTGGGTTGTCTTATATTATTTGCATTGCTAGTCTTTTCATTTGGTTTCTGATTTTGACTTAGGCCATGTTTACATGGCTGAAATAAAGTGGAGTCATTAATCATTAATGTGAGACAGGGGAATACAGGATTTACTATGTAGCTTCTAGGAAATTCTGTAGTGATCCTAGAATTTTGGAGTGGATTCCACCTGATCCACTGCTCACACCTCCACTGGACCTACTGCTGCATTGCTGCCAGCAAGCAGATCCTTGCCAGAGGCTTCCTGGTGATGTCACATTTTTATGATATCACATTAGCGCAACCAGAAATTTGACCAGGTTGCTCCTTGCTGGTAGTGACAGTGTCAATACTGATGTACTCTCAGCCCATCTGGTCATGTGGATACTCAAAGGGCTTTGGGGACACTCATGAGCTGCATTGGGGCATCACCAGAGTGCTTTCACCCATTGTTTATGTAGACATGACCTTAGATCTGTCTTCTGTCTATGTTCCATTACACGTAATAGGGCTACAATAGGAATCTGTGCCCCAAAAGGGATGGAATATCTGGAATGTTTTCTGATAGGACATGGGAAATTGCATGCAGAATAGAAACCCTCTTATGGTGATGTAGGCAGGCTCAAGCAATCAGCTCAGTTTTCTTTTTTCATTCAAAATACAGAATATAGAGCTTACTATAAATGGCTTTCTGCACAAGGTCACATTTTGTGGTATAGATTATCCATGCTTTGGATGCCCCTCATGTCACAGATGAGATTGGCATGTATCTCTAAAGTGAAGAGCCTTTTCTGTGATGGCACAATTTATGGAAAATGCCCTTCTTGAGGTCTGCAAAACTAGCTTCTTATTAGATTTCAAAAGGAAAGTGATATAAGTATATTTATTTCTCCATGTCTTTGAAGAGTCAATCTTGTTCTTATAGACTTTAATTGTGTAGCGTCATGTATCACTTTAGTATTTTTATTGCCAGCTTCCTGGTTTTATTTTATTAAGGATGGAAAAGCAAGATAGAAATATATTCAACTGACAAGCATCATAATCTGTGTTAGCATCATCTCTTGCTTTGCTCACAAAACAGGAAGCTGATCTCAATTTTAATAAAAACCCTTCTGTTCATCACATATATAAAAGAGCAATTTTTCCAAATTAGAGTACCCTTCATTGCTATTATGTATGTACAACTATTATTTGTTTTTTCTTTAACCAAACAAAGATATCTAATTTATTGGTAATTCCATATTGATAATGAGCCTGTTAGGAGTCTGGCAAAACCTCCTTGGGTAGATTGTGATCTGACATATTCAAACACCTTGACAAACCTATCCTTTAAAAAGGCATTAATGCGGGTGCCATGGAAAAATGCACCCCAGGGTTGTAGATGAATTGATATGATTTCCTTGATTGTATCTTTTTATTTATAAGGCATAATTTATGAGCAGTGAAAAGCAAACTAAAATGAGTGATGACTAACTACAGCCAAAGTAATAAATCAGCAGCACTGAAAGAAGTAGTGATTTTGATCGAATCTATTGAATTAGCTGTTGCCCTTAGCCATTACAGGTATTGGAAAGACCTTTTAATATCTGCTTATCTCTCTCCTGGGAATATTTTAACTATCTCATTATGTACCCATAGGAAACAAATTATTAAATTTTCTGCTGTTTGGATTTAAACTTGTTTGCATCTCATCTTTGTAACTGATGTGATAGAATATTAAAAGGAACAAGAATTGGCTGAAACTTTGATAACACTTTTTGTGTCAGACTCATTCAATACCATGCTTTATGTTTTCACATCAAAGGGAACCAGTTCTCCAAACCAGTTGGAGTTGTTTTTTTTATGTATTCCTATTTATATGGACACAATCTTCCAAATTTTGATTTTTACTGCATCGTGGAATCTCACTGAATTTTTTTGTCACTGTTTTGACCTCCTGATACAGAGAAACTACTGTAAAAAGAATCCCTTAAAATGTGTCTTTCTATTCAAAGCCTATTTAATTTTATGGAAATTTTAGTATTAGAAAATTATCAAGCATAAAGGGAAAGTTGGACTGCAATTTGGGCCTGCCGTAACACTATTACCATGTTTTTCAGCAAATGCTATAGCAGCTACTTTTGCAAACACCACTATTTAGAAATGTCTTACCTTCTTATAGTCTTGATTTATGCAAATATGACAGTCAAAACCCTTCTTCTATAAAGGTTGCAATTCCTCTAAACACACCAGTGAAGTTAGAGATTTGGAGATATTTCCCCTACCCATACAATAAAACTAAATTCATGTTTCTGTTACAACCTGGAAAATTTCTTGAGGACAACCATTAAAGCCCTCATCTCCCTTGTCATCATATCCTACTTAGTTTAGTCCATATATGATAGACTCTGACCTTCGAGGCTAAGCATTGCCATTGTGAATCATCACTATTTTTATTTATGATTCTTCAGCACATTACATAAACATATGAACTGAAGCCAAAAAAAAATCTAGACAAAATGGCAAAACACTGAATGCAAAAAAACAAGGCAAAATACAGCTAATACTCATACTAATTCTAATACCTTTTGTTACCTACCTCTCCTAATGGCTTGAGGTGGGGTACAACAAAGTCAAAACATATCAACATAAAAGACATAAAATAAAATACACATATCAAAACAAACCATTATAAAAACATACATCAAACAGAAGATACAAAGGTCAAAATAAAATGGGAATAGTATATATCCAAAGCTCATTATTCAAATTGACTGGGTAGGCCTGCTGGAAGAGATTGGTCTTCAATTGAGTCTTAAATTCTGATAAGATCTCTTCTGACAGGCCATCTCACAGAGTAGGGTGACCAATGAAAAGGTCCTCTGGGTGATGGTTATTAGTTGGGTTCTGGCTGGTTGGACTAAGGACCTCAGTGTCCGAAGGAGCAGATTGTGCAGGAGAAGGCAATCCTGTAGGTTTTGAGAGACACCCTTGATTATTCAGGTTTTTATATGTTTATTCTTATTATGTATATGTTTGGGTTTTTAAAATCCCCATATTAAGATTGTTGTCTTATGTAGTGACAATAGCAATCGAATGCCAAGAGAAACTGATTAATGTAAGCTTAGATTTTAGTAATTGTTGGTAGATGTTTGGAAATGTAGTTCCACAATTACAAAACTACAGATTTTCCATCCCCAACCTGGTAGCTTGTTTTGCATAGATGGGAAGCTGTAAATTTTTACAATGCAAGATCTGAAAAGTTTGTCTCTGTCTCTATGTCTGAAACTTACTTTATAATATCTGAGGGTTGCCAACAATAAACAAACATAGAGCAATAACATTTGCATGATTTGTAAAGATGGCTCTTGCAAAATACTCTATATGTTAAAAAGGGGGGTGTTCTATAGCATCCACTTCAGGAGATCATTCCCAAGCCTTTTATCTATAAGAAAAATGGGAAAATAACATTTGTCTAAGCTGAACTGTTTAGAACTACATCCAATCTCTCTTTGGAATAATAATGCTTCAGTTTTCCTTGTATCTTAGAAATAAAGACAATATAGATCATTTAACTACTGAACAATTGCAACAGTCACCAATATAATTGCTGCCTGAGGACCATTCTTCTGTCATATCATATGGTTGAAGTCATCCCAACCATTTGACGTACCACCATCTTGGTTGCCCATCGTATCATCTAGCCATTCCATTACTGCTCTACAGAAACAGGTCTTTGAGGAGGCACATTTTTTCAGTCACTAAACAGTCCTTTGCTATGCCTAGAATTCCTTAGTTCCCTAAGCAGTTAGATTCTACAGAGCTCTTTTTTTTCCAAAGTGCTCTCTGGGCAAGCAGCCAAGAAAGTGAAGATGAAGACATCTGAATTAGTGCTCCTGTAGATGAATCTGGAGCCCTCTCATGGCTTTTTTTAAGCCTATGCAACTTCTAATAATGACAGAGATTTTGGCAAGGGTTTGGATGTGAGATCTACGCAGCATGATGTAAGATTGAATTATAAAAGAGGTAATATACAGTCAATGAATTCAGGGCAGAAGTACTTTCTGTTCCCTTTACCCCTCAATCGACCAGAAGATATAAACCTGAATCTCTTATCTGAAGACTATTTTAAGATGCTGAGAAAAGTGTATGGAATCATCACAAATGCAGTATAAAAAGTCAAGAAATGTCTTTTGACTTACAGTGTGTAGCCCAAGAATAATACTAGTCTTCAATGTCTACATTTTTTAAAAAAAGAAATTTTATTATATTGGTTTATTGTGGCATGCACATGCATAGAAATGTATATGCACGTGTATCTACAGGCAGTCCCTGTGTTTCAAATATTTGACTTACAAACTACTCATACGTAAATATAGTGAGTGAGACAACAGGAAGCGAGATGAAATCCATCCCTAGGAAAGGAAATTCACTCCTGAAAGAATTATCATGGGGGAAAGGTGTCTCCACTGTAGCTTTATCATCAGTCCTTGTTTTCATAACAAACCAAATTTCTCAAAATCCAATTATCACAGGGACAAAAAGCAAGGTGAAGTCTTTTTAACAGGGACACAGACAGCAATACAAATACCACAGGGGTGTTAACCCTTCTCTATGTTATCCAAAGCGCATACACACACACACACACACACACATACATACACATACATACATACATACATACATACACACACACACACACCTGGAGTTACACTTAAAATATACCCTGTATATATGGGGGGGAGGGAGAGGGAGGGAAAGGGAGAATACATTTTAAGTGTAACTCCAGCTACATATGTATATAGCTGAAGTTACACTTTAAAATGTGTCTGTTCTGATTTACATTCAAACTGAACTTGACGAACAAATCTACAGAACCTGTCTTGTTCATAACTTAGGGTCTGCCTGTATACACCTATAGTTTATAGCAGGGGTCCCCAAACTTTTTAAGCAGGGGGCCAGTTCACAATCCTTCAGACCGTTGAAGGGCCGGACTATAGTTGACCACCGAGCAATAATAATAATTAATAATAATAATAATAACAATAATAATAATAATAACAGCAATAATAATAAAAAGAGGGTTGGAAGAGACCCTTTGGGCCATTGAGTCCAATCCCCTTCTGCCTTTGTGTACCGAAAGCACAAGCAAAGCACCCCTGACAGATGGCCACCCAGCCTCAATGTTAATAATAATAATAATAATTAATAAAGAGGCTTGGAAGAGACACCTTGGGCCATTAAGTCCAACCCCTGTCTGCCTCTGTGCACCAAAAGCACAAGCAAAGCACCCCTGACAGATGGCCACCCAGCCTTAATGTCAATAATAATAATAATAATAGTAATAGTAATAGGGGTTGTAAGAGAAGAAGAGACCCCTTGGGTCATTTAGCCTAACCCCCTTATGCCCTTGTGTCATGGGGGCCGGATAAATGGCTTCGATGGGCCGCATCCGGCCCCCGGGCCTTAGTTTGGGGACCCCTGGTTTATAGATACACTTTAATGTAGATTAACCCAGCTCATACCATTTGCTCTCAAAATCTCTTTGAATTATTGAGGTTGCACCCTTGCTCTCATTATTTATGCATGCATGGTTCAAGTACCCCAAATGATCAGACTAAGTTGTCTGATCATTTTCTTCTTCTTTTTCTTTGCTTTTATCCATTCTTCCCAGCATAGTGGTACAGGTGTGCATGCACCATGCAGAGTGAAATCCTAACTGGCCAAAATGACCAAAGGCAAGGAGTTTTGTTTTTTTTTTTAATATATATTTTATTGATATTATCTCATATTTCATGTTGTGAGTGTATTGCACATTTAATACAAACATTCATACCTACACATCATTTATCTCTTATCACATTTCTCAATCATCTTCCCATCTATATTGTCTACTCACATATCTAATATATCATCATTCTATTCATTCTTTTTTCCCCTCCCCTCCCCCTCCCCTCTCCCACCCCACTCCCTTCCCCCCACCCCTACCCCATACCACAATTCCATTAGAAATTTAATTCCAACCATGAGCACAACTTTTCCCATTTCTGTACAATATTTACATTGGCTTCGCCTCTTTTTATCCAATCTGAATATATTGTCCATTTCTCTTTAACTTTCCTCATTTTATCTTCCTTCTTATCCTCAGAGGTTACATTTGCAATAATTTCTGATTGAACCTGGTCAAACAAATAATTATTCCAATTCACCATATTCCACTTTTTTTCATCTCTCCAGCCCCATGCTATTACTGCCTTCCCTGCAAGAATCATAGCTTTGAATAGATCTTGGTGTTTTACATCAATCTTATTGTTCCCTAATATCCCCATCAACATTAATTCCATGTTTACTTGGAGTGATATTCTGAATAATTC
This sequence comes from Anolis carolinensis, assembly GCF_035594765.1. Classification (NCBI taxonomy): domain Eukaryota; kingdom Metazoa; phylum Chordata; class Lepidosauria; order Squamata; family Anolidae; genus Anolis; species Anolis carolinensis. The sequence continues at coordinate 33,115,195 of NC_085841.1, read as the reverse complement.
TTCTATTTTCCCCGTTATTTTTTCCCAAAATGATTTTACCCTTGGACATTCCCACCACATGTGGGCATACCATCCCTTGCTTACTCCACAATGCCAACATGTTGAATTTTTGTCCCTGATCATATTTGCTAATTGTGCTGGGGTGCGGTACCATTTCCATATGAATTTCCTTTCCATTTCTTTGTACTTCTCGATTTTAGTTTTTGTGGCCTCTCTTTTTAAGTTCTCTATTGTTTGTCTTGTAAGTACCCCCTCTTTTTGCCATCGTTCTTGTAATGTTCTTATGATATATTCCTCATCTTTGGTCATCGCTTTGTATGTTACTCCCACCAGCCCTTTCTCTGAAGTCTGTGCTTTCTTAATTATGTGTTCCATCATACTCTCCTTAACTATACATTCTCCATATTTCCCTTGTTTCAGTTTATTATATAGTCCCAATATCTTAATCCAATTTTTATCTCCCATCTTATCTATTATTCTGTTTATGGGGATAAGATGGCCATTCATATCGTATAAATCTTTAATCCTATAGTATCCTTTGGTCTTCATTTCTCTCCACCAGCCGGAATCAAACTCCTTCTCGTAAAGGCTTTCAATTGGGGTCCATTTTGATATTCCTGGCATCCATTTAAATTTCCATTTTTTCCAAATTTTTAATGACAATTTTCTGGGGCCTCTTGTTCTTTTAATACTTGTTTCCAAGTTCCTTGTAAAAATTCCAAAACTTGCCTCTCTCTTATTAACTCCTTCCTCTACCTTAAACCATTTATCTCTTTTCTCTCTCATATTTTCGAATAATGGTTTTATTTGGAACGCTTCATAATATAGTTCTAAATTTGGGATGCCCCACCCCAGATCTTCCTGGTGTGTAAAGTATATTTTATTTGGTAGTCTTGATTTCTTTTCTCCTAAGATCCATTTCTTGATAGTCCTATTCCAAATATTTAATTGTCCTTGTTTAATTTCCAATGGAAGAACTTGGAATAAGTATAATAATTTAGGTATCAGAAACATTTTAGTTGCTTTTATTTTCCCTAAGGTGCTCAGATTTTTGTTTTTCCAATTTTCCATATTGTTAGAAATTTTCTTCCATGCCTGTTTATAATTAATCTCCACCATCTTTCCCATATTCTTATGTATAATCACTCCCAAATATTTTATTTTCTTCTTACCCATACCCATTTCTGTTATATTATCTATTTCTCTTTTTTCTTTTTTGTTTACATCAAAATACATAATTTCTGATTTCTTTATGTTTACCCCCAATCCTGTATTTTTTTCAAAATCTGTTAATATAATTTTTAATTCTCTAATTCCTATTAAAGGATGGGATAATATTATCATAATGTCATCAGCATAAGTATTCAGCCTAATTTCCCCGCCATCAAATTTAAAGCCTTCTATCCTTACGCTGTTCCTTATTCTGTCTGCCAAGATCTCAATACCCATTATAAATAGATGTGGCGATAGCGGGCAGCCTTGCCTGACTCCTCTTTGAATGGGGAACTCATCTGACAAGCCCTCATTGATTCTAACCACCGCCTCACTTTCCCTATATAGTTCTCTGATTGCATTTATAAATGCATTTCCTATTCCAAATTTAATCATTGTCTCCCATAGAAATTCATGATTTATTGTATCAAATGCTTTGTATATGTCCAATTTTAAAAATGCTAATTTCTTTCCTTGTCTATGCTCCATTATGTTTATTATATTTCTGATTGGGTGTCCAATTTGCCTCCCTTTCACAAATCCATATTGATCCTCTTTTATCACTTTAGGTAATACTTTTTCCAATCTATTTGCTAAAATTTTTGCGAATATTTTATAGTCTTGGTTTAATAAACTAATTGGTCTATATGAGCCCGTATCTTTTGGGTCTCTCTGTGGTTTCAATATGACTCTTATTTCTGCTTTCCTCCAAGTATTAGGGGCCTTTTCTCCCCTCATTATGTTGTTAAATAATCTTTGCATTTCTGGGCCTAATATTTCTATAAATTCCTTATAAAATTCGGCTGTGAAACCGTCCAGTCCTGGGGATTTAGAATTTTTCAATTTCTTAACCACTTCCTTTATTTCCTGTTCTGTGATTTCCGAATTTAATCTTTGTGTTTCCTCCTCTCCTAACCTTATATTTAAATTTTCCTCCATATGACCTTTATTATCTTCCTTATATAATCCTTGATAAAATGAGGCAAATGCTTCTCTTATTTTAGCAGAGTTACAAGTAATTTTGTTCTCCTGAGTCTTAATAGCCTTAATCTTCTGTTTTTCCTTTCTATTTTTCAGATATTTTGCCAATCTCTTCATAGAATTAATATTAGATCTATGAATTTCATTTTTAACTAAGTTTTGTCTTTTCCAAATTGAAAAAAAGTCCAATTCATCTAGTTCCTTTCTTAGCATTTCAATCTGGCTCTGTGTTTGAGCCTTAAACTTAATCTGTTGTTGTCCTTGTAGGTTTTTTATCTTCTGAATTTTGTTTTGTCTATCTGCATACCATTTCTTTTTTATTAATCTCTCTTTGAGGATGCAATGTCCTCTGATCACAGCTTTTGCTGCATCCCATATTATGCTTTCTGAGGAAGAACCCCTATTTTCTTGAAAATAATACCCAATTTGCTTGATCATATACTCTCTATCTTCCTTTCTCCCTGTAATTATATTATTATATTTCCATATCTTATTTCTATGTTCTATATTAAACTCTAATTCCATTATTATTGGAGCATGATCTGAGAGCCAAATTCCTTGTGTGTATATATTTCTTATTTCCATCTCATTAGATTCTCTGACCATTATATAATCTATGCGAGTATATTTTTTATACCTATTGGAATAGAATGTAGGATTAGCTTTCTTGTTGGCTATCTCAAATGCGTCTTTTAGTCCCCAGTTTCCTAATTTGTATAAGTTCTGTTGGCTTATATCTAAATTGAAATCCCCTGTTAGAATAATTTCTCCCTCATAGAAATTCTGAAGTTTCTTCAGGATTTTTCTCAAAAAATGTTGCTGACCTTTATTGGGGGAGTATATATTAGCTATGGTAAATTTTTTATTGTCTATTTTAAATTTCAGCATTACATATCTTCCATCTGTATCTATCAGTTGATCCAATATCTCAAAATTAATATTGTTATTCATAAGAATTGCTGTTCCTCTAGCTCTTTTGGTACCTCTAGCTTCAATAACTGTTTGCCAAGTACTAGAATTCAATAATGGGCATTGATCCCGTTTATCTTTGTGCGATTCTTGCAAACAAATTATGCTAGCTCCTTCTGCCTTAGCTAATTTAATTAATCTATACTTTTTTAGATTTGACGACAAGCCATTCACATTCAAAGATATTAACTTGATAATCTTACCCATCACCTTTTACAACGAATTTATTTGTATGCTCATGTGGATTATACTTTATTATGTCTATGTGGTTCCCTCCCCTCCTAGAAAGCGACCTTGTTTTAGGGAGGAATTTCCCTCCCTGTCCCTTCCCATACATTTGACTTGCTGCGTTCCTCTTTCCCCCCTCCCCTCCTTAACATGATTTGTTCTCATTTACAGATTCAGTGTAGCCCAACATTTGTACATCTTTTTAACATCTACCATTTACTTTTTACACCCCATCTTTTTCAACTTTTGATAGTCTTAAATCTAAAGGCTCTCCCTTGATCGGTCCATGCGAGGCTTTTTTCTATGAAGTGCAGTTCCTTCTTCAGGGCTAGATAAGACTTCCTCTGGATCGCGGTTGCTTTGAGTTTCTCCCTCTCGATCTCCCTGCAGCGTGGTGAGTCCAAGGTCATCCAGCATTCTGTCAGCCTCCTCTGCATTCCTCCCAAAGGCAAGGAGTTGACACTAAACCACTTGCAATGGCACTGAAACCAAATTTCTCACAGTTTTGTTGCTATGTCACTTCAAGCTGACTGACGTATATTGACCCTATTATAGGGTTTCCATTTTTAGGGCTGCTAAAAATTATTTACAACTATCATGGTCCTGGACTTCTTTGGTGCTGAGATAATGGTTATGGCCCTGGATTTGGAGAGGTTTGGGTTTGGCTTTACTTAGCTCCTCCTTCACCTTGCCTTATCTCCTCTCTCTTTCTCACTCCTTCCCTCTCTCTCTGGTTCTTCTGACAGCGGATTTATCTATCAGGGAATTTGTTCTAGAAGTTGAAGAAGTAGATTACATTCCTGAGACAGGCAAACGGGATTATGCTGGCATATGGGCAGTTCAGTTAGTACAGGGGGCTATTGTTTGCCTCCAAGTACAATGTCTTTAGGTTAGAGTTGCATTGCAAATCTGTTTTGTGAGGGCATTGTTGTTCCTTGTATGATCATGCAGAATTGCCACATGTACAGGTATTGTGCAGTTATGTACAGTAAGATTGCAAAGCTCGAATGGATCACCAACATACCTTCTGCTCCAAACCCTGATCTGTAAAATCCCTTTGGGTAATTGTCATAAACACTGATCCCATAAAGAGCAAAAGAGTGCATGACAGATAAGAAAGGTGAAAAGAATGTTGCTTTAGTCTGGAAAGAAAACTCACTGGTAAATTTGATGAAGCTTTACAATTTACTGTATATATTCATGAATAAGTTGACCTCATATATAAGTCAAAGTCAAATTTTGAGTCCAAAATTATGAATTTTAATGTGACCCATTAATAAGGTGAGAATCATTCCACAGAGAGGGGAAAGCTCCAATGCCAACTCAGGAATATTCACTCTTGGCCTTCACCACCATTTTCCTTCCCAGGAATTAAAAACACCAGAAACAATGCCATGGTACTACAGTAGAGTCTCTCTTATCCAACACTCGCTTATCCAACGTTCTGGATTATCCAACGCATTTTTGTAGTCAATGTTTTCAATACATCATGATATTTTGGTGCTAAATTCATAAATACAGCAATTACTACATAGCATTACTGCGTATTGAACTACTTTTTCTGCCAAATTTGTTGTTTAACATGATGTTTTGGTGCTTCATTTGTAAAATCATAACCTAATTTGATGTTTAATAGGCTTTTCCTTAATGCCTCCTTATTATCCAACATATTCGCTTATCCAACATTCTGCTGGCCCGTTTATGTTGGATAAGTGAGACTACTGTATTATTAAACAGCTTAAAACATGGCTTTTCAAATGTGCTTTTGAAGGATCAACATCATGTTGTACCCCGCTCAGAGACATACTGTTTTCTCGCACTTTATTTTCCCTCCTCTCCACCCAAACCCAAGATATCTCTGGAAATACTGACACTTGTCCTAGCACTTTATTAACGGTCTTGAAATCATGCACTTTTGACCTGTTTGGCCCAATTTTACATACTGATGGTGATGCTGGTTTTTATTACCCTCCCTATTTGTCATCATGGTTGTTTACTATTTTGTGTTTTAATTTTGTTTATTATGTCTGAATGTTATGTTGATATTGTTTTACTTATCTGTTGGTTTTAAACTGTTATATTTGTATTGCTTTGGGCTTGGCGCCATGTTGGCCGCCCCAAATCCCTTCGGGGAGATGGTGGCGGGATAGAAAAATAAAGTATTATTATTATTATTATTATTGTTGTTGTTGTTGTTGTTGTGGAGAGAGTAGGAATTGGTGCTTCTTTTAGGTTCTCCCAGGATGGATTAAGCTCTTGTCTTTAATCTGGGGAGGAGACGCTTCATTCTTTAACAAGAGTTAAGGTACAATATTCACATTGATTTGTGGGTTTGGGGTTGATTATTTTGACTAAAACTTTTAGATTTGTACATTGTATAGGGTAATATAATTTTATGATGGTGATGGGCAGGTCAAACACCCACTGGAGTTGTCTGGTGTGGGTCTTCCTTTGTTTTCCCTTTTTGTTTTCAGGGAATTTTTCATTACTTCACAAGGGATGAGAAAATGTGTCAGTTTTATTTTCCTCTTTATTCAGTTGTTTAAGCCTGAGGTTCTTTATTCTCTGCATATGAAGCAATTTGTGAACTATGGTAATACTTTAAAATGGACTGGACTGGAATTTCTCCCTATCTGACCTACTCAAATTCAATAGCTCTCAGCATGGAGAAGACCATATTTTACCTGTTGGTTGTTTCCCTATTAAATATGTTGAAAAAACAGCTGAATATACAGACATTCAAGCCCAGCTATCTCAAAGATCTGTATGGGTGAATTTGGGGATTTGAGTTTATCCAAACATTTTTTTACAAAAAATGCCATATTTCTATATAAAGAAATTTATAGATTTTGATATTTTTAAAAATATAAAAATGAACTAAAATGAAATTTGTTCCCGTCCTTCTTAAGGAAGATTTGAGAGCTAAAGCAGGCAAAGGATGTAGTCCTTGTACATCTCTGCACACAGTCAGAGTGAAGACAGCTAGAGCTTCACTGGACATCACTCCCTCTGGACATACCTCCAGATTAGGGAGAGGTCTTGTATTGTAATATTTCTAAATTCAGATTTCTGCAAGTATGTCAAAGAAGTGTACCTGATATCTACAATCAACAATAATATTAGAAAGCTTATTGCATTATTATTATTATTATTATTATTATTATTATTATTATTATTATTATTCTGCCCTAGTTTTTCCCATAAATTAAAACCAATCAAAACATAACGATTAAAAAATAACAAATAAAGCACAAACAGTACAGTACAATTCTGCAAAGCCCTGTCCAGATTTCAAAGGCTTGCTGGCAGTTTTAACCTTTCCAAATTCCTCTGTCTTTTCTTGAAATAGTCTGTATTTTTTCTTGCATATGCTTATCTGGGGGATACTTTTTACATTACTGTTGCTGTGCACAGTATTCACTGTTTTCAAAGAGATTGGCTGTATTGATCTATTGCAATGAAAACAATGAGGAATTTCTTGGCAATTTATGAACTGGTAACTTTGCATTTATTGGTCATTTATTAACCTTCAGAGCTAGATTTCTGAGTGGTGTATGAATCTACCTTGACAAGAGTTCATATGAATGTATATGAACACTATTGTTTTCTGTAGGACCCAACATACCACTTCTGAGAAAGAAGCTATAATACAGTACTTTGTATGTGGAAGGGTCCCATTCAGTCCTGAACATCTATGGCAATTCCTTGGTAGTATTCACTGGGGTATGTCCCCTTCCCTCTCCCAGATAGTATAATTAAAAATATAACCACTGAAATGTATCCAAAAATACATTTTATTGTGACTAGATAGACAAAACTAACTTATCCCTTAACTGACTTCTAAAGTAAAAGTTGAGTTAAAATTTCAAACTATCATCTTCCTTTTCCTTTACCTTATACAATATTATGGGGAAATGGTTGGGATAGGGGATAAAATTATATACAAATATCCATAAACTGACAGATACACTATTTGAGACAAAAATACGTTTAAAATGTGGATAAATTTTATGCCACCCAGAGTAACATGTATAATCCCATATGTTTGGATTTACACAGTTCTGTGAAACTAACAATCTGGGATTATGTATTAGTTTTCTTAGGAGAGAGGATTGATTTTTTAATGTTATTTCCTGAGAAATTTGTGTCTCCTCCAATAATAACAATATTTCCTGAAAACTTTTCTAACTTTTCTAACTTACGCATTCAATTCTTCATAAATTCTATTTGTTGTGTGTTGGGTGCATAATAAGTGGCTGGTATTAATTTTATTCCTGCTAATGTACCTTTTACCAAAACAAATCCACCACTTTTATTTCTGCACCTTCACTGCACCTTCACTATTCATTCCATTTTGGTTCCAGGTTGCAACACAACAAAATGTGGAAAAGGTAAAGGGGATGTATATGAATACTTCTGCAACGTACTGTTATTGAAAATAAATGATCCAAAATTTAGTACTAAATTCAGAAGTGATGATTCATAAAGTGAGCATGATCATTGAGAATGAATGACATTGATTAGATAGTTACACTATTTCACTGATTATAGGTTCCTCATCCCTCCCCTCCATCTTCTTGGGTGGTCTTATGAACTTGTAAGTCATATTTAAGAAGACTTCACAGAGACTACTGTGGTGAAATTATTCATCTTGGGTCTTCTGATTGGTCTTTTATCTTGTAATATGACTGCGATTCTAGAATCTAGAATGCTTAGATTGCTGCTCTCTTGAAATCTTTCCTCCATTTGCAGATTGACCAAGAATTCCTGCCTGGAGGGATATTCCTGTTTTCCATTTTAAATGAAATCCAGATTTGTGCCCCCAAAGTGTACAAGGGATCATATAAGAGCATGTTTTGCTGCAGTCAGAACTGCTCAACATGAAAGCTTACTAAGGAATACTTAATACTAAAAATCACACAGACAGTCCCCTTGTATTGCCATTTAGATCTATCATTCTGATTGATCACTGTGTGTTTCACTATTATTGAGCCTAATTTAACCCTATACACTCACACATCCATCTACTCCATCTATTGTACCTGACATTATACAAATTACTTACTCATGCAAATGATGACCTAAGTTAACCTTTTATGCTATTCGTGTTTAATTATACAAATGGTATTTGATAAATAAGATTATACATCCTTCCATATGTTTATTCTCCCCTTGATGAAAGTGAAATTTAATTTTCATGCAGATTTGTGAGCAGCCATATTTAATAAGTGCTGAGTTTCATATACTGTGCAGATCACCCTAGTTTTGGGAAGCTGACAAAAACAAAATCAGTCGGTGTAGTTCATAAAGAGAAGCTGTATTTAATCAGGTGCAGTTCCAAGGAGCATATCTTGGAGTCCTAGAACTGGATCCCACTTCCTGTAGGTGTTGATTGAAAAAATAAAATGAAACTTTTGGCAAAAGTAGTATGAGAAAACATGCTGAGTTAAGTGTTCTTCTTAAGAGGATATTTTTATATCAAGCAGTAATTGAATATTACTCTGGGATCAATTTCATTAATACTGACTTTAAAAAAAATAGTACCCTCTGCAATTACATTGGATATTACTGAATTAAAATGAGAAAGCAAAGTATAGGGCTTCATCACATGGAGGACTTCCCTCCCCCCCTCCGCCCGGCACGTTTTCACCAGCCTCCATGATGAAACGGTAGGGATGAGAGGTGACTCTGTCACCCTGCATGTCACTTCGTCATTGCAATGCTTTCCCCCATCACACAGGAGAAGCATTGCTGAAGCGGCACAGATCTATGCTGGCTCCATTGGACCAGCATAACACGGGCAGTCTCCCTTGTTTGAAGGGAAGCTTCCTACGATGCTTTCAGTCCAGTTGTGGGTTTGGTCCACCAAAAGACCAGAGACATAGTATGATAGGTAGCATGCCCATCCATCACTGAACTGACCAGGAAGTGTCCTAGGACACTAAAAAAGCGATAAAGCTGTTAGTAATATTCTGGTTCTCTTGATTGAGCAACATAGAAACATAAAAACTATAAAGACTGTTACAGCCATCCAGTCCAATCCCTTGTCTTACAGATACTTATGCAGTCTTTGTTCAAAAACAACAAAGAAGGAGACTTCACCACTCTCCAAGGCAGCATATTCCACTGTCGAACAACTCTTACCATCAGGAAATTATTCCTAATGTTTAGATAGAATCCCTTTTCCTGTAATTTGACCCCATTGCTCTCTGTCCTGTAGTTTAAATCCATTGCCCCATCTTCAATATGACATCTTTTCAAATATTTAAACATGGTATGTCATTTCTTAACCTTTTCTTCTCAAGACTAAACATACCCAGTTGGCATAGCTTTTCCTCACTGGACATGGGTTCCAGGCCATCTATCATCTTGTTTGCTCTCCTCTGGATAAATTCCAGCTTATCAATGTCTTTCTTAAATTGTGGTGTCCAGAACTGAACAGAGTGTTCCAGGTAAGGTCTGACTAAAGCAAAATAGAGTAGGACTATTACGTCCCTCTGTCTCAACACTACACACCTGTTGAAGCTTAGAATCACATTAGCTTTTAAGATGCTGTATTATCACACTGTTGACTCATGTTCACCTTGTGCTCTGCTAAGGCTCCTAGATCCCTTTCACATGTACTGTTGTCAAGTCAAGTTTCACCCATCCTATATTTGTGTATTTCATTTTTTCCTGCCTAGGTATAATACTATACATTTCTCTCTCTTGAAAATTGTATAACACACTTCCTGTGCATCAAATTTATGATGATATTTAAATGGTCTTGGCTTCCGAAACTACATATCCCAGATTTCCTCCCTGAAAATTTGGTGGGGGAAAACTCATGCTCATTCTCTAAAGGGATTTTGAGATAAAGGGGAGATCGTTAGGAGTTGAATCAACCCTGTGAGATAGGCAAGGTTGACAGGGAGTAACTCCAAAGTTTACCCAGTAGGTTTCCTATTATTGTTATTTCAAAGGCTGGATGGGCATCTGTTGGGGGTGCTTTAACTGTGCTTTTCCTGCCTGGCAGAAGTGGGTTGGACTGGATGGCCCCTGGGGTCTTCAAGTGAAATAGTACTGTTAAGTTTATGTTGGTTAAAAATCCCTAAAAATCAGTGGATGTGTAAATCTTTCTGAAACTTGGGGAAAGGGTGATGTCCTGGTTATTGTGTTGTATCATTGAAAATAGAAATTTAAGGAGATGGCTCTTGTAGATTTTTTGAAAAAAAAAGTCCTGTCCTGAAACATGTGTAAAATCATAGGATCATAGAATTGGAAAGGACCCAAGCCATTTAGCATAACCCTCTGCTATGCAAGAATACAAAGCTAAAGGAGTCCTGGAAGGTGTTGGATGCTCTTCCAAACTCTGTTTAATAGATTATAATTTGAATGACATACTCTGTGCAACTGTGCTTGACATTTAAGGTACCATGCTTTAAAACATGACCAAGGCTAGTCACAAAAGGATCATCTGTAGGTCTCAGATTTTGGCCCTGAAATTTCAGGGTCTGTAATAACCCTGATCTGGCAATCCTCTTCCAGCCTATGAATGTGACTCTCAACTCCAGAGACTACTTTAAAGCTATACTCAATGTCATGGTTTGAATGTTATTATTTGTGTTTTTAAGGTTTGGTCAGTAAACTCTGCAGGTCGTACTGGTAGCAGTTGGACCAAGTGTAAGACAGGACCGGCTCCTCCTCAAGGACTTCATGCACCCCTTTTTGACACAGTAGCTTCTACTTCAGCTGTAGTGAACATTAGCCCCCCTCTTAAACCAAATGGAATAGTCAGTCTCTACAGGCTATTCTCAAACAGTACCAAAGGAAGAGACGTGGTGGTAAGTATTTGTCAAATACTTTCTCTCTGGTTTAATGCATATTTAATACATATTTTGTTTTTTAAATCACAAATTAAAAAAGACCTTCATTATTCTTTAATACTACATATATGTTAGAGCTAGTAACAATAAGTTCTTTCAGCATTGCTTAACATTATTGCTGAATTAGTATATTACGTTCTACATCATTAGTGATACTACATAACATCATATTACTATAGAAATATTATGATGTAAAAAGACTCCACACAAAGGAAATTTTGTGTGTTCAAGATTATATGTATTGTGCAAAATCTCATATTTTAGATGTGAGACATAAATGATGGACAAAGTTATCAAAATGCCTTTTTTGACGCATGGTGTTGAATTTTAGTTGTACTGGAGGACCAAGAGATTCCTAGAAAAGTGTAAGAATTTCTGGGTTCTTCAGAACAACTCTTTAGTCAACTATGGTCCAGTGGAAGTTGACAATAGAATCGTATTGGAGAACCTAGAGATTTCCAGAGAGACTATCTTAGTCAAATCTGCATAAAATTAAATGTGCAAAAATTAAACCCAGAAATGTGAAGGATCAACCATATTTATTTATTTGTTTGTTAGATTTATAGCTCACCTTTTTTCCAAAGCAACATACAACAGTGTAAAAAGCTTCCCCTAAAACAATTTAAAAGTTTAAAAGGAATCAAATATCTCTGTTATTAAAACATGCTTAAAATGGTTAAAACACCCATATAAAACCCATTTTCAATTAAAAATAGATATTAATTTTTTTTTAAAGTTTTACGTTACACCACATACACATATACACACTACAGCTCTGTAGTTTAAAATTAAAAACCCTGCCCACATAAAAACATCTTCACCTGCCAGAAGAAAGAGAACTGAAAGAGGGCCAATCCGATTTTTCATGGAAGGAAGTTCCACAATCTGGAATCAGCCACAATATATGTTTTCTCCTAGGTCCTCACCAACCATGTGGTATTTCAACTGTGGCAATCCCCGAAATGTATTAGTTTGCTGACTTTCCACACTGATACATATACACAATTCCGTGCTTTATTGTGTCAAAATATACAACATTACTGAGGTTCAGGCGGAAATTAAGCTTTATGATATATCATAGTAGTTGTCCAGTACTTTTGGTCATATAAAATAAATGGACTAAGGGAGCATGCTTGCATCAATAAGGGGGCATGCTTGCATTGATGTACTTTCTAGCAGAATTTGGGGAAAGAGGAACACCATATTATAGATGTATTGACTAATAATAGGAGCCACATCCTCAAGCTTCCAAGGTCTGATTTGGAGGTCTCTCATTCCTATGAATGCTGTAAGTCGAAGCCAGCATGATGGCAAATTACAACAGAAACTAAACCTCACCTTGGCTCCTCTACCTCATGACTCCACTATTCACCCATTACTTAAATTAATCTGCTTTTTTCCTTCTACCTTGCTTTGGTCTTCCATATCAGTTGTCTGAAGGAACCTCAACTCAGCAAACAATCCATGGACTCAAGCCTTTTACCACCTATTCTGTTGGAGTTGAAGCCTGCACTTGTATCAACTGTTGCAGCAAAGGACCAGTAGCAGAGATCACCACCCAGCCAGCTCCACCTTCACAACAACCTCCACCTGATATACACAGCGTGACCTCAAGGACCGCTTTTTGTTGGTGGGATGCACCTCGGGAACCCAATGGTATTGTGAGAAGGTAACTGCAAGAGTATTGTAGAAGGTGGCAATAAAATCTATGTTAATTAAAATACAGGCAGTCCTCAAATTACAAACACCCAACTTACAAACAATTCATAGTTAAGAAAGGGGGTGAGACAACAGGAAGTGAGAGAAATCTACCCATAGGAAGGGAAATTCACTTGTGAAAGAGTTATCATGAGAAAAGGGTGTCTCAACTGAAGTTTAATTGCCAATCCTTGTCGCACAACAAGCCAATTTTTTTCCAAAATCCAATTATCACAGGGACAGAAAGTGAGGTCAAATTTTCTGAACAGGGGCACAGACAGCAAAACAGATACCACAGGGTGTTAACACCTACCTATGCTTTCCATAGCTCTTTAAAAATAATTATATATTGGCTGGAGACGGACTTTAAAAATGTACTCATTCCTACTTCCATACAAGTTCAACTTAAGAACAAATCTACAGAACCCATCTTGTTCATAACTTGAGGACAGGCTGCCTGTACATTAGGTAAAGATAAAGGTTTCCCCTGACGTTAAGTCCAGTCGTGACCGACTCTGGAGGTTGGTGCTCATCTCCATTTCTAAGCCAAAGAGCCAGCTTTGTCCGTAGACACCTCCAAGGCCATGTGGCCAGCATGACTGCATGGGGCATCGTTACCTTCCCGCCAGAGCAATACCTATTGATCTACTCACATTTGCATGTTTTCGAACTGCAAGGTTGGCAGGAGCTGGGGCTAACAGCAGGCGCTCATTCTGCTCCCAGGATTTGAACCTGGGACCTTTTGGTCCACAAGTTCAGCAGCTCAGCTCTTTAACACACTGTGCCACCAGGGGCCCCTGTACATTACGTATTTTGAAATAGTTGTGTTCTGTTTTCTAGACTGCCTTAAAAAGTCACACATTGCAGTAATACCTATACAAAGAAGCTTGAGCCTTTTTAAAAATTGCATGTGGGAGAAGTCTCTGGATTTTTAATGACTTTTTCAATTAGACAATATATTTTCATGTTAAATTGTCTTTTGCTTTTCAGAGATGGTATCTTGATTGAAAAAATGGGCAAAATACACTTATGGAATAATCTAGAATCATGAGTTGATCTGTTTCATTGAGATTGGGGTGAAATAAATTATTTTCTTCTACTCAGATATATCATTGGTTAAATTCTGGTTTTAATCAAATATCTTTTATTAATGCAACAATATCTGTGTTGGGCTAGAATTTGTATGTAAAGAATAATAGAATCATAGAGTTGAAAGAGACCTCATAAGCCATCCAGTCCAGTCCAACCCCCTGTCAAGAAGCAGGAAAATCACATTCAAAGCACCTCCAACAGATGGCCATCCAGCCTGTGCTCCCTTTTTCCCATTATTGATAAGTTGATAAAAATAAAGAATTAGTCTATATCAGGCATGTAACCAGCAAAAAAAAAGGGGGGGGTGTTGAGGGGCTTCAGCCCCCCCCCCCCGAAATTCTCAGGGTGGTCCGCGAGAAGGCCTTACCTTTATTATTTAAACGGTTATGTTTATTCATATCATGATCTGATCACCATGCTCAATATATCCCATATGCATGGGGGTATTGGGATAACGATACAAAAGTTTGCTAGGGTATATCCTCTGTCACTCAGACTCACCCCCCCCCCCAAATCAAAATCCCAGCCCCCTCCTAATCAAAATCCTGGCTACGGGCCTGGTCTATATATAGCACCTTGTTGGATCAGAAGAACTATCTATATATAAATAAGGGGTAATGAAATTTCGGCCTAGGACAAAACAACAAAACTACACATCCCAGAAACACTAAACTTGGCAGCACAACCCCTCATCCATGCCTCTACGTTCATACAACAACAACAAAATAAAAATAAAATCCTAATTAGAGGGAGAGGAATAATTGTTTTTATCCAATTGCTGCCAGTTCAAAGGCTAAGCTCCACCCACTTGGTCTCCTAGCAACCCACTCAGCCCAGGGGACAGGCAGAGTTAGGCCTCACTTAGGCCTCTTCCCCACTGCCTATAAAATACAGATTATCAGATTTGAACTGGATTATATGGCAGTGTAGACTCAAGGCCCTTCCACACAGCTATATAACCCATTTATAATCTTATATTATCTGCTTTGAACTGAATTATCTTGACTCCACACTGCCATATAATCCACTTCAATATGCAGTCAGACACAACTGGACTTAATGTCAGGAGAAAACCTTTACCCTTTACCTTTACCACCAATTCCTCAATACTTTATTTCCCATGCCACCATACTTCGCCACAGCAACGCATGGCCGGGCACAGCTAGTATCTTAATAAATGCACACCACTGCTATCTAAACTAATAAATACTAAAATACAGCATTTCTTGATGCCCCCAATCTTATTTCTTTTCTTAAACAAGCAGAAAGGAATATCAGTGTCTAATACAACCAGGCAAATTATTTGTTCTATCCATGTATAACAGTCATAGAAAAATTGCACATATGTAGCAGCTTAGCATCTAGAAATTGGATACTGATAAAACAAAGGAAGGCAAAAGATATATTTAGACTCAAGATGCATTAGTATCCAGCAATTTGCTGCTGATTCCTCATAATATGACACTGGGGACATTTTTGTTCATCTCTCGTATTGCTCAAAAGATGTCAGCGATGCTTCATTTTCATATTGACATACAATTTAATTGCAGCTAATTATTTAGAGTACTATTAATTAGAATACTGTAGAATACTGAAATGCTTTAGTTGGAAACAGGTATTTTTGTCTGATCAGCAACTAAACACTAGTGTGAAAAGCAAAGCAGTATTTATCAATTTAGTATTTCTCACCTGTATCTATAATTCTTCCTCCAGGTATGAACTCCACATGCATTCATCCTGCCCTCCTCCTTTACAACCATTAGAAAGGACTTGCAAACCTGGTCCAGTTGAAGTGAAATATACAGGAAAGGACCGCCATTCCAATGTGAGTGATCTACAGCCTTATACAACCTACAAGCTAAGAGTGGTTTCCTATAATTCAGTGGGGAGCACATCTTCAGAATGGATCAGCTTTACTACGAAAAAAGAGGGTGAGTTTACATAGGCAAGTACATGTATGTATTTTGACTGGTTTCCATGACTGTTAAGACATCCTGACTAGGGATCATGGAAATAATTGATCTCACGTAAATCCTCTAACAAACTACTTTGCAAGTTAAGTGATGCCCAGAAAAGGTTTAGTATCCCTTATCCAAGATGCTTCAGATAGCTGTGATTGCAAAGACAATATATATTTATGTATAAGTCAACCCCATATATAAATTGAGGGCAGATTTTGGGGTAAAATTATGGATTTGGATATGTCAAAGGGGAAAGTATCAATGCCAGCTAATAAGATCATTTGCTCCTGGCACCACCACCATTTTCCTGCCCAGGCATTAAAAAAACCAGAAGTGGTCCTGTGATGGAGTGAGTAGAGGGAGTTGATGTTTCTTTTCAGTTCTCTGTAGATGGGCTAAGCTCTTGCCTTTCACCACTCTACTTAGCGAAGGGGATGGTTCCTTTTTGTGGTAACGGTTAAGGAACAATATTCACAGTGACCCAGAAAACTCAGATTTTTGGGTTCATTTTGCAAACAAAATTTCTAGACTTAAACATGAGTAGTATATAGGGGACATACATAATGAGATATCTTGGACACATCTAATCAGGAAATTCACCTATGTTACATAACACCTTATACATGCAGCTATGTGGTCACTTTATACACAATATTTTTCATAATTTCATTAAACAAAGTTAGGATACACTGAACCACCAGAAAGTAAAGGTGTCATTTTCTCAGCTATCATTGTGGACAATTTTACATTTTGGGAGAGTTCAGATTTTGGAATTCCAGAAAAGGGATGTCCAACCTGCATATATACTCTGGCATGGCAACTAAAAAGCTATATCATCAACATTTGATGCCCATTTGGTTTTCTGATAAATCAGGTTAGGAAAAATGTGAACCTGTCAGATTTTCCTGTCATAAAAGTGTGCATTTTAAATGCACTTTTTAATGGAGGGGATGTTTACTTATTCACCTCCCATTAAAATTTGTCTTTGTGATCTTAATCACTCTCCCAGCCTCTCAGGAGCCTATTCTTGCTCCATTTTATAGGAAAGTTGGATGAATTAAGAATGCTTGGCACATCAGGGAAGGTTGCATTCTGTGAAATAACTATTTTTCCTGATGCTAGGAAGTGGTGTTGTAAGGATTACTGAATGTATATGAAATGTATTGAACACTATAAAGTGTTCAGAATAAATGCTACATATTGGTGTGGCCCATTTTCCAGCTGCAGCAACCCACAAGGAGACAAATTGATTCTCCACAGTTGTGCCCATATAGTATCTTTTTCTCTCCATAGTTGAGTCAGAAAAAGTGGGCTCTAGTGTTTATATTGATGTGTTTAATCTCTAAAATCTAAAGATATTTCCCCGCATTTATAGATGAATTCCTTTTTCTGTTCCCGTTTGCCAGTACCTCAATATGAAGCTCCATTTACAGTTGTCAGCAATTTATCTACCATCTACCTTGACTGGAGTCACACCTTCCTACTGAATGGACCGCTGAAGGAATATGTGCTAATGGAGGGAGGGCAGCGCATCTACAGTGGCTTTGACACCAGGCTATACTTGCCAAGGACATCAGACAAAAGTCAGTTTGAGCCTCACAATTCTCTGGTTTTAGGGAAACATGTTTCATATGTGTTACATTTTATTTACTTACTTACTTACTCTCTTACTTACATGTTCACATCTTGCCATGTAACTAAAATTTTCAGGGTAACAGAGAATAAAATCCATTTGAACAATGTAAAACAATATAAATAGTAAAACAATGTTTGTTTCAAAAAGCAAAATACATTGAAAGTTTTAACAAGCTAAAAGAAGACCATGTCGAACCAGCAAAAACAGTTTCAAATGATTTTAAACCACACACAAAAATAATTCACATTCCACTCCCTCCTCCCAATAATATTTAGTGAACAACCGTGTTTTCAAATGGTAGCAAAATGATAGCAATGTCCTTTTATTTGGTGTCACACTTTTATTTAATGGCAAAAGGACAGCAGTGTTGGCGCCATCAGGCCAAGGTGGGTGTTTCACAATGGATAGGTGGAATGAGAACTGACACACATAAAAATGAAGAGCTGGGCAGGTTTAGCCTGTAGAAGAAAAGGCTGAGAGGAGATATGATGGCCATGTATAAATATGTGAGGGGAAGTCATAGGGAGGAGGGAGCAGGCTTGTTTTCTGCTGCCCTGGAGACTAGGATGCAGGACAATGGCTTCAAACTACAGGAAAGGAGATTCCACCTGAACATCAGGAAGAACTTCCTAACTGTGAGAGCTGTTTGGCAGTTGAACTCTCTGCCCCGGAGTGTGGCAGAGGCTCCTTCTTTGGTGACTTTTAAGCAGAGGCTGGATGGCCATCTGTCGGGGATGCTTTGAATATGATTTTCCTGCTTCTTGGCAGGGGGTTGGACTGGATGGCCCATGGGGTCTCTTCCAACTCTATGATTCTATGAAGTGACATTTGAAGTGTTTTAACCATCCCATTTTTTCAGCTTATTTATTCCAGATATCATGCACTACGGATGAAGGGAGTGCAGTAACGCCAGTGATCAAATACAACACTGCTGCAGGATTTGGTAAATAGCTCAAAGCACATGTACTCAATTTATTGTGTGTAGATTTATAAATGAATATTATAAATGGTATCCTCCTAGCTCGGCTCTCCAGGATGGGACTTGGGGGCACTGTTGTACAGTGGCTCCACTCTTTACTGGAGGCCAGACCCAGATGGTGTTGCTGGGAGATGCCTGCTCGGACCTCTGTCCTTTGCTAGTGGAGTCCCACAAGGCTTGATTTTATCCCCCATGCTATTTAACATCTACATGAAATCTCTGGGTGAGTTTATCTGGAGTTTTGGAGTACAGTGCCATCTGTATGCAGATGACCTCAGCTCTATTACTCATTTCCACCTAAAGCCAAGGAAGTTGCCCAGGTCCTGAACTAATGCCTGGCAGCTATGATGGGCTGGATGAGGGCTAATAAACTGAGACTTAATCCTGACAAGACAGAGGTCCTCCTGGTCAGTCAGGGGGAGGGGTGATTGGGGTATAGCTGGCAACCTGTGCTTGACGGGGTTACACTCCCCCTAAAGACACAGGTCTGCAGCTTGGGGGTTCCTCCTGGACTCCGCGCTGACTCTTGAAGCTCAGGTGTCAGCGGTGGCCGAGAGGGCTTTTGCACAATTAAAATTTGTGCACCCCAGCTGCACTCGTACCTTGCAAAAGCCTGATCTGACCACAGTGGTCCACACCTTGGTTATATCTTGAATGGATTACTGCAATGCATTCTATGGGGAGGCTGCCTTTGAAGATGGCTTGGAAACTGCAACTATTGAAAAGAACAGCGACCAGGTTACTAAGAGGAGTCGATGACAGGGAGCATACTACACCCCAGTTAAAGCAGCTCCACTGGCTGCCTGTGTGTTTCTGGGCCCAATTCGAAGTGCAGGTTATTACCTATAAAGCCCTTTACAGTTCGGGTCCAGCCTATTTGCCTGACTGTGTATCCTGCTATGAACCTACTTGGGCCCTGAGGTCCACTCACAGTCTCACGGCTGGCTGGGATGAGAGAAAGGGCCTTCTCAATCATGCCCCCCCCCCATTTCTCAAAAACTCTCCCCAAAGAGATCACACTGCCTCCCATTCTAATAACCTTTAAAAAGGAACTAAAAACATGGATATGGAAGGAGGCTTTTGACAATTGTTAACTACAACTTAAGTTATGGAGTTTTTAATTGATCCCAATATTAACTGGATTTTAACTGTTTTATTAAAAGGAGCTGGTTTTTGCGTCTTGTCTATTACCGTTTTATTTTTATTTATGTATCATGATTTGATGATTTGTTGGTTGATGAATTTTGTTGTTTTGGTTGGTTGTGTATCATTATGTATATTGTATTTTTTGTTACTTTAAGCAGCCCCAAGTCCCTTTGGAAAGAAGGGGGCAGGATATAAATACATTTTATTATTATTATTATTATTATTATTATTATTATTATTATTAACTATTACTATCAAATGCATTAGAATAGTTTTGGAGAAAGAGTACTTTTATCTCCATTAAATCTGTGTTCTTTGACACTTTAACTACCTGGCAACTAAATCAGGTCCAGAAAGTACATCCCAAAATTGTAGGCTGAGATTCTGCATTGCAGAAACCTAGAGTCAAAATTTCCTATGAAGAGCAACAATATATTTCCCCTCTCACTACCATCTCCTAAAATCCACCTTTTAGCTACAGGTAACCTCTTTTACAGCCTTACAGTGACTAGTGGGGAGCATGGGGCATTGGAGAAGCATCTGATTAGGTCCCGTATCCAAAGAGAACCATGATACTATTTTCCTAGACCTCCGGAGGACTCTGGTTAATCTCTGGTTCTGTACTTAGAGCCAAGATACTTTGGGGGGGGGGGTCTGAACAGGTTACCTTTGCTCCAAGGACTGATCTGGGAAGCATATCAGGCTCCTCTTCTGGTCCTGGTATGCAAATATGGTGGATGTCCATGGACGGTCACTTATTTTTTGTTCATATGATAGTACATACCACAAGGTGGAAGGAGCCCCGGTGGCGAAGTGCATTAAAGCACTGAGCTGGAGATCGAAAGGTCCCAGGTTCAAACCCCGGGAGCGGCGGGAGCGGCCGCTGTTAGCTCCAGCTCCTGCCAACCTAGCAGTTCAAAAACATGCCAATGTGAGTAGATCAATAGGTACCGCTCCGGCGGGAAGGTAATGGCACTCCATGCAGTCATGCCGGCCACATGACCTTGAAGGTATCTGCGGTCAATGCTGGCTCTTCGGCTTAAAAATGGAGATGAGCACCAACCCCCAGAGTCAGTCATGACTAGACTTAACGTCAGGGGAAACCTTTACCTTTTACCACAAGGTGGGGAAATTGATACCACCCTGCAGGGGCAGTGAGAATGTCAAACTACTTGTCTGATGGTGAATTATGTGAGCAGTTTAGAATAATAGAAATACAGAGTTCAAAGAGGCCAAAAGGGCCATCCAGTCTCTGTCCTGCCATGCAGTTTGACCCTATAAAATCCTGCCCTTGCATGAAGGCAAACTAGGAACATTTTTTCTTATGAATATAGCAGATGTAAAAGAATTTCCAAGATCAGCTGGGATGTATTGAGAAAGTTAAATTCTTTGCTACCCTCTTATTTGTATAAAGCTGTTGCGGATTGAATATCCCTTATCTGAAATGCTTGGCATCAAAAGCGTTTCAGATTTCGGATTTGGGGTGTCTATGTGTGTGGAATAGCTGTATTTGCATATACATACATAATGAGACATCTTAAAGATAGAAACCAAGTCTAAATATGAAATTAATTTAAGTTTCATACACATCTTTTGCACATAGTCTGAAGGTGATGTTATTCAATATTTTAATATGTGTAATATTGTGCATGAAAACAAACTGGTTTACCCTTCAGAATTACTGAATCATCAGATAGCAAATGTGTCACTATTTTAGTCACCCATGTGGACGATTTTGGATTTTGGAATTACGAATTAGGAGTGTATCTCATAATTTGAAGAGAAGTATCAATTAGTGACTTGGCATGAAATGGGTGAGGTTTGATGGGACCATGGTAGGGCGAAAGAAAGCTAACTCCTTCTGACCTCCTCCCCCAGCCCCACGGTCCCAAGGCTGCTCAGAATTCTTGGCAATTGCTATGTATGTAACAAAAATAGGCAAAGCAATTGCATTAATACAATTAGCATTACATCTAGGCTGCTCCCAAGTTGGAGCCTGCACACAGCTAAGTGTGACCTTGAAGAAACAATTTGGAGAAATTGAAAAGAAAGATCCGTCTTCGTTCCTTCATAAGCTGGGAGAGTGGCCTAGAATTTTGTTCAACCCCTTGCACCCTGATGTCCTTCAGTGCCAGTTTTTCCCACCAATGCACACGTATCAGAAAGCATTGTTTTCAGCTAGCAAAACAAAAGTAAATGGCTTGTAACACACACTTCTATTTTGCTACAAATTGGGAGGGAGGGGAAATACCAGCAGAGCCAGTTTCTGATTGTTTATGTTTATGTTATCCTCCTCACCTTTTATAAAAATGCTGCCTTCCCAGACTTTCCCAATTTTACTTTTTTAAAAAGAGGCCTCAAGGGTTGCATTGACCACAGGCATTCTAGTTCCTTTGGCTTAAGCACAAAAAAGCTTTTTGCAACATACCTTCTGCAAATGCACACGCACACAGGCCTGATAATTGTTCCAGCTGTTCAAGGTTACTTTGATGAATCTGCCTCAGCTTTGACATGTGCCCCTTCCCTGCCTTCTCCTGCCTGCTAGTACCAATGCAGGGGTGATTTCCAACCCAAGCAGAAATGCCAGGACTTAAAACACGGTCTCCAGAGTGCTGTAAGCTTTATATTCTAGCCCACTAGCATACTGAGCCATTGTAGCATCCCAAAAACGAGTGGGGTTAATGATAAACAGCATCTTTCCAACACTTTATAAAATCAAATAAAGGGAGCAAATAGATCATATAACATTCTCTTTCTAAAATAACATCTCCTTCATTTTCTGTGCTTCCTTTCTCTTTCTTGAATTTCACAGGTCCTATATTAACAACTCCAGGAAAAAATCATGAAGGAGAGAAGAAGCAGCCAACGTTCTACACAGAGCTGTGGTTTATAGTCCTGATGTCTATCCTTGGCCTGATCCTTCTGGCAGTTTTCCTGTCCCTAATTCTACAGAGGAAAATCAGTAAGCAGCCATTTGCTCGAGAAAGGCCTCCTTTAGTCCCACTTCAAAAGAGGATGTCGCCGATGAGTGTCTATTCACAAGGAGAAACGCACATGGTAAGAGAGACACAGGCTGAAGGCTGCTTGAAAAAGGGAGTTGCTGTGAACATATAATCTGTATTATTGTGTCCATGCATGTATGCAGGGGCATGTACGGTTGTTGTTTTTTTTTTTTTTTTGAAATACTGGAGTATCTCCTCCAACATTTTAAAAATGAAAACTGGGATACTTGTGGTGAAGCAACATCAGAGCCCTCAGTGGCACAGTGGGTTGAACCTTTTGTGCCAGCAGGACTGATGACTTGAAGGTTGTGTTGCTGGTT
The DNA here is from genome assembly GCF_035594765.1 of Anolis carolinensis. Classification (NCBI taxonomy): domain Eukaryota; kingdom Metazoa; phylum Chordata; class Lepidosauria; order Squamata; family Anolidae; genus Anolis; species Anolis carolinensis. The sequence goes on along the minus strand of NC_085841.1, from coordinate 33,092,106 downwards.
CAAATTCAACCCAGGGAGAGTGCGGATGAGTTCCCTCTATCAGCCCCAACTCCATGCGGGGACATGAGAGAAGCCTACCATAAGGATGGTAAAAACATCAAAACATCCGGGCTTGCCCTGGGCAACATTCTTGCAGATGACCAATTCTCTCACACCACAAGCGACTTGTGATTTCTCAGGTCTCTCCTGCATCTCCCTATATTGATGTAATGTCCACCTATGCCCCGTTTCTCTCCTGCTGATGCCATAAGGAATCTTTTTTTAGTGTGCTTAATTGTAGTAAGATCATACGTAAATTAGAGAAGAAGTCTCATTCCCAGAATATGAGGCTTTGTAAAGGTACTAAACTTGAAGAAGGAAGCAGAGTTTTTACTGGTGTCTTGTGCCATTCTAAAGGATCTATTGCAGAATTATATAGCTAGCCATTTCTCTGATCCCACATGTGCTATGTTCTCTCCCCCTTCCTCCCCCCCATTTCAAACCGAACAGCATGCTTAAATGTTTCTGTCATTTTCACAGCTGAGGCCTTTGTTAAAAGCCTTTTAAAGACTACACCAAGTCGACAATTTTAATTTTTATGTAGACCCTTAAGGACCTGTCAGTGCCATGGCTACTCCTAGAGCATTACTGAGTTAGGGGGCCAAGTGGGTGCCTTAAAGGAAAATGTTTGTGTTCCAAGAATGACCCTCCGGAGCCTGGGGATGCTGCTCTCAGCAACATTTCTATGGTGACTAGGGTTGGTTGTAAAGGCTAAATTAGGACCTGCTTAACCAATTTTATTTGAGTTTCTGAAAAAGAAAAATGAGCTTTGAAAATAGGCTTGTTTGCCACAAGGGTTTATAGGAATAGTCACTTGTAGCTGAAAGAAATAACCAGGAGCAACAGTCAAAAACTACAGATGTACTTAGGTTAACTGAGTGAAAAGTAGCAACTCTTACAGAAGAAAAAGAAACAGCTCTGGAGTATTTTGCATGTTTGGTTCAGCCATTCTTGCTACTGTGCTGCAAGAGTTCCTGTGTAGAGGACTTCATAATCTGCTGTCCCTGGTCATTCCCAGATATTCATTTTGGTGGTAGTCTAGTAGGGTTCAGAAGAAGTCTCAAAACATTCTTTATTAAGAAAGCTTTTAACTGATTGAATTTATTGATATAAATAGATAATGGCACTTGGATGGTTTTTAGGAACTCTTGCTTTAGGATTTTTTAGTTTTATGTTAATACACAGGTTTTAACATTTTTCAGCACTATTGAATATTTGGTATTATTATGTATTATGTATTGTTTTAATGTTTGTATTGTGTGTATTTTATAAATGCTGTTAGCCACCTTGGGCCCTTGAGTGGGATAAAAATTGCCTAAATAAATGAATAAGTTATAGAAATACTGTAGCATGTTGCCTATGCAAAAGTCCAACCATTGGTCTTTCTAGTTTAGTTTTGCCTATCTTCTGATACGTTGCAACACTCCAGTGTTTCCAGCAGGGAAATACCTCTCTCAAAAAGAAAATCGTTGTCCATGAATGCTTTTACTGCTGCTCACATGGAGAGATTCTGCCTTTATGTACATGAAGAGCTCACTCTCGGACAAAAAATAGTTCAACCAGTGGGTCCATCAGTAGGAGAAAGTCTTATTTATGGGCAGAGATCATAAGGGTTTTGTGTCAGGCTCACTTCAAAGGACCAGTCTGAACGCAGGTCAAAGATTGCTGCTCTCAAATCCAATCTTTATTGAAGAATACATGACTTTGGAAAAGTCGGGAATGACCTAATGTTTACATACAATCATTTTTATCACCTCTGTCGTAACGTCACACCACACGTAAATATCACCAAATCCCACCCCCTGTATCACATTACTATTATTCCCACACATTCTACCAATTATAATTGTTTATACTTTCAACCCCGAGTTCCCAGGCTCTTCTATCTTCTTCTGCCAGGTGCTCCATGAGACATCCGGAATTATTTATGTTATGACTCCAAGTCCAGGGCTTGGAAATTCAGCCCTGGGACTTGGTTCCATGACATGGCGCCCCTTTTTTCTCCATCCTCCTCTTCGGTGCTGCTTTCATCACAATTCTGAAATAAATCAAACAATAACTCTATGTGTCCATTTTGTCCAAAGTACCCATATACTTTTTCAGTAAACTGCGATGGAATACTGGGTGTATTTTCCCTAAACTTTTTGGCAAGGCCAATTGGAAAGTTACTTCGTTTATAACACCCTGTATTCTGAATGGTCCAATATATTTGGGGCCCAGTTTTCTCGAAGGTAGTCCCAACTTGATGTTTTGTGTACTTAACCATACTAAATCTCCTTTCTCCAATTTTTCGCCTTCCATCCTTTTTCTGTCTGCGAATGTTTTATACTTTTTGTGTGCTTCCTTTAAGGATGCAGTCACTTGACTCCAACATTCTAGCATTTGAGTTTTCCATTTCCCTGCCCCTGTTTCTTCATTCTCTGTCCATCTTGGCAATTGGGGCAGAGGCTGTATTTCATACCCGTAAACAACTTCAAAGGGGGTTTTATTTGTTGCGGAGTGTATAGCCGAATTAAAAGCTAGTTCTGCGAAGGCTAGCCATTTAGACCAGTCATTCTGTCTCATGTTTGAGTACATGCGGAGGAACTGCCCAAGCGTCTGTTGAGTATGTTCTACTGCCCCGTTTGTCATGGGGTGAAAAGCAGAACTTAGGCTCCTTTCTGCTCCTAGCATTTCCAAGAATTTTTCCCAGAATTTTGCTGTGAACTGAACCCCTCTGTCACTGACCACTCTACTGGGACATCCATGAAGTTTATAAATATGGTTTATGTACAATTCAGCCAGCTTCTCTGCCGATGGTAGTTTCGTCAGTGCTATAAAGTGGGCCTGTTTAGAAAACAAGTCTAATACTGTCCAAATATAACGATGTCCCTTGCTAACCGGCAGTTCCCCCACAAAGTCCATAGCCACACATTCCCAAGGCCTGGTAGGTTCTGCTACTGTTTGTAATAATCCCATTGGCTTCCCTCCTCTCGATTTATTTCTGGCACAATCATCACATTGGACAACATGATTCTTTATGTCCTTCCTCATCCCAGGCCACCAACAATGTTTTGCTATCGCCTTTGTTGTTTTTGTAATCCCTGTATGACCAGCGCTCTGGTTATTGTGAAAACGATGCAAAATCTTAATCCTCAATATTGCCGGGATATACAGTTTCTTGTTCACAAACCAAAATCCCCCCTTCTGCTCCCCCTTTTCTGCGTTGGATACAATCCACTGATCTCCTTCGTATGACTGTCTCAGTTCTTTTCCCCAACTATTTTCCTCGTCAAATTCAATCATAGCAGTGTTCTCTCTTTGGGTCTGCGCTCTTGTACTGACAGCTAACCCCCATTGTTTATCGGAAAATAATGTTCCCTCTTTTGTAGTGGTTATGCCCTCGTGTTGAGGCATGCGTGAAAGAGCATCTGCCAAGACATTCTGTTTCCCTTGGAAAAACTTTAATTGGAAATCGAACCTGCTAAAGTATTGTGCCCATCTAATTTGTTTAGGGGACAATTTTCGAGGAGATTTTAAATACTGGAGGTTCTTATGGTCAGACCAAATTTCAAATGGGATTCCACTCCCTTCGAGGAAGTGCCGCCAGCATTCTAAGGCTTTTAATATGGCTAATGCTTCTTTTTCCCATATGGGCCAACATTTTTCAGTTTCACTGAACTTCCTATACAAATATCCACAAGGTTTTAAATTCCCATTTTGATCTTTTTGCAATAGTACTGCCCCGTATGCACAGTCTGAAGCATCGCAATGAATTATGAAAGGGCTCCGGATATCGGGGTGTTTTAGGACAGGTTCTTCTGTGAAGCGTCCTTTTAGGGTTTCAAATGCCTTTTGGCATTCTGGTGTCCAACTCAGTTTGGCGCCAGGAGCTTTCACTTTTGCTGTCTCCCCTTTCCCTTTTGTTTTTATAAGTTCAGTAAGGGGAGCTGTTATTTGCGCAAAGCCTTTTATGAACGATCTATAAAAATTTGCAAATCCCAGAAATGATTGCAATTGTCTCCTTGTTTGAGGTACTCCCCATTCTTTTACGTCTGATACTTTAGACGGGTCCATAGCTAACCCTTCTGGAGATATCCGGTACCCTAGAAAGTCAATTTGAGTTTTATTGAATTCACATTTGGACAGTTTCGCATACAGCTTTGCTTCCCTTAGTCTTTGCAAAACTTCCCGGACCAATTCCACGTGCTTTTCCTTATCCTCGCTCACGATCAAGATGTCATCCAGAAATATGAATACTCCTCGGTATAACAATGGGTGCAGTATTTCATTTATAAGCTGCATAAAGCAACCGCCGCCATTTTTTAACCCAAATGGCAAAATTTTATATTCAAAATGGCCGAATGCGCAGGAAAATGCAGTTTTCCAAGTATCCTCGGGTTTGATTCTTAATTTATGATATGCTTCAATTAAATCCAGTTTAGTAAATATGCTCCCTTTCTTCAATACGGTAATTAAATCCTTTACTAAGGGCATAGGGTATTTATTGTCCTTAGTAATTGCATTTAAATTTCGATAGTCAATGCACAATCTTAGAGAGTTGTCTTTCTTTCTCCTAAATAACACTGGGGCCCCAAGAGGTGAGTTGGATGGCTTAATGAAGCCTCGTGCCAGGTTCTTATCAATATATTTCCTCAATTCCTCCTTCTCCTGAACAGACATGGGATACACTTTTGGTTTTGGTAAGTTTGCTCCTGGGGTTATTTCAATTTCTACTTCTATATTCCTCTTGGGAGGTAATTTACTTGCCTCTTTCTGATTGAAAACATCCACAAAGTCTCTGTATTCAGGTGGCAATAGCTGTGGGTCTATTTCCCCTGCTTCATCTCCCTCGTCCTCCTCTCCTGCTATTTTGCTTATCTCCCATTGTGTTTGTTGCTCTTTAAATGCCAGGCTCTTTCCTCTCCAATCTATTTCGGGATTTGTCTGTTCGAGCCATGGGATCCCTAGTATGACATTGTATGTGGCAATAGGGGCTATCACAAAGGATATTCTTCCTTCCCATTTGCCTATTTTACATGGGACCCCCCGTATTTCCTTTGTAGATATCTCTCCAGCAGCAACTGATCCATCTAGCTGCGAAAATGCAATCGGGGAGTCGAGCAGTGTCTGCCGGCATTTTAGCGCTCCTGCTAATTCCGGAGTTATAATGTTCCTAGAACAACCGCAATCCACGAATGCCCTGCAGGTGGCCCGATTCTCTAACCCCGATAGGCAGATTGGCACTACTAGCATGCGTTTGTCTTGACTCACCAGCCTCTCCGGAGATTCTGGGGCTCGCACCTCCTCCTCCGCTCGTCTCCCAGCTGCTGGCTTGGGCTTTGGGGGTTTTTGCGGCTCCCCCTTCCGGGCCCAACATTCAGCTGCTCGATGGCCCGTCTTCCCACATACAAAGCATCCCGGCTTGGGTCTGTTGTCGTCTCCTTTGAAGGGGATCCCCGGCCTCCCTCCGGGCCTTTCCTGCTTCCTCGTTTCTCCTCGACCCCTCGCCACCGGTCTTTGCTGGCTGCCGCCGCTCCGGAATCGCTTTACTTGGGCCAGGGTGGATTCGACGCGCCCTGCCAGTTGTATCCAGCCCTGAAGTGTCTCTGGATCGTCTCTGTGCGCCGCCCAACTAAAAACCTCGGGGCGTAGTCCCTCTTTGAATATCTCCACTTTGGTCACTTCAGACCACTCTGGTACCCTTTCTGCGAGATGGAGGAATTCCTCTGCGTACTCGGGCACCGTTTTGTCCCTCTGCTTTATTCCTTTAAGCTGGTCTCGAGCCCTCAATTGCTCTAGCCGGTCTCTGAACCGGTTTTCCAGTGCGGCGAGGAAGCGGGGCACTGACCTCAAGCACAGGTCGCGTCTGGCATGTAGTTGCACATACCAGCTGGCCGCTCCTCTCTTTAGTGTGTTGCCGATGGCCCGCACCATGCTTCCTTCGGAGGGGAATGTGTGTGCATTGTCCGCCATGTATCCCCTGATGCCAATGAGGAAAAAGTTCAGTTCAGATGATTCCCCTCCGTATTCCAGTTTGAGCTCTTCCCTCCTCTGCATCCATTCTGCGGCCCGTTGCTGCTGTCTGGGAGGTATGGGGAAGGGTTGCATCGGGTTCCCTTGGACGGCCCCTTTGAACACGCCGCGCCCCATCCCGGCGGTCGTTCCCCGCGGCTCCCGAAACTCTGCCGCTGCTGTCGACCCTTCTCCCCATCCGAATGCGGGCCTCGCCGTAGCCCCCACACCTCGCCTTCCTTCGTCGTACGGCACATCCTCCTCCTCTTCCTGGATCTCCGGCTCCTCTCCGCCTTCCTCTGCTAATCCACTGGACCCGATTCCTGGTCCCAGTGGTCTTTCCACCCCGACGCCCATTCGGGGGGTTGGGAGTCCTGTTGGAGTTGGCGGTCTCAGAGTTCCCAGAGCTTGTTGGCGCTCCACCTCGCGCGCCATTCTGTCCCGGAACTCCAGTTCCTGCCAGTATTCCTCATCCCCCTCGCCCCTCGCCGCCACGGGGCTCTGCGTTGAGGCGCGCTGGCCCCTCTGGCTCCAAGCCCCTTCTTTACTTGGCTCTCTCTCGGCGCCATATCGGGTGGGCTCCTTCTGGAGATTCTCTTCCAATAGTGGCACCAATCTCCCCACGGTTTCCGACAGCCTGGATAAATTAGTTTCCAGGATGGATAACCGCAGGGCCACGGTCTCCGGCAAGCTTCCTCCAGATCCCCAACTGGTTTCTGCAGCCGCCGAGACGCCTCTTCCTCCTCTGGGAATCCTCTGGGTCACGCCGTTCGGCCTGGGGTACCCCGTAGAGGAAGCTATGGCTTGCAGCGTTTCTTCCCCCAACGGCCGGGCCCCTGGCAAAGGCCTCTCTGCTCCATTTAGGCTTTGATCGCCTTCTCCACTCATTATCACTTCACTGCGAATCCGCAGGAGGGTGAGAACGGGATTCCCGACTTAAATGTCAGGCTCACTTCAAAGGACCAGTCTGAACGCAGGTCAAAGATTGCTGCTCTCAAATCCAATCTTTATTGAAGAATACATGACTTTGGAAAAGTCGGGAATGACCTAATGTTTACATACAATCATTTTTATCACCTCTGTCGTAACGTCACACCACACGTAAATATCATCACCAAATCCCACCCCCTGTATCACATTACTATTATTCCCACACATTCTACCAATTATAATTGTTTATACTTTCAACCCCGAGTTCCCAGGCTCTTCTATCTTCTTCTGCCAGGTGCTCCATGAGACATCCGGAATTATTTATGTTATGACTCCAAGTCCAGGGCTTGGAAATTCAGCCCTGGGACTTGGTTCCATGACAGTTTTGCATGTAGTATGTCTAAGGAATATTATTTCCCACTCTCACGTTCCAAAACTGACAATTTATTGGAAAAATAAACGATTTGGGAGTTCTAAGAGATGAGATGAAAAATACCTACACAATGGAAAAATGCATCCACAGGAGGCTTTGTGAAAGGTGATTCTCCTATTGGGGCCAATTGTGCTCCACAAGGACCATGAAGAGGGATCAGAGGGTTCCTTAGGGGCCACACTGTGGGCTTTAGTGAGCTGCATGTGGCTGGGCATGCAGCTCTCATGTCTACCCAACACAGATGGGAAAATGGATTAACAGGAGAGAAAAAGTCTCTTGCATGATTTCTCGAAATTGCAAACTACAAATACATACAAAAAGTATGAGGAAGTCCTGAATGATGTTTGCCTTTCCAGCACTGATTTTAAAATGTCTCTGAAGCATCTGAAGCAGATTTGCCACTAACCCTGAGCTTTTTATGCCAGTGTCCACACTCTCACCAATTGTGAAAGATCAAGAATGGCAGCAAATTACAACCACAATTTAAAGTACTTGACATATCCATCTTTAAGCAATATAAGTTCACGAGTTTCCATGACTGCATAACAATGTATGTTGCCCATGACAAGTGTTGCCAGATTGGATGTAGAATGAGACCTACCAGATCTTGAAGTAGAATGAGGGGCCACCTTCCAAACCTTCCAAACTCCAACTTTCAATACAGCTATGGTTGACAGAGCTGAAACTGGAGCAGCAACACAGCAATTGCCTCCACTGATGGAGGCAGTATGGAAAAGTATAGAGGGGGTGCCAACCTTGTTCATACTGCTGAACACATAATGCATTTCTGAAATAGGAAATATACACTGAACTCGACACACAAGCCAATAACTGTGAGAAATGGATGTACATGTTTGTGCATAGAATATATGTTTGTTTCTAGGCAAGTCATCATCCTATACTGCCTTACTCCCCGGCAACTCAAAACTAGGTCACAGTTTGGTTGACTGGTGTTAAGAGGGTTTCAGGAGCATTTACAAATGTGGCAATGATTCCACAATTGCCAAAGTAACTCAGAAACAGCTACACAGTCATACATTTGACTTTTAATATTGTACCTAACCAGGTGCCAGCACATGTATTTGAAAAATTAGCCACTATTTCCACAAAGGAAAAAAAGAAAGAAAGAAATGAATTTGGTCATTAGGATTTGCTATATTCTTTTGTCATTTAAAATAAATCTGAAAGTTTATTGTATACTGTTGATTCTGCTCTGGCTGAATACCTAGAAGTTTCATTCCAAATCCAGCTTTTTCTACTTTCTTTTTTCTAACCCCTGCCTTCTATTTTGGAAGGTAAACTGTCTGAACTGCAGCCCTTTTTCTATCTCCTGCATTTTAACTCCTTGTCTTCTGCACTGTCTTGTCTTTCCCTCTTTATTTCTTGCACCTATGATGTTTCAAAAATGCAGAAACCCTCTTTCCCTGATAATCCTTGCCATCAGCCCCTATTGCTACTCCTTTACAAGTCCCTGTCATCTCATCTTCACAAGTATCACAGAGCTCAGATAAGGTAAGCCTTTGCAATGCATATGTCTGCATAAACATTTCAGAAAGATATATTTCTGAACCACTAGACAATGGCTCTCTCCACTCCACCCCCACCCACCCCATTAGATTCACGGAGTCGCTCTGTTTTATTATCACTTTCAAGGTCACACGGCATACGGTGCAGATAATTGTAAGTGCCGTTTTTACACCTAACTCAATTACTGGCTTGAATCTGGAACACTCAGCCACTGCAGTCCCATACAAATGCTCCTGAAACTTGCCTCCAAGAACAATAAATTGGCTTTCAGTTGCCATAAGACTTTGCTACTAACATCTTTCCATGTTTGTGACTCCGTATAATAGGGCAATTCTTCAGCCATTGAGGATCGGCACTGTTTTGCCTGAAAATAGTGAAGGTTTGTGGCCCTCCTCCTAGTTGATACTATGGATCGCTTAGCTTAGACATTCACAAATGCCTAGCCTTACAATGGGACATGTGTCATGGTATCCAGGTCATGCCGAAATGCTATTAACACCTTTCCTCCCCTTTTAATCTCAGTTTGAGAGGGTTGCCGATACATCTGAATCATCAAGCAGCGTCACTCTCAAAAGCTACACAATGCACTTTGAGGTAGTGATTAGTGTGACAGTATCAGGTGGGGGCTGGGCTACAAAATGCTTGAGTTGTTGGTGTGAACATTCATTGCACGGCATTTGCTTTATTGCTGCATGACTAGTAATAGCTGCATGGAGATTACTTCTGAGCATTCACTTCCTTGGTTTGATTATCCATAACAGCTGAACAGATGAAAAGCTTTTAACTTTCACACAGTTCTGTGGTTCACAAGGCAAATGGGATTTCTATGAGAAAACTGGTTTGGATTTCTTGAAAACACGAAGAATAAATCATAGACCAAATCTTGGGCATCTGTAGATCCTTGTGGCAGAAAAAAGAATCATTGTTCCAGCTATCAGGGTATTTTATGGTGGAAGATTAGGATTTATGACTTCTTCACACAGGGCTAAATTCAGCGGCATGTGCCAATTTAGCCCTGGTCACTCACTGAGCCGGCTGGCTCACATCAGATTATGCCGGCATGGCTTGATGGGCGAAGGAGAAAGGGCCAGCGCATGCCACCACCAGGGCAACACAGGGCTCCCGTGTTGCCACTGGAATGCACGCAGGGAAGTCACGTGCACCACACGTGCTCACGCTTCCTCCGTCTGATTGCCCTCGGCTGGAGCTGGGCAATGCAGAGTGTGGGGCACCAGATTCCCCATGCACACCCCTCTATGAGCGGAGCACCTCTGGCGGCTGTTTGATGATGTCATTATATTTCTCATCTAAGTATTACTATATCTAGTATCCAATTTCTTCAAAACAATCACATATCCATTCCATTCCAGTTGGAAATTCTGCTTAATTCTTTCTCACACCTAGAACAAGTAAAGTAAATGTCCCCCCCCCCCCTCTTTGCTGGTCAAGATTACCATATATACTGATATATAAATTGATTTTATGTATATTTCATAGACAGGTTTTGGGGCAAAAATTATGGATTTGGATTGACCCATGAATAAGTTTAGGGGTATTCCATGGAGGGAGGGAGGTGCTAGTTATGCCTTAGGAGGCCAGCTGCCCCTGGTTACTTCCATCTCTATTTTGCCATCCAGACATTCAAAAAAGGCCAGAAGCACTGCTGCAATGGAGAGAGTAGAGAGGGCTGGTGTTTCTTTTAGAATCTCTAGAGACAAATTAAGCTCTCACCATTTGCTACTCTAGTCAGAAAAGGGGATGGTTTCTTTCTGAGAAGAGTTATGGTACAATACTTACACTGACACGTAGGTAAGTTGAGGTAGGTGTGTGTGTGTGTTTTTGGGGGGTAATTTTTGATTAACATCTCTAGATTTACACATGAGTATATAGCAGGCATGGGCAAACTAAGGCCCAGGGGCTGGATGCTGCCCCCCAGGCACTTATCCCAGGCCCTCATAAAGACATGGTGGCCCACAGCAGCTGAGAGCTTTCTGGAGCACTCTCAGCCACCGTGTGTCTTCCCCTCGTCTGAGGATAAGGACGGTGCAGGTGGTACCATCCTTATGCCGGGAGGACAGCTCAAGGAAAACACGTGGTGACTGAGAGCCCTCCAGAGCACTCTCAGCTGCCGCCTTTCTCACATTCTGCTGAGAGCATTCCAGAAGGAGGTTAGGGGCAGTCGCTGCATGTCCCGCATTCCTCTCGGCATAAAGATGGACAACCTGGGGATTATCTGGTCCCGCCTTCTCGTGGGTCCAGCCCACCCAGTGTGCACATGGTTCCACCCTTTTCTGGCCCAGCCCTCCTGGCTGGGTCCACAATGGGGTCCCAGGGCAAAAAAGTTTGCCCATGCCTGGCATATAGGGTAGAAGAGATTTTGCATATTTTTCTGCTGATTTCTGTGCTTCGGGGCTGTTTTTTTGTGGAGGGAAATGTGTATCAACCTCCCCCCCCCCCCACACACACACAAATTATCTGACAGTACATTGTGAATTTTGGGAATTTGTTCAAAAAAGTTACAAACTAAGGGCTCAAAGGATCCGCTGAAGATGCCAGCCATAGATGCAGGTGAAACATCAGGAGAAAATGTTGCTATAATACAGGCATATAGCCACATAACCACATAACACCCCAGCGATTCTGTCCGTGAAAGCCTTCGACAGTTACAAACTAAGTTTGTACAAAAAGGCCTCTGCATGGGAGATTTCCAAGCAGTTCTTCTTTTTCTCAATTAGGTGTTTTGATGTGTTGCGACAGCCTTTTTATAGAGGGCAAACAATTGTGAGAATTCTTTACAATTGTACCTCTGTAACATTGTAAGCGAATGTAGTGGCTGGGGAAACAATCACATTAGCAAAAGACTTTGTGATACTGCTAATGGGATTGCAACTAACAAGAACCTAGCAGTGTACATTTGGTAAGCAAAGTATGTCACTGTATCTAATCTGTGTAGGGCACTTTGTGTGCCATTGTGGTTAGGACCATATGAAGCTGTCTGGATCGAATAATGACAGTATCTCTCCAAAGGTAGAGCCTTCCCAGCCTTCCTTTTTTGAGTTCCTTTTAAACTTTACATCAAAATTGAACATGGGACCTTTTATTTCAGAGTGGGTGCTTCAACCATAAACCTATAATCAAAACTATAATCAAAACTAGAAGGTCAAGAAAAATGAGAACCAGCATGGTGTAGTGATTTGAGTGCTGGAATAGGACTTTGGAGACCAGGGGTTTGTATCCCTACTCTTCCATATGGAAACCTACTGGGTGACTTTGAACAAGTTACGTTCAGAGGAAGGCAAAGGCAGATCCTCTTTTGAACAAATTTTGCCAATAAAATTCTATGATAGTGTCACTTTAGGGTTGCCATAAGTCTGGAATGATTTGAATGCACGTAGTTACAATACTGTGTTTTTTTGAGTTGAAGATGTGCTCCCCCCACATCTCTAAAAATGGGATATGTCTTAGAATTATATATAATGTGTGATATTCATTCTTCTGTTGCTGGTGCTGAAATTGGTCTATATCTTACAATCAATGGTGTCTTAGAATTGAAGAAATATGGTAAATATGCTGCCAATACTATGACTTTATCTTTTTGGTACCTTGATTCTTTAATCTACCTCTTCCAGCAACACCCGTATATGGAATTAAGGGTTGTCACATAGAATAAGGGACAGGATTTCTGTTCTTGCAATGGTTATGTAGAAGAGATTTCAGCGAGTTCCTTCTAATATAAAACCATTAAGAGGACATAAGTCTTCCCTTATTTCATTTGGCAGCCCTACTGGAATGGAAAGCTTATTTGCCACTTTCCAATGCCCCAGTCTATCTGTTTCTTTCTGTGGAAAACAAGTTGGATTGTGAGTTTTGTGTGATTACAGCTGTCTCTTGAGTTTGCTGTGTTTGTGGTGTTTCTCACTGTGTATATTTTTTACAGCCTAGGTAACAAGACATGCCGAGATCAAATTATGTCAAAACAGCAAACAGGCTTTCAATAGATACAACTTGTGGTATCTATATTTTTTAAAAAAATTAAGAATATGACTGATCCATGTGTTTTTAGAGGAGAAAACAACTCATTCATCGGTGAACCAATGGCCCCACTCACTTTGCAGGCGTTGTGCACCAAAAGGTGTTGTGGAAATGGCATGGCAGTTCTAATGGCGACATGCATGTGTTGCATGCTTAACCGAGATCACCTTGTGAAACTGCACCGCAGAAGGCTATAGTTCCCACAGGGAGCAATAGCCGAAGAGCGTGCTAATGATCCTTACTATGTGTGTTTAATAGTGTTCTGTTATTGCCCATAAACTCTGCTGTCAAGATGGGCTACTGCAGTGTTGTAAAATTAACTCTCATCTGGTCATCGACTGGGGATGGTTTATGACATGGGAATCATTTCTCAATCTAAACTGCAATTTGGAGATAAGATACTTTGTTTAGTAAAATAACAACCTCACCAACACTTTTGCTAAGAGAATCTTTCTTTCTATATTCCTAGGGAATAGCAGACACAAAAATCCCAGGGCCAGCATCTCCTACAAGTATTCGTAGTAATCGAAGCAATCGAAGTACTTCTGTCCTTCAGGCCCCAAGTCAGATGCAGGGAACTCTTTCCCAAAGTTCCCTACATCGAAGTGTCAGCCAGCTTATTGATGTCTATGACAAAAAGTCCTTGATAGAAGATGCTGTTTGGGATACTATCATTCATGGTCAAGAGAGTAGCTTGGTGAGTTCTTTTCTAGGACAGGCTGACAACCTTTTATATTAATATGCCATAAACACAGAACCCAATTGTAAGTAACAGTAAGTAAAGAACACCGGTAGGAAATGTCTTTTCTTTGTTATACTAGCAAACTACAGTAGCTAAATAATCCTGCTTACTTTTCCTCTAGCTTACTTATGCATGTAAAATGCTTAAATTCTGTTGCTCGTACCAAGATTTATCACCATCTTACAAATTTAATAGATATGTTCTGTACTCCTAATTTTAAAATCATATATTACTAAAAAAATCATTAATATATTAAATTTTTGGAAATTCCGATAAATGTACATTTCATAATTATAGCATGGATAACAGCATGAGTCGGTGAGGGCATCTTTCTTCAAGAACAAAAATATTATGTGATATAAATCAAGGTCCTGTACATTCTATTGTCTTTTGGTCCTTTATAAAATCTTCTGCACTATTGCTCATTTTGCATCTCAGTCAGAGAGACAAAAGCAGGATGTTGTTGATGATGATTTTAGAATAACTATATATGTGTGTTCGTATGTCTGTGTTACAGAACAAAGAATGCTGATTGTAGTTTTCTTTTTTTCCAGTACGTGGATGATGCAGATCTCGTGAATGCTATCAAAGGCTTCAGCACTGTCACTAAAGAACATACAACATTTACTGATACACATTTATGAATAGTTTTTCCACTGTTGTAGCAAATGCAAGAATATGGAAGGCACTTATATTCCAAGCCATTCTGAATACATTTGCCTTATTTTGTTATTGTGCCTATTGAAACCTTATCAATATTAATGATTTCAACACCACATGCTTGAAATGTGTTGTTGTTTTTTTTAAGATACCAAACAATTTCAGTGTTATGGAACAATATTTATAAACATGCATTTCTAGGAAAAGTTAATTATATAGCAAATGTATTTGTTTTGTTTTTTAATGTGGTTTTGATAGATGTCTATAAATGAGCCAGAAACCTTTAGTAAATACCACTTAAGGAAATTGTGACCTATGGCTTACTGATCAACCACTATTACTACTACTACAGTGTGTACAAAAGTCTGGTGTTAAATTTTATCAGAACCTACTAGTTTCAAAGTTTTTTTTTAAAAAAACAGCTTCTATCCAATGTTCTATAGTGTTTGATCAGGAGGCAGGGTAGTATTAATTTAAAATGCAATATTCCTTAAAAAAAACATTAATGAAAGGTAACAGTTTGGGGGTCTTGCCTTCAATAGCAGTCACTTAGGTCATGGAGAATCTTAAGACAGATCATGCTAACCCCTTACAACACTTAAAATATGGGTGTCATAATTTCACTGCTGTTCTAAAATGTTTTTAGATATTGAAATCTAGGTCTAAACTATAATTCTTATCAGCTTACCTATTTAGCTCTATCTTTTCAGGTAATTTGCTATAGGTTTTTATCTGAACCCCATAGATGCTTTAATTTGACACATTGAGGGTGTGTCTACACTGCAGAATTAATGTTTCACACGACTTTAGCTACCATGGCTCAATGCTGTAGAATCATGGAAGCTATATTTTTGCAAGGTCTTTAGATTTCTCTGCCAGAATGATGGTTCATCAAACTAAAGCTGACATGATTCCCTAGCATTGAGCCATGGCAGTTCAAGTGGTGTCAAACTACATTAATTCTTCACTATAGATGCATCCTGAATTAGCATTATCAGTTGTTCCAATACTACATTTGTGTGAGGATGTAGAAAGCGAAATTGAACTTTCAAATATGTGCTTTGGGTCTTATGTGTTAAAACTATGCTATGCAACAGGAAGCCTATCAAATCCACCTATTGATTACATAATCTCAGATAAGTATAATAATACAGTAGTTTAAGGCTTTTAGTGGAACTTTTCTAAGAAGTCAGTAATTTAGCTGTAATTAATACACAAAGCACCAATAATGTCTGGGGAAGTTATAGTCTGTTAATGTGTCAATTGATAATTTAACAAATAGCTTTCAACTGTATGTGGCAGGTAGTCAACTTGTCACTATTGTGATGGAGAGAAGTTGAAAAGATAGAGTTGTCCAGATGCAGTTGTGCACATAACTTATATGACTAGAAATAAAATACTATCTTACCATTGAAAACTAAATATCAGTCATTGCCACAATCAGTAGGGAGTACTGACATTTCTATCCACGGCACATATGCAGTTATAATTCTGTCGCAAGGATATCAACATTTCAAGCTTGCTACAACTCATAGTTATATGCAGTCATAAGGCTCTAGCTTGGGAAGTGTAGGTTTAGACTTCAGCTATAAGAAGAAATTGTTACATGTGCTGCTGAATTTAAAGCTGCTTCATACCATTAGGGCATTAAGAAGATGGGAACCAAATGCAATTTAAGCTATAAAACAGTATGGAACTGAAACAATAAGGATTCTACAAGTACTTTCACTAGCTGATGGATGGACAGCAACCTTGTGTATTTAGGACTAAATCTCTCATTTCTAAATTTAATGGGAACTGTTTGAAGTCTTAGCAGTGGCAGAAAAAATGGACTATTGGCCAAAGGGCAAAATTATTAAACACCAGGATGTCACTTAGGAAATTCAATCATGTTTATATACCAATAGGTAGTATAATATTTAAATATTGAATTGAATATTTTCTGTGATTATATGAGGAAATGTAGTATGCTAGCCAGACTGTAGGATATTGCTTGTTTAATAAAGGATTTTAACTTAAGTTGTTTCATTTATTGTCCTTGATTCTTCTTGATCTGATACCAGTAATGCTTTTGTTAGGTAAAGTCTGGCTCAAATTTCCAGCTATGCATTAGTATTCATTTAAGAAAAGTTGGAAATATTGCAATGTATTACTTTAGCCTTTGTGCCTCAGAAGTGTCTTATGCCTACAGAAAACCTGTTGCCATTTACAATAGCCTTCTAGGATTCGAGATACCTGCCTTGAGGCAAACAGTCAATATTTTTAAGTGTCATTGTTCACTGTCAAAGCAGTAATTCAATTCCTTTTGCATAATTTACCAATTCTTAGTATTCAGAATTTTTTTACAATTCTTAGATCAGGGAGCTCAGAGACCATGAAAGGCCCATTATCCCCAGCTACCAGGAAGCAGCTGCTGATTTCTTTTACACAGAAATCAACTGACTGATGGGGGCTGAGATGGAATTGTCTGCTTAGCTCTATAACTATAGTAGCTATGCATTTCTAACTGTCCAATACTATTAGGTTTGCAAACACAGAAGAATAAGAAAACGTAAAGTACCATACACAGATACTGCTCTCGACGTTTATTTGTATTTTGAGGTGTATAGGTCTATTTCCATCATATAACCCTAAAAAACAAGTTTCAGTAATAATATTTACAAGAGCACTCTTTGAAAGTTTTGATGAATTACAGCAATACATTAAGAGTTATACTATAAATAAAATAACCTGATATGGCTCATTTGAAAACTGCCACTATTTGCCAGATCCAATTCTTGCCGGGAAATATGCAACAAGATCAGTAATTTTATTCACATAGTTTTGCAATCCTCTGTGAGACTGGTCTACACAGCAAAATCTGCTAGAGGTTTCACGCTGCAGATTCTGAACGTGCTCCTTAAAGACCAAAAGATTACACTATTTATGGAAAGTGTTGTTCGCAACTGCTAATATTTTACAGGTGAGTGTGCCTAGCACTAAGTGATTTGCATCTCATGAATAAAAGGAACACAAATATTAATTCTGTATACTTTAATATTTAAGACAAAGATATGCAAAATAATGCTTTACAGCAACCATAATTGGTAACATGACATTTTTATATGTCAGAATTGCAGTATGATTAAATTAACAAATTGCAGCACATGATGAATGCAAAGATTTATTAATGCTAGTAATGAATGTTGTGCCCCAACAGAAAAGGCAAACATAAGGTGAAGCAGCCATGCAGCCTTCTTATTACTCCCAACACTGATACACTAAAAGTGTTAAGTGACGACTGACTGAAAACCAACAAACAGACTGTTAAATATTTAGAATGAGAAGCGCCAGGAATGGAAAATAGTTAACACACAACAGAAATAAACCCTACAAACAAAATGGTAGTGCATGCTAGCTTGCATTAAACAAGGCTTAGAGTCTGTACCAGAACTCGACTTCATATTAATAGTTGTACAAAGTTGGTACTAGTTAAGAACATTTTAAAAATGCTTCTGTTGGTTGTGCTATGAAGTCAAGTTCTTTGTGTTGAATAACGCGCTCCATATGCTCTTATTCCACTTCAAACACAGCCCTCGGTTATAAAGTCACAGACTTACAAATGTATAAATGTAAACATTTCAGCCAGTTTAGTGTTAAAACTTGTGATATTGCTGGAATATTGATGTCTTTTTATACGGTATAGTCCTGGCAGGAAGAATCGCTTTTCTTATGCCGTGGGGAAACTGGTGTTTTTGTAGGGGATGGGGAAGCGGTACCAAGTGCTTCAGAGCCTCCTTCCACAATACTATTCGATGAAGACACCAGGTGTGGCACTTTCTTCCTTCCCAAGAATCCTCCCCCTTCAAATCCACTTTTCTTTTTATTGTCTACTCTGACCTCAGTGTCTTCATCAGTTCCTCGTTTCTTCATCTCTGATATATTTTCAGGTATTTTTTGAACTTCAGTGCCACTGTCTGTTGTTCTAGGTGATCTTACCTCAATTGGAGAGGCTGAAACTCTTTTCTCACTTAGGTTCTCACTTATCCTCTTCACTTCCATCTGTACAGGACTTTGGTTGCCATTCTGAGGAACAGTTTTGTCTACCATAGTTTTGTTCAAATTAAAGGCCTGAATTTCCTTGTAACTATGAAAGCTTTCTGTCCTTCGTGCCCTGGCTAACAAAGGGCTTTCTCTATATGGTCGTATGGCACCATATGTGGCAGTTTCATGGATTGTTTCTCGGTGCTGCAACTGGAGGCTGAAAACATTTTAAATATTATGAATGGTATCAATTAAGTGCATTGTCAAACAGAAGAGATCAGAAATGCTAAAAGCATGAAAGTCATTTCTAATAAAGCAAAAAAAAGCCTCTGATCTTATCTGCCTTCTGATAGAAAAGTGGAGTATAAATGAAATAAATTGATAAATGTTTCAGATCTTTACATTAACATTGAGCAGCCATTAATCTTTGGAAGAAGGAATCATCGGTCCAGAAGGTATGCATTTTATACATTTCACATATCAACTTGCCACTATTTATCTGCAGTTAACATACCAAAAATAGCAGAATAAAAACATAGGCCTAAGCTCCTGTAATGACTGTGCATGTCGTTTTAAGGTCACTGTAGAAGATCACTAGTGCCACCTTCTCACAACCAACTCCCACAACATACAGCCTAATTGTCAGTAGATGGTGCACACCCTACTTAGTCATGCGAGCGGGAGGGGGGCATCCAATATACCAGCCTAATTTAAGTATGGTGTATTGCTGCCGCTAGAAAAGACTAGTTATGTGTTTTCTAGGCATGTGCGATCCATGAAAAAAATGGTTCAATACTCGCTTTGAAAGTGGGGGGCGCTGGCGCTTCATTTCTAAAGTCATTTCTGAATTTTGAAGCAAAAAAATTGAAACTTTACAAAAATTCGGAATATTCATATGTACCTCATTAATGGCAGACGTGCATGTGCATGAAGGAAAACATTATAGTCAATGGGGAAACTTGAGGGGCTTCTCTCTCTCATTTTTTTGAGTTATCCTAATGAAATTTGCTACAGTGGTAGAACACATTTACTACTGTTAGCTCACCAAATCTAAGAATGTTTGACTTATCCTCAGATTTTTGGCAAATTTGCAAAGTTTTTATAAAAAGAACAGTTTTTACTAATAACAAAAATCTGTTTCTGGTTTGGAAGTGTTATTCCTGTTTCACTGGGTTGTCTTTACTTTGAAAGTAGTTGTTCTACTTCAGAAATTTTGTTTTTGTGGCTGAAACTTTATTAAATTGGTGGACAGAGACTCAACAAACCATAATGTGCTATTTTTTATAGGATGATGTCCCTTGCGCAAAGACAAAGTTTTGGCAGTATAATAGTTTTGTCATGTTTTTATGACAGAACCAACTAGGAAATGACGTTCATCAACAAGGAACAGAAATCACAGCACACCAACAAATCACTCCTGACAGATGGCCATCTGCCTCTGAATAAGGAAATCTGTTCCTGGTTTGAAAGTGTTATTTCCTATTTCATTGGGTTTTATGGGGCTGAGAGTGTGTGACTTGCCCAAGATAACCCAGTGGGTTTCCATGGCTGAGTGGGGAATCAAGCCACAATCGTAGTCAAACTCTCAAACCACTACACTACGCCATGCTTAAGAGCCCCATAGAAACCAACCAGGAAGGGAAGGGGGATTTCCCTCCTGGATAGCAGCGGGCTTAAGAGCCCCATAGAAACCAACCAGGAAGGGAAGGGGGATTTCTCTCCTAGATAGCAGATAGCAACAGGGTTGAGAGCCCCATAGAAACCAACCAGGAAGGGAAGGGTTTTGTTTCTCCTGGATAGCTAGGAGAGAAAACACTCCAGGCTTGGTTTCTTAAACCCCAATGCTAGCCAGGAGATTGGTTGAATTAAAACACTTTCCCATATATCTGAAGGTTGTCCGAAGGTATTCCAAGGCATAGGCGCCAACGCTCTGAATTGGAAGGTTAAATTTGAAGCCCCAAACCACCTCGGAACCCCATTTGGAAACCAAAATAGATAAGATTTTATTACGATTAATGACAATACTGCTAAATTCGCCCATGCCTAGTGTTTTCTTTGTGCATTTGGCTCTAATCCTGCAATCCCCTAGCTGTGGAGTGAGCATGTATTGATGGTAAACAGATACGAGACAAGAGTGAACCTTTATGCTTGTAGTGGATGCTTATGCTTCTCAAATCGAATGTCAAATCTTGGTCAATGTTTGGCATCTGTAGGATGCATTTTAATTTAAGGTTAGTCGAAAATAAAGCTCTGCCAGCATATTTACATTAAGAAAATCCAAGGGAGAGAATAGCAGTTTAACAAATCTCTCCTGTTTCTCCCTTATCAATGGACTTTTGCAAAGGAGGCAGCAGAGCTGAGACTGGTGCCATCTAGTTCTATTCTGCAGCCTGAAGGAAACAATTGTGGAAGGAAATTCCAGTATAACTCTGGCTATGTCATCATAAGTCACCAAAAGTATTCTAGCCCTAAGATATCATTCTAAGAGCCTTGCCTGAAAATGTCAAGACTTGAGATAAAAAAATGAAAACATGGAGTTACGAACCAATGTATACTTGCACACATAGTATTCCTACAAAGGACTTACCTAGAATTTGATTCACGCAGTCGGCTTTGCTGCACCACTGAAGTGGCTGGGCTAATGTTGGGAGTTGCACAGCGAGATGTGCTTAGATCACACTGATCTAAAAGCTTAAGCAATTCTTCTTCAGTAGGACCTCCCACATCTTTAAGAAAGAAACAAGCATCAGAGTCTATTTAAAAGAGAACATACCAATGTACTTTAAGTTCAAGAGTTACAACTGACCACATTACATAGTCCAGACCGAACAACTAAAAAATGAATTTTATTTGAATCAAAGTTCTTGCCAGAAGAATCTATTTCATACCTCTTGTAATTCTCTGAGACAAAGTACATCGTAGTTTGGAAATCTATACAGGATTGTGGTGAGATTTAAACACACCCAAAGTCACCCTTAAACAATAATGTGTACTTTTAAAAAATGCATTAAAATTAAAAATATGAATGAACAGTGAATAGGAAATATTTGCACAAAGGGGCATACATTAGGAAAATGAGTACAAAAATGCTAACATTAGGGAAAATGTGCATGGAAGATGTCTACAAATTGTCATAGAGAAAGAAAACTACAAAATATTTCTAATTGGAATATGTAAGATGAGAAATGCAATGAATTTTTTCCACATTTCTGATCATAATATAACACAGTTCTCATTATGGATCCTTAATCACGGTATGTTATTAAGATTAGGAATAAGAAAAATTCACATCTCAATCCCAGAGCACTTCTCCAACTCAGCCTCCTAAATGGTTATTAACGGCAAAAATTACTGGATTACACTATTTATTTTATTTTACTTACTGCAGCTGGATGCAAACAATTCCCTTGCTGAAGCAGCTTCACTGGTTACTGGATCTGTTTCTGAGCAGAATTCAAAATCATATTTATGACCTATAAAGCCCTATATGACTTAAGTCCAATCAGTCTCCCTATGTGAGTTTTAAGATCTTTAGGGGATGACTTCCTCTCAGCCTCACCACCATTTATGCTGCCCCCAATTCTCTTTTCATTTGCAGGTCAGGTTATTTCTATTTAAAGCAGCCTTCAGTTTTAACTGGTTGGGATAATGTTTTAAATTAATGTTTTAAATCATTTATTTTAATGCTTTTTGTTTTGTGTATTTCAGAATGTTTTCAGCAGTATTGGTTTAATGAAAGGTGTCCACTGGGTTTATTATGGGAGGAAAGCAGGATATAAATTAAATGAATGAATATTTTATTTATATTCTATCTTTCTCAAAAATCAGATCCTAAAGGACTTACAACTTAGATTAAAAGAGAGTGATAAATACTGAAATGAAGCAAGCTTGGGATAACCAAGAGTGGTTTCTGTGTGGATGGATGGTAAATTCTATTCAGTTCTAATACTCCAAATAAATACTTGGTTTAGATTTCTTTTAACACTAGGTGTTTAACATATATCAGGTTCCAGTGCTTTAAAACTTAAAAACTTACATTCTACCTGCTTTGGCTTTAAGCTACAGGGTGAACCTGAAAAATTAACATGTAAGAGATAGAGGACATTGCACAGAATGGAAAACAGTGTTTTGAGAGTTCTGAGAATGTTTGCTATATCAACACAACTAACTACCTTTTTCTTCACTTTTATTAACCATATCCATTGCTGTGGTCAGGTCCCACATCTGAATACTGCCATTCACATGACCTGTGAAGAGGTAGCGTCGGGGCCTTGAGCCCATCCTACTAGATCCTTCACATTCACGTACAGTGAATGCTGAAATTGTAGTACAGTCAACTGCCTGGATTTCACATATCCTGTAAGGAAATAAGAATAACTGCACATTAGTCACTGATTTCAAAAGCAGTCTCAATTAATATTCATATAATAAAATACTGCATATTAATATTAAATCAGATAATGCAATAATAACTTTTAGCTTTAATAAAGACTATCAATGTGGCTCAATTACTCAGTATTTCCCTTTCAAAATTCATTTAAATTAGTGAACTGCAGACAGAATATGCCACGGACTGTAGATTCTTTAAGATACTTTTATTTTTCTCTTATCCAAACAGATAAAGTTTTCAGGTTTTGTATGTAAACTAAGAACTGGATGAAGGTAATTTTGTAAGAGGCCAAGTTCATGAAACTCAATCTGCTAAAGAAAGCAAATCATTTCAATGCATCCATAGGACAATATACTGTGTCCATCCTATACTTGTTGCAGCCTGCCCTAAAGTTGTTTCAATTAATGGCAAGCCTGCAGGGACCCCATAATGGACAAGATTCACCTTCCTCTGAGCCTGAGAGAGCATGACCTGCCTAAGAGGACCCCCTCGGCTTCAATGGCAGGAATTTGAATTCTCGCCTCCAGTCATAGTCCAATGCTCAAACCACTACACCATGCTGACTCTCTTACGTTCTTTTCTATTCCCAAAACTTTTAAATAACAAAATTAAGTGCCAAAGGAGACAGAATCTCTGTAGTGATTTCATTCATTCTATACCTCCAACTAGAATTTCAAATAAATCAACAGGACTACAATCCTGTTGTAGTACTTCCCTAAATACTGCAGGAAGCCTTCAGAGAGACTAAAAAGGGCAAGAATCCGATCTGTACAAAATGATTGTGCAGCTGACTAGATCATGGGCAATTTAACCGTTTCACTGTTTAAACAGCAGCATAACCAGGAACTCAATATGCAAGTCTTTTTACCCCTATCCCAATTGTGGGTGATCAGTAAAAGAATTCTCCAACATTACTATGCCAGCATGCTTTTTACTACACCAGCATTTTGCTGGATCTCAGCCTAGGTGTTCTCCTAATTATCTTGTCCACAACATATTCTAAAAAAAAATATCATCCAGCCTTATGTGACAAAGTGCAGGACAATGGAAGCTTAATAATGGGCCCATATTTTTAGGGAACACTTAATTGTCTCACAGAAGCTCAGAAGGAGATGCTTAAGAAAAGATGTGTAACATCTGAATGCATCCACTGCAAACTGCTACCATGGGAACAAATTACTAACACAATTATTTTCTAGGACAAAATGGGTATACGTGAATGCAGGTTTAATTAACATGTAGAAGGCATGGGTTGATTAAACTATGCCTGCAGTAATCAAAGAGGAGAAGGAGAACAGAACGAGTTCAAAGTTCAACAAGCTTTGAGTTATTACGTTAAGGTTTGCCCTAATACAACACCAATTTTAATAAACATGTGGCAGTTTCTTCCTGTGCATGTAAAGAACATTAAATCATAGTGATTTATAACATTTATTGGGATGATAATTTGGCCTCCAACCATATTACAGGCTTCTAATGTTATTTGCTTAAAAACAAACAAGCTGTCAAAGTGATAATCTAGGTGCTTGGAAAATGTACTCTTGATTAATTTCTCTAACAGTTGCTTATGATTGTACGTAATGAACTTTGATGCAAAGAAAATTGATTCTCTTAAAGACTTTTATTCATTACAAGATTAAGCAGTAAGAAACAAGAGGCTGTGTGTTATAGAACCAGTGCGTTGGTGAACTGCCATTAGCATCCATAGTTGCACTAGAAGTTTCAATTTTAGAACAGTGCTATTTTCTTTAAGTAGTGCCCAGGGCTTTCAAAAACACTTTAGCTGCTGTTTCCAGATCTTTGGATTTCATTTACTTTTAAATGGCCAGGCAACATATCATATTTTTTAATGAAAGGTAGCAATACACACTAGCATATGGGACGAACAGAAGAGAGCTCTAAAATAAGGGATATAATTAAATGGCCATTAAAAAAGTGAAAGTTAAAAGCAATCCTGCCTGTAGGTAAACTATGGTTGTAAAATACAAATTTTACTATTATGAGATAAGCCAAGACTCAAATTGATTCTTTGTCCTTCTATATCCTTGCATCCAGATTCTCAAATACTTAAATGTTTAGTTCTCTGCAACATTTTAGACAAGCAAGCATATGTAAAGGTCACACAACATCACAACTCTGGGCTCCAAAAATTAGCATACCATGACAGCCATCTATTTTACCTCAACAATTGACAAGAAACTACTGGCTAAATGACAAGTGCAAAATGAAGAAAACATTTGGGAATTATATTCAGAATCTAGAGGTGATAAATACTATTGAGTCCTAATACCAGGAAGACAGTATTAAAGCAGATTTGCTTTTACATAGCTTGGTCTTGATTACAGGGAAAGTGTATTACCCACTTTAAAAAGTGAGCTCAATTCAATGTCTCCTCAGCATAATGTAAATATCTGCATGGGATTTATGCATATATGCCTCCCACCCCTGCCCAAAGGCCCTGAAGCAACCCCATGTGACCATTTTCAAGGTGAGCAGGCAGGGTTAGAGGTTTGGTGCTGAGATCCATGGAAAACCTCCCAAAGTATTATTGTGCACCTGGCCTTGGAAAGGATTTACCAGATTCTTCTCCGATCCTGCCTGCTTTGAACTATGGAATGCTAATGTGAGATGATGTCAGGTTCTTCCAATACGTTTGGGCGTGGGGGTGGGGTGGGCTTTGGTTGCTGCATGGAATACCAATCCCTGTAGGGCCCAAGAAAACACAACAGGATTCAAAATGGACATATACATGTGGAGATGTCCCTTTCTGAATTTCAGACAAGGTCTTCCAATATTGTTGGCCACCTGTATCCATGAATTCTGCACCCATGGCTTGAAAATATTTCCACCACTGCCTCCCCCACCCCAATCCACAAAGCAAACCTTGTCATGATATATGGTAGGACTTCAACATCTACGTATTTGGGGATCCACAGGGGGTCCTGGAATTAGGCCCTAGAAGATACCCAGAACCCACTGTACAAAGAAATTAAAGTTTCCAGCATCTTTGTTTAGACAGAAAATTTATCCTGCACATCTTTCCAATTTGGTACATATGTTTAGTAACAGAACAACTAATCTGTGGTGATATCCTTGTGCAATAAGACTTATACTCTAGAATGTTTTTAAATAATACAATATTTCTTTATGGAGACTCAAAGCAGTTCACAATCAAAAACATTACAACTGAAAATATACAAATATACAATACTGCTACTGAAGGACCACAGTACATTTTTATTTATTATATCTTAAAAATAGTAATTATATTTAATATACTAGTATTACTATATTACAATATAATTATGTATTATATAATTGTATTATTAGAATTATATTGTATTATATTGTAATATTATTAAAATTATATGTATATACAACATATTATATTAATAGCATAGCACAATATTAGTATTATATATTACTATATTGTACTATTCCACTATACTATATTATTAGTAATATACAATTATTATATAATTATATTGTACTATATTAGTATACCACAATATATATAATACACTACCAGTATATTATACTATTAGCATTATAGAATATAATATATTGTACTATCATAAGTTGTAGTATATATAATATATAATATATTACATTACAAAGTTATTACTTCTATATTATTATATTGTATATAGAGAGTAGCTCCTAAGTGATTCTTCCTGGCTGCCCCCTCTTCACTCGGTGGCCTAAGAGCTTGAACTTTAGCTTGAACAATACTTAAACTTCAACAGAATCAAGCCCAAGGTGTTATAATATTGCTAATCTAGAACAACTTTTGATATAGGAACAATTCACTAGAATCAACTGTGTCCTGTGTTTGGGATAATACTCTTGTTAAAAGCCTAACAGTGTAAACAAAACAAAATCTTGCTTTACAATTAACTTTGTCCTTGCCCTTTACTATGGCACTTCACTGTAATTCTGTTGCTTACCTTTTTCCTGTAGAAGACAGCCTTACAAAGAGTTTGTTAGTGATGGGAACAACTTTTTGGATAAACACCTGTTGATCATCACGCTCACCAAATGGCCCTGTGATGGGAAAGAAAAAGAACAAAAAAGGTTTTTGCATCATTCAAATATAAAGCAGTACTTCATATATTAGTGCCATGGAATACTACGCACATATTTCCTATTTTTTCCCCCTATGGATGCTCTAAAAAAAAAGTGGGATTGTTTTATGGTTTTTTTAGCAGTGCATACTGCTATTGAAGGACCACTTAAAATATTGCTTTCCCTACAATGTGTTTGGTGAGTTAGAAATTAATCCTTAGACAAGCCTTACATCACAAAGCCTGAAGCACCAATTGTGTGGCATTGGGATTGCTGCAATGTTAAACAGTTTTATTAGTATTGGGATGGAGAACCACCAGAAATCTCCAAACAGGTTTAGGAAGAAATCCTGCCTGAAACCCTGGAGACCTATTGTTCTCAGTCATGGTTGATAATGCTGGATTAAATAAATTTAGCATAAATTTCTCGTTTCTTTTCCCATCTCTCTTCTCTCTGCATAACTGTACATTATGCCTGGGCTTCAGTGGCTGATAAAATCCATCCCTCTAACTGCCATTGTTCTGGCCTTTGAGGGACACAAAAAGCATCTGCCATAGATGTGGGCGAAACGTCAGGAGAGAATACTTCTAGAACATGGCCATACAGCCCGGAAAACATACAACCACCCTGTGATCCCGGCCACTAAAGCCTTCGACAACACATCCAGCATCTGATGGCCTTCATCTCCTTCCTCCCTGCCATTCCACATTTCCTTGTGTGCCCTGGCCTACTTAGACTATAAGCCTCAGGGAAGAAAACTGCCCAATTAACTACCTGTAAGCCACTTTGGAAGCTTTTTTGGTTGGTGGTATAAATACTTTAATTAAAACAGAAACATCTAATTAAAGAATGGAATAAACTTAGAATGCTTCAACTACCTATATCATTTCCTGAAGAGTAACTTCCATGACTCTCAGTTTCCTCCAAGGACAAAATTTTAAACGAGGCCAAAGGAGTGGATCCTGGTTGTGTTGAAATCATCCCTCTGAAACGAGTCACTGTCCATGTCCGAACATGATTGTTATCTGCACAAACTAAAAAGAACATACATATATATATTTACAAAAGATATAGCATTTTGTTGTTCAAAGCTTCAGTCTTCTGGTGCTTTCAAGTGCTGACAATAAATCTCCTGCGCAACTCTAATGTGCTGCTCTCCGGATATTTTGGAAAACATGTCTATATGAACATCAAAGTACCCAAAGGTCAGGAATGATGGGAGTTTTAACCCAACTTATTTGGAGGTGGATGACACATCAGGAAAGGTTACACTACAAAAACTGGTAATGAATGAGTCAGATGCCTTTTCACAAAATGAGGCACTAAATGTGGCTAAAACTAAGCTTGTTATAAGTATTTGAACAGGGAATGGCATGAAAGCCGTGCAGCTATTTTCTGAGTGATTTAAGCAGAAAATATTTTACTAGAATCTGATAAAAAAATAAATCAGAAACAAATGTCACCTTAAGATTATTATACATACTGTTTTAATGTTTGTGCAACATATTAGAATCTGCAGCATCACAATGTGTATTTGGATCAGAATGCAGAGTAAAATAAAATGATACTATACGGTTAGGAACAAAACAAAGGTTAACATTAAAAAATTTCAAAACGCAGGTACAAAAAGATGGCCTTTCTACATTTAATCCTACATTGTGTACCACTCTCTGCATCACCGATTCACTCATTCACACATCCATTAACTCTGCCCCAGGCAGCAGTACTGTCAGCAAAACATATGTTTCTCAGTGACTATCAACATCACATTTATGTTTGTAGTTTATCCTGCTATATCATCACGGTAATGGTTACTTTCTTCCAAAGTTTACCTTTATGGCCATTTATTCCTCATGGGCTTTCACACCAGCCACACCACAAGGAGAATGGACTTTTATCTGTTATGGTGTATGAACTCAATACTTAGTTGTTTTTCTTTGTAACTTCAGAAATGTAAAGGAATGCATATAATCAGGCAGGAAAGCTAGGGAATCACCTTTGTTGAAGCAAGATTACCTGACACAAGATGTTTCTCGGACAACATGATTTTTGTAACGGGGCTTCGATGAACTGTGAAAGTCTGAAAGAGTTGAGGCCCTGAGCCAACTGTTTCTGGGTGTTGCACAATTACACGCACTGCTCCCGAACTTGTGCCATATGCAATTTCAATCCAATTGCCACTTACACCTACACCAGAAAGAAAACAGGCATAAGTTTTGAGCTGCTCAGTGCTCCAAAATTCTGTATAATAGATACTTCCACAGACCTTCTATACTCTTTAGAGCTGTTTCTGATTTGTTTTCTTAACATATGTATGTTAAAAATGGCTTTTTCTCACATTGCAATAACAAAGTATTAGTGACTACAAATGTTCAGTTACATCATATTTACACTTGGCAACAAAAGATCCAACAAAACATTCACATCTTTTAAGAACTGATGAACACAGTTAACACTACATAGACTCTTAACAAGTACACATATTGTGTGCAAACAAGGAAATATGCTTTTGTTTCCATCCTACAGGTGTGAACTGAAACATCAAATCAAAACTTTAGATTTCTAATTACAAGCTAGAGTAGAAAGATACCCCTATACAGTAATAATGGACTTTAAGAGCTCAAGATAGTACAAACTTGTTTTTGGTGTAAGGTAAACACTAAGTGCTGTTATGGCGTCATTGGAAGGATCATGATAAAGTTCTGTCACCAGAAGATCATTATCCTTCATCCGTAATGGAAATTTTTGCATATCTGTGAAATAAAAGATATAAAAGTTATTTTACAATGACAAACTAAAAGAAAGAAGACGATTTCAATACCTTCCCAAAATAACCAGAGTATTTGCTGTAATAAACAGAAAGAAATATACTGTCTATATTGGTCAAGAACACACAACAGCAAAATCCTGTTGTATTGTTAGAGGATGATTTCATATATTTTGTAAAACTTAAGCTCCTGAAGCCTGAATAGTAGACGTAAGTTTATCTGTTTAAAGTTAAAAGCAGGAATGTTAGAAACCATAATAATAAGAGAATATTTATCTCCATGTAGGAACTCAATGCAACTGGAAACAATGTGATCAAGGGGGAAATATCCTGAATAAAGAAGCAGCTTATAATGAACAAGTGAGGAACAGTAAGAGTTCAATTTGGTTGAATGGGATGTAATTATTTATGTGCCCAAAAGTCAGTAAATATCTGCCTCTGATTAGGCAAATAGACAGGAGATACTATAAAACTCTTGAGAAACAACTGATGAGTCAGTCTTCCACAAGGATGTAACTGATGTTGATAATGCTGCTCTTGGTTAAAAGATGGAACCTCTGCTCTTAAATAGGGAGTAATACTATAATTCTTGTCTGGGTAGAGAAATTTGCATTATGACAATATTAGATGT
Source organism: Anolis carolinensis (assembly GCF_035594765.1). NCBI lineage: Eukaryota > Metazoa > Chordata > Lepidosauria > Squamata > Anolidae > Anolis > Anolis carolinensis. The sequence goes on along the minus strand of NC_085841.1, from coordinate 33,061,873 downwards.
CTTGTGTGTGTGAGGGGGAAGAGGGAGGAAGAATGAGAACCAAAGGGAAACTGCTAGCAATAGCAATGCCAATGGAATACTACTTCCCAAGGATGCTTTGTTATCTGACCCACAACGTTCTTTACAACTGCAAAACATCTCTTACCAAACATTGCTAAGCTTAGCATTAAACATTTGATAAAAGTTATAAGGATTTGATTTACATATAATATAATGGAGCCCTGGTGGCGAAGTGTGTTAAAGCACTGAGCTGCTGAACTTATTTATTTATTTATTACAATATTTATATCCCGCCCTTCTCACCCAACAGGGGACTCAGGGCGGCTTACAATAAAACAGACATATAAAAACAGTACAATACACTATAAATCAGTTAAAAAATTAACTTACATAAACATTCATAAAATGCATTTATAAAATATAGATAGGCATGTACAAGTTTAAAAGACTGGGTCTGTCAATTGAGTTCCAGCATACATAATAGTAATTAATGCTGCTGATTCTTATTCGAAAGCCTGGCCCCACAACCAAGTTTTTACCTTCCTACGGAAGGATAGGAGGAAGGGAGCCTGCCTGATTTCAATGGGGACGGCGTTCCATAGGCGGGGAGCCACTACTGAAAAGGCCCTGTCTCTCGTCCCCGCCAGCCGCACCTGTGAGGCTGACGGGACCGCGAGCAGGGCCTCATCCGACGATCTTAAGCTTCGAGGTGGGTCATAGCGGGAGACACGTTCAGACAGATAAGCTGGGCCAGAACCGTTTAGAGCGTTATAGGCTAAAGCCAGCACCTTGAATTGTGCTCGGTAGCTAATCGGCAGCCAGTGGAGCTGACGTAACAGAGGAGTGGTACGCTCCCTGTACGCCGCTCCAGTTATTAACCTGGCAGCCTCCCGTTGGACTAATTGAAGCTTCCGAACAGTCTTCAAAGGCAGCCCCACGTAGAGTGCGTTGCAGTAGTCTAAACGGGATGTAACAAGGGCGTGGACCACCGTGGCCAAGTCCGGCTTCCCAAGGTACGGTCGCAGCTGGCGCACAAGTTTTAATTGTGCGAAGGCTCCCCTGGCCACCGCTGAGACCTGGGGCTCCAGGCTCAACTATGAGTCCAGGATCACCCCCAGACTGCGCACCTGCGCCTTCAGGGGGAGTGTGACCCCATCCAGCACAGGCTGTAACCCTATGCCCTGTTCGGCCTTCCGACTGACCAGGAGGACCTCTGTCTTGTCTGGATGCAATTTCAATTTGTTGGCCCTCATCCAGTCCGACACAGCGGCCAAGCACCGGTTCAGGACCTGGACAGCCTCCTTAGTGACAGGTGGGAAGGAGTGACAGAGCTGGACATCATCTGCGTACAGATGACACCGGACCCCGAAACTCCTGATGATCTCTCCCAGCGGCTTCATGTAGATGTTAAACAACATGGGAGACAATACAGAGCCCTGCGGGACCCCACAAGTCAACGGTTGTGGGGCCGAGCAGGCGTCCCCCAATGACACCATCTGGGACCGACCCTCCAGGAATGAGTGGAGCCACTGCAGGACAGTACCTCCAAGTCCCATTCCCGCGAGGCGTCCCAGAAGGATACCGTGATCGACGGTATCGAAGGCCGCTGAGAGGTCCAGCAGAACCAGCAGGGACACACTCCCCCTGTCCAGTTCCCGGCGAAGATCATCGACTAAGGCGACCAAGGCTGTCTCGGTACCAGCCTGAAGCCAGACTGTGCCGGATCCAGAAAATCAGTGTCAACCAAGAATCCCTGGAGCTGCGAAGCAACCACATGTTCCAAGACCTTGCCCAAATAGGGGAGATTGGAAATAGGCCGAAAGTTTCCAAATTGAGTGGGATCCAATGATGGCTTTTTCAACAGCGGCTTGATCACAGCCATTTTTAGGCTCGTTGGAAACTTGCCCTCCCGAAGGGAGGCATTCACCACCACCTTCACCCACTCGGCCAAACCCCCTCTGGCTTCTCTCACCAGCCAGGATGGGCAGGGGTCCAGGATGCATGTGGTCGGTCTCGCCTCTCCAAGGATCTTGTCCACATCTTCGAGCTCAACCAATTGAAATGAATCCAACAAAACTGGACAAGCAGGTGCACTCATTACATCCTCAGAGACTGCCGTTAATATGGTGTCAAAGTCGGAACGGATCAGAGCTACTTTGTCCGCAAAGAACCGAGCAAATGCTTCACAGCGAGCTGCCGAGTTATCAGGGCTCCCACCTTGATTGGTGGGAGTTAACAACCCTCTGATGACACGGGACAGCGCCGCCGGACGGTTCTGTGTGGACGCAATGTTGGCCGCAAGGTGGACTCTCCTGGCAGCTTTGATTGCCGCGGCATATGCCCTAAGATAGGAGCCTAGCCGTGTTCGGTCTGACTCGTTATACTCTGATCGCCACACGCACTCTAGTTCCCTCTTCTTTCGCTTCATCGCTGCCAGCTCCTCAGTAAACCAAGGAGCTGGTTTAGCTCGGTTACTCAAGAGGGGACGCTCCAGAGCGATCGTGTCTATTGCCCTAGTCATCTCTCCATTCCAGAGAGAGACCAGAGCATCAACAGGATCACCTGCCGAGGAGGCGGGAAATTCCCCAAGAGCCGTCAGGAATCCTTCTGGATCCATAAGTCTCCTGGGGCGGACCATTTTAGGTCCACCACCCCTGCAGAGGTTGGGGGGCGCAGTAAGTCTAAACCTGATCAGGTGATGGTCGGTCCATGGCAAAGGAGCGATGGTGAGCTCCTCCACACCGCCACCTTCCTCCCATCCCTGACAGAAGACCAGGTCTAGTGTGTGTCCCGCACTGTGGGTGGGACCAGATACGAGTTGGGACAGCCCCATGGTTGCCATGGCGGCCATGAAGTCCTGAGCCGCACCTGAAAGGTTAGTCTCGGCATGGACATTGAAGTCCCCCAGCACTATGAGCCGCCGGGACTCCAACGCCAGGCCCGAGACCACCTCAGCTAGCTCAGGCAGGGAGACTGTAGTGCAGCGGGGTGGTCGGTACACTAACAGAATCCCTAATCTGTCCCGGTCTCCCACCCTCAGGTGGACACATTCAAACATGGTCGACTGTGGGACGGGGCACCTGGTCAGGGGGATGGAATCCTTATAGACCACCGCGACCCCACCTCCCCTCCCTCCAGATCTCAGCTGGTGCTGTACGGAATAACCCGGCGGGCAGAGCTGGGTGATATTAACTCCTCCCATCTCGTCCAGCCAGGTCTCCGTAATACATGCCAGGTCTACATGCTCATCCAAGATGAGGTCTTGGATGAAAGATGTTTTCCCGTTCACTGACCTGGCATTAAACAGCACCACCTTTAACCTGGAGGGACCGCCATCCTGGCTACCCAGGTTAGCTACGTCAGGAGACCGTTTTGGAACTATTAACGTCCTACCAAAAACCCTAGGCCGAATTGAATGATTTGGTCTCCCTTTCCCGTATCTCCCCCTCCCAGACACCACCTCTATAGAGGCTCCCCACCCATCGGAACACCCTCCTCCCCTACCCAGCTGTCCTCTCTCCTTCTCTTCCCCTGGTCCAAATGATGTTATCTCGTTTACTATTATCCTGTTATAGATTGGCATCCTTACACACCCGTTCCCTTCCCCCACCCTGCAGTCCCCATAACCCTCAGCCTCCCCCACCCTCCTCCAACAATACAAAGTGCAAATGCAGTTGCAAAGCGCAGAGGGTGCAAGAGCAGCATAGGTATACGGGTCTAAGTTAACTAAGGTGCAAGCAGGCGTTGGTGAACTAATTCAATATGGTGCACTATGGTTTTATAATGTGCCAGGCGGGACCAATTAAGGATGATAAATTTGGTAAGTTAATCAGTAGGACCAGGCTTCACAGCACGTAATAGATGTTATAGAAGTATTTAAAAGTTGTTATAGCAGCAATATATAAACAAGAAGTGAAACTCAGTAAGACAGACTCCCAGTACAGGTATAGCCTTGGTTGTTATAATGTGAAGTCAGAAGAGGGGAACAGGAAGAGAGGACATTCAGAACCACTGCAGCTTGCTGGCATTTGTTTGTTGGTACTATCCCTCCAGATGGTCCTTGGAGTTCCAAAATCTCCTCCCTCCTTAAATCCACTCCCCAAACGCTGGGAAGGCAGGGGGGGAGGCAAAGGGCAGCAGCCAGGAGCCAGAGTGTTAGTAAGTCAGCTCCTTTGCCTTCTTCCTCCAGATGGTCCTTGGAGTTCCAGAGTCTCCTCTCTCCTTAAATCCACTCCCCAAACACTGGGAAGGCAGGGGGGAGGGGGAGGCAAAGGGCAGCAGCCAGGAGCCAGAGTGTTAGTAAGTCAGCTCCTTTGCCTTCTTCCTCCAGATGGTCCTTGGAGTTCCAAAATCTCCTCCCTCCTTAAATCCACTCCCCAAACGCTGGGAAGGCGGGGGGGGGGAGGCAAAGGGCAGCAGCCAGGAGCCAGAGTGTTAGTAAATCAGCTCCTTTGCCTTCTTCCTCCAGATGGTCCTTCCGAACCGAAAGGCAGACCGAAAGGTCGCAGGTTCAAATCCCGAGAGCGGAGTGAGCGCTCGCTGTTAGCTCCAGCTTCTGCCAACCTAGCAGTTTGAAAACATGCCAATGTGAGTAGATCAATAGGTACCGCTCCAGCAGGAAGGTAACGGCACTCCATGCAGTCATGCCGGCCACATGACCTTGGAAGTGTCTATGGACAACGCCGGCTCTTCAGCTTAGAAATGGAAAGGAGAACCAACCCCCAGAGTCAGACATGACTGGACTTAACGTCAGGGGAAACCTTTACCTTTTTTATAATGGGAAACTGATTAAAGCTGTTGCACCTAGACAATACAAAGTCTGTGTTCCCTGTCTAGGGGAATATGTATTTATACAGTAGAGTCTCACTTATCCAACATAAACGGGCTGCCAGAAAGTTGGATAAGTGAAAACGTGGCATAATAAGGAGGTATTAAGGAAAAGCCTATTAAACATCAAATTACATTATGATTTTACAAATTAAGCACCAAAATCATCATGTTTTACAACAAATCGACAGAAAAAGCAATCCAAAACATGGTAACATTATGTAATAATTACTATATTTATGAATTTAGCACCAAAACATCGCAATATATTGAAAACATTGACTACAAAAACATTAGCTACTAATAAATTGACTACAAATAAAGATAGAATTGCATAAAATGAACTTATAGTAGCAACATTGTTGGAAATTGAATCCATAATAAGTTCAATCCTTGCTGTCTATAGAAACAGCTGTGGATCGGAGTAGGAGGCAAACTGCGTTGGATAATCCAGAACGTTGGATAAGTGAGACTCTACTGTATATCTACTATGTAAACAAAATTGACTAAGAGTAAAGACTGCTCATTCTCCCAAATGAATAACCTGAGATTCCAACACTTAAGAGAGATGAGACTAACTCTGTCTGTCTAGAATATATTACTGATCACAAGCTGGAGGCGTAGGTGACCAGATGGTGATGAGAGGGACACAAACATTTACGAATTAGGTGACAAATGGCAAACACTGGGAAGCTGCATCCAATATTATTTTGTGCATCGAGCACTTGATCTTACCAATGTAATATATGGAGCCATTGTTGCAGCCCAGCAATAGGAATGATCCAGCAGTATCATAACTAGTGATAGGAACAACATCCTGAACCTAAGATAAATAAAAGATAACTAATGAATTGAAAATTACATTTTTATATAAAATTTCAATTTCAACCATGCTAATGTAATAAATGATCTCACAATGCACCCAATTGCTAGCCCTAAATGAGTAGACGAATTAAATTACAGAAGTCTACAGAAAAGCTATCTTACAATTCAACAAATGATTTGACAAGCCTATTCCAATAAGAACTAGAAAATGAATATTTCCTATTTCAAGTAAGGATAATTTTATGTTTCATTGGAGCAACTTAAAGGCAATGTATATGGTGATCATCCTACAATTTTTATGAATCTGGGAAATAAGTGTTTTGCCGTACCCTAAAAACAGCTATTTCTCTAGCTATTTTCAAGATACAATAATTTGAGCTTATTTTACAGCAAGGTAATTGCAGAAGGCCACCGCAGTTCATGAAAAATGAAACAAAAAACCTACATATGGCAATTCAGCCACTTCTACAAAGTTCCATCTTTAACGTACATGATAACCATCATACCAAATTATCAAAACATTAAGGGCTAACAGTACTCTGATATAAATTATAGTGCTCATTTCCAAATAATAATAATAATGTAAGACCAGTTATCCACAATAACATATGGGTATAATAGAGCATTTGCCATGCTAAACCAGTGTTTATCAAGGTGTCTTTAGCAAGAAAATTATAGAATTTTCAGAGGGATAGAAAATTATGTAAGAGTACATTGTGCATTAGGTGAACAACATAGAAACACAGGTGAAATTAGCTGAATAGCTCCTAAAATAATATCAAAATAACGACTGCCTTCTTATAAATGCTTTAAGAGTTTTCAAAGGATGGCAACAGAGCTCTTAAGAAATTTAGCTATCATTAGTTTCAAATCTATCAGGCCAGCTTCCAATGCAAAATAGAATTATTGTATTATGCTACTTGGCTTTCTGCATTCTCATTGCATTGCTCATTGACATGACTGTCACTTATAGGCAAAATCAGGATTTATTCAACCAGTGCTGTGGAAGCCACAGAGTCAGCCTTAGGTCACTTCTGCCTCTTGAGATTTGCAAGACAGCCTCCTGGATTTCATTACACAGCGTCTTTACATTGTACCATAAAGACATTCATCTGGCTGTGTTACAAGTTTGTTTCTTGCATGAATGCCCAGCATTTCCCTCAGCCTTGTCTACAATCCAAGATTCTCTATTCCCATTGTCAGAATGCATAATATATAAAAATCACAGGGCATTTCAGAATAGAAATATAAAATAGATATCTTTGAGGTATCACATGTATCAACTGGAAAAGTTTGACAGGATGACTAATTCTAAATTTTGTAAGATTAACACAGAGTTAATTTGCTTAACAATTAAATATTAGGTTTGTTCTGACTTGGAATTAAGCCAAGTGATCATCTGTAAAATGAGGAACAACCAAAACACAAGAAGCAATAGGGAAAAAGAAACAATATTTCTATCAAGGAAAGTATATATGAACATTTATTACTAGTAAGATTTTGAATATTGGATTTCAACCCTGGAGAACTTCAGCCATGAAAACCCTAGACTTCAGCCATGGAAACCACAGAAAACCCTGTAGGATGTTTTACTTTAAGCTCACCATAAGTCAGAAACAATGTGAAGGCACACAACAAAAAGCTATATAAAAATGATTGTCCTTTTTGGATCCTCATGGAATACATTGCTTTGAAGTATTTATATGTAACATACCTGCCAGTGTTGAGTCACAGCATTCCATACTCCCACTTTTCCTGTATGACTAGTAGCCACCAACTGGTTACCAATAAAGAACAGAGCATCAACTGGTACTCCAAGACTAAATATCCCTATAAGAAAACACATACACAACATCCCAAAGGAACTATTAAAACTGTTTTGAGAATGTTATCAAGGAACATAAGGAAATGCCACATATCAGAAAATAGCATTTTCATAATCTTAAAAAGAGACAAGAAAACTATTCATATTTTTTTTTCTTTATCATTATATAACAATATCCTATGAACTGCAGTTTACCTAATGTGGAATTCGGCAACAGCATCAGCCATGTCTACAGAGACCCAAACAACTTCTCCATTATGAAGTGAGATAACAAATGCATGAATTCAAAACTTTATCTTAAAGGTAATTGCACACTTCATTCTGTATCAGTCCACAATATCCACACACCACTTGTTTTATACCTTAAATAATCCAAATCTAACAGTACATTTAAACCTACATGTTTATCAACACAGAACTTTTCTTCTACGTTCATTGTTTTTCTTGTGCCAGTTTTTCAAAAAATGATGCTCTGACTATCCAAATTGAAGTAGAAAGTTAAGGTGACTCGGCTTGAGACTTTCCTTTTTCAGACTCTTTCCTCACAGCAGAAGAGCCCACAATTAACTATTTCAAGTACATGCAACCCTTCTCCAGTTATCTATGGCACTAAATTATCTATGGATTTTAATCAGATTTGTGACACAAACTGTCAAGTCAATTAGTTGATTATTAACTTCTTGACTTGAAAGACTCTTGTGCTTTTCCAAGTTTATTTTGAGTGTGATTTGACAGAATGCTTGCCAACTACATCCATCAAATCAGAATAAGCTTACAGTCTAATAAAAGCAGCAAAAAAGCACAACAATACTGCCAAGCAGAGTGGTTCCTTTATACAGTTTACTGTAATTTCATTATAATTCCACTTAAGAATTAATTAATCCTGCAGGAAATAATCATGAATTTATACCAATACTTATATCAAAAGCTCTACAAAACTCTTCTGAAGACCCTTCAGGTTTTCAGAATTAATGAGGGAAGAAACAGTGATATTAAGAACCAATCTGATATTTTTAAGTGGAGAATGGAAATTGCTATGTTTTCTGATAGCAGGCAAGACGCTTGGTGCATAAAGTGATTTAATTACAATGCCAAATAATTTTTCAGGGCATATGATCATCTCTGATGTTGACTATATTTAACAACAGGGCACATAAAAGGAGGCAATAATAAAAAGGAGAGAAACAACTAGAATTGATTACTCTGGAGAAGGACGAGGTTCAGGGAAATCAAGGAAGACAGCGTGAATAGTCTGAAGGAATTTAAAGTGTCACTCCTGCTTAGGCTCAACAATCCTGATGGCCGTCCACAGGGAAGACGATGGTATAAGTAATGACAGGTTCTTGTCTTAAGGGGCCCTCTCAGTAAAATATTGCTTATAGCAGCAATCCAGTAGTGGTATCTTATGTAAGTAATATTGAAGGGAAAACAGCCTCTGGGAGAGCTCTATCATGGAGATGCCAGCCCTTGCAATTTTCCATAGATGGTGTTGTCAGCTTCTGAAGAGTGTTTGTAACAACAAATTGTTTCTTTTACAGGACATGAACAAAGCACTACTTCTCTATCCCAAGGCAGAGCGGCTGACATTAGCCTCAGCAAGAGAAACGGCCCTGTAAAGTTCTCTGAACAAGAACAGCCTTGCCTATTCAGTGACTAAAACTACAAATAGGCTGATGTGTGTTCATTTCAATATATCATTTTAGTGTGTTGTATAGTACAGCTAGAATACATCAATATGCTTATCATTTACTTAATTGATTTAGCTTTTGACCACTTGACAGGATGTTTCTTAATTAAGAATTTTCATGTTTTAAGTGTGGTCAAGGTGAGAAAAAATGTTTTATCTTATTTTCTCAGTACAGTACTGATTGCCTTACCGGCAATTAATGTTAAAATAGTTTTTGCTATGTAACTTTGGTGATGACGGTCACAATGCAAACCCAATTATTCATATAGAATGCTTCTCCTTGTCTTTGACTGCATGTTTTTAGTTCTCCTTTGCCCCCATCTACACTTATTTGAGACTGTTAGTCAACTGCATTTCCAGATTCCAGAAATGTCTGGATACATTGTCCCAGTTTAAAAATAATATTTAATTTGGAATAATGACTCACATAAAGAGCACAGGGAAAGGTAAACTAGACATATGTGAACAGGGTAAACAGGAGCAAATAGAGGGAAATAATTCTCTTATTTATTTTAACTTTGTAGTTACCTCTAGATATGAGGAAAAGAAAATACTCCCCACAACTCAAGCTGGGCAACATAAAATATAAACTCATTTAAAAGACTTCCCAATGTGGAGTCCTCAAGGTGATTTAATCACAGATCCCACCAGTCGCAACCAACAATAGGGGATGATGCAAATTCTAGTCCAAAAGACAAGTTGGTGGAATCTGTCTGAGATTGTACAGCTAATCCTCTGTATCCATGGATTCTTGATCCAAAGATTCAACTATCCACAGCTTGAAAATACTACTTTTAAATCCAAAAAAGAAAACTTGGTTTTGCCATTTTATATAAGGGGCACCATTTTACAAATTCCATTATATGTATACAATGGCTTTTTTTTTTGACTTGAGCATCCATGGGTTTTAATATCTGCAGGGGGTCTTGGAACTAAAACCTAGTAGACACAAAATTCTCATTGAACATTTATCTTATATATACTGTGACTTTTCTAAATGGTGATCAAAAAGTGCTCTGTTACTGCCTTCTGCTTCTGGAAGTTTTTTCCTAATCACTGTTCTTAAATGTTTGCAGTCTTAATTGTATTTGTTAATTTTCAACTTATTTTATTTTTAGCCCTCTAAACCACAGAAATAAATTGGAACAGCAAACCCAAATGAACTAAATATTCACACTGTTCTATAGTCATTCTACTCATGAACAGTGAATCCTTCTGGGACTTAATTACTTGAGGGCAGGAAACAAACCCAGTTCTTTGAATACCTTTTGAAACATACAAGCGATTTTTGGAAAAATGTATCAAGACACCATATCTATAGTTGTGAATAAATTAAATCTGGAGTGACAGTTCTTCATAGCTGGGGGAAAGAGTCTGTCATTATCATTACACCATTATTTAAATGCTATTTTGGAACTCAAGAGATTCCCTGTATCTCTGTCCCTCCTCAAAAAGGCTTCTAAGGCTTCTGTTGATGTTTGGAAGCAAGTATGTATTTTAGTAAGCAGGACAGGCTTTCAATCAGATCTCTAGAGTGAAGTACTTGACTTTTCTGAAAGCCTTTTCCATATTTATGTACCTTCTGGTAATGTGAAGCCTTTGGCTCTGAAGCTGTCTGATGCCCAGTGCTAGCCATCTCCGATAATTTCTGTTCAAAAGACTATTAATGGCAAAGCATTGCCCAAATTATGTTTTTGAAGGTTATAAGAAGGAGACCTTGAGAAACATGGCTTTTAGTAAGAACAAGACAAGCTGGCAGTCATTCCAAACTGTCATCTCTAATTCCCACATTTAAGTTCACCATGCAGAGCTGAAATAAGTCAGTCACAAATTAAATTACTTTCTACTTATTATCACAACAGGGCCTCGACAACACTTTTTGTAATTGACATATATCACCATCTACCCATTAAGGAAACTATTGCTCTTAGATTTTATCATCTTTCCTATTAAGGCACTGCTTTAGCCTATAAGTGATGGCTAGAGGAGAAATAAATGTTAACTGAACAAAATTTAGTTTTTGCTTGCTTTGAGCAAATGAATTTAGACAGACTGTTACACCATTATGGCAAATCACTGAACTGGGGCAGAACTAACAACATACTCACCGATTTCACTACCACTACCACCATCCTGAACACTCCATAAGATGATGCTGCTCTCAGATGCAACAGCTACCATTTTATCTTTATCTCCATGTGGTCCACCAACAACCTTTGCATTTAATGCCACACGCTCAATAGTCCAATCTAAGTATGGACTGGTGAATACCTGTTGCCATCCAGAGGATTCTTTAATTCTAGGGAAAATAAGTATATATTACAAATACGTTTCCACAAGGCAAGCTTTCCAAAATACTGCTGAACTTCAGAACTAATAATTTATTCCAATCTCTATATCAGGAGAGGGGAGCCTCTAGTCCTCAAGAGTTTTACCCTGCACTTCCCATAATGCTTTTACCACTAGCTATGCTGATTTGGGCTTGTGGGTGTTGGAACTGAGAAATATCTGAAAGACAAACGTTCTCCAGTCCTTGTTGTATGGGACAGATTACAACTGCGTAACATGTCATAATATTCTATCCATTAATGTGAGGAGATATATAGATATTGAGCCAGCATGATATAGTGGTTTCAACACCAGGCTGACTCTGGAGATCAAGATGTGAATTCCTGTTCAGACACTAAAATCCACTTTGGGCATGTCACTCTCTCTCAGGCCCAGAGAAAAGCAAAGACAAACTCTCTCTGAACACATCTTGCTTAAAAAAAAACCCACATTAGGGTTGCCATAAATCAGAAATGACTTGAAGGTATACAACAACATGTCAATATAAGGAGAGAGATTTGTCTTTTACAGGCAAAACAAAAATACTATTGAGCATCTACAAAGTACTATCTAGATAAGTACTATAACACATAATGGATTCAGATTTATCTGCTATTACATATTTTTCAGAGCAATTAATTGAACATTTTCCAATGCAACAGACAGATATGAAATACATGTTCACAATTCCCAGCAAATTAAAATGACATACAATATTATTAATTTCTAGATACTGTAGAAAGACTAAAAAAAGGAGACATCATGTTTGCAGGCATACAATCTGTTATAATAATGCACAAAGGGGATGATTAAAAGGAAAGAAGCTTGTCACTAGTTTTTGAAGTTTCATAATAGCTCTTAAACCTGGAGCACACATTATGTGAGAAGATGGGTCAAAAAGAACGTGTTTCTCAGTCAAGCTACTGACAGTTCTGTATCTCCCTCTGGTAGGGACAAATAGAATGGCTGCTAACAAATAATTCAAGGGAAAGAAGGCTCCAAATGGCAATTAGCACCAGTTAAGTAAATGGAACTAGATGTACCATGTCATACTGTCGACAGCTGAAGCTGGGAGAAAAAAGACTGAATACCAAAAAGACTCGTATACCAAGGCAGGAGTTGTGTTCTGTTGCAAAACCATACTAAACTAGATCTACATCATAGGGATTCTGAAGTACTGACACCTGAAAGGTTATAAATAACTTCTGCAAATTGCAGAAACAAGCAAAATAAATTGCCAGGAAAAACTATTCTAGATGATGTGTTTTGACATTGGAATGTATTTTAATTATGCTATTATATACAGTATGTATTAATTTTAATCCAATTTTATCTCAAGTTTAAGTTTGTATGCCTTAAGGCACTGCATAAATGCCGTTTGTAAGCCGCCTTGAGTCTCCCTTGGGGTAGAGAAAGACAGGGTATAAATAAGATAAATAAATAAACTATCCTGACCATTCAGATTTTTTAGACATTTTTGCTATTGTGATACTTGTTTGTCACAAACAAAACATGTACCTTTCTATTTTTTGGCTAATTATGATGTAAGAAAGTAGAGGTAACTCATAGTAAGTCAGAATTTGCATATTGCAGAAAATCCTGTAATTTGTTTCAAACAAATCAAACTGGACTTGTTTTATCAGCCACAATTGAGCTATACCCCAAGATTTAGGGAAGTTTTTCCACTTTTGAATTTGGGGAATACTGTTTCTATTAAGAATACGAGTTGAAATAACATGCCCCAAATACTGCCATTATTTTTACATTAGTTAACAGTTTTAACCAAACATAAGTAATCATTTGACAGTGTTAAGTTATTGCTCAAATAATAGCATCAGCTTGAAATCAGGCAAGCCCCCGCTCTTTTAGACTTTAGGAAAGATCTAAAAACATGGCTCTTCCGATGTGCTTTCGGAGAGTAACTGTTACACACTTTTTTGTTACTCCCCCCATCATCTATCCTCCAGACTGTTTGCTATTTTATGTCTCTGCTCCCCGTGGTTTTATTCTTATCTTTTTCTCACCCCAGGTTTTAACTGAGTGTTCATGCGGCCCGCCCTGTTATATTGCTTTTTTGATTTTGTGTTGTACTGTACATGATTATTTTTGTATTGTTGTAATTGTATTATGATATGTTGTTTTTATATTTTGCTATATTGTATTGTTCTGGGCATGGCCCCATGTAAGCCGCCCCGAGTCCCCGTTGGGGAGATGGTGGTGGGATATAAATAAAGTTTTTATTATTATTATTATTATTATTATTATTATTATTATTATTATTATTATTATTATTATGTGGCTACATAGACAAGAACACCTCACTGCTTACACAACAAAACGATTTATACAGGTTGAAGCAAAATTGTGGATTGCATCTAAATTGGATTATCCCATATACTGAAACATCCATGCTAATGTTTCTCCTGCAGAACAGAACACGTTTAAATGTTACACAATATGAAAAACAGCATTGGCAATTCTGTATTTACCTATAACAAACTGCAAAGTGAGCATATGCAGCTACAATCCAGTTGTGATGGCCAGCCACTATCAAAACTTTCCGTGGATCCACAGGAAACCCTTATAAAACAATACAACAGAGGTATGTTATCATGGATCATTAGTCCTTTTTCCTAATCATTGCTACAAATGCAGTTGTACAGTCACAGCAATTACATTCTAAAGTTCTGAACATATTGTATAAATGTCTTTGAAATGTGATACTACAGGACTACAGTAGAATCACAGCTAATCAGAACTCAAACAATTGTCCAAAAACATTAACTAAAATTGCATACTGCATTCACAAACTGTTTTTATAATACAATTAAAATGTATCACATTTTGTTTTGTCTTTATTTCTTTTTAACTACTGCATTTCAATATTAATATCAGGCTAATAATAACAATAATAATTTTATTTCTTACTCGTATTTCCTTGCAGCTTGAGATGAGGTACAGAGTTTATGGGATGGTACAGTATGGGGTATAATATTAGTTAAGACTATTTTTAATAGTAAGTTTCAAGCAACCAGAAACTACATTTCTCTGGCATCTACTAATCCCCATGGTTAACTGAGTGTCTACTGTATTGTTTTTAGCTGTAGTAGACATCACACAGGGAAAAAAACTTATAAATATTGCAAATGCATTAAAGAATTAAGACAATTTTAATCACCTAGTCTAACTGCATCTTCTCCAGCACCAGCAAGTGAAGGCTGCATGTTTCCTCCACGTGCTTCTCCTTCAGGACCATTTTGAGGTGACCTAACCTCAGCAGACACACCTGCAGAACTGCTGATCTTGCGACTTGGAATGCCTGCAACAAAAATGAAGATATTTGGCATTATTATCCTTTATTATTGTTGTTGTTGCTTTATTTATACCCCATTTTTTCTCTCTACAAGGAGACTCAAAGCAGCTTACATTTAAAGCATTTCAGTACAATTTAAAATCTACAAATATATAAACATTAAAACATAATTAAATATCAATGGTATTAAAAATTCAGTTAAAATGTATTAAAACATATTCAAAGTTAGAAATCACAGCAACCCCTGATTAAAAACCTTCTTCTTTAAAAGCCTGCCTGAATAAAACGGTTTTAGCCTGCCACCAGAAGGTCAGCTGGGGGGTGGGGGGACGGCGACCATTCAGGCTTCCCTGGGCAGGGAGTTCCAGAGTCAAGGGACAGCCACTGAAGTAACAGGATTTGAAGGGGCAGGCTGGAATGGCATGGAGGTTGCAATAGGATGCAGAGGCATCTTGACTATTAGGCTAAGTTGTTGCCATACAATTTTAGTCAATTTCTGT